>NC_134534.1:81508888-81812777 GCF_050624435.1 Tenrec ecaudatus
ATAGTCAGAATGGTATTTCTAATCCGAAAATTAGTGAACTTTTTATCTATGGTCCTTCTCTTTCTTTTCTTTTCCTCTATCTATGGATATAAGGAATAATAACTAATAAGTAGTTATTATTATCATCTATATCCAGTTATATCTCACTGCTTCCTGAATCTGTCTTTAGAAAAGTGGTGACCATCTGGGTCCATTTTGTCAAGTAATTTACAACATGATCATTTGGTACACCAATACAGTAATTTAGTTTACTGAAATCAACCAACCCACTGCCATTGAGTCCGCCCAATTTAGCACAATCCCAGATAGAATTTCTGAGGCTGTAGATCTTGATGAGAGCAGACAGACTCATCTTTCTCTGGTTGTTTGACGATGACCTTGCCATGATCATGACCTTGCCATAACCTTGCCCAACACTTCTCTGAGAGAACCACAAGTGGTGTTTTGAAAATACAACTATAACATTGAACATGTGTGAATGAACATCTGAGAAGGATAGCGTCAACAAATGTTGCACTCCAATATTGTAGAAAGCATCTTGTTCACAAGCTCTACACCCAAAAAAGAGCCAGTGTTAAGTATGTAAACTCAAGTATGTTGTAAGTCAGAGATTGAAAAGACTATCCAGACAGATAAAGAAGTGAAATACAAAATGAAACTAATACAGAACAGGACTGGAATCTGTAGAAATGATTCTATTACTAAAAAGACAACGCATTAAGAAAGAGACATATATAGATTTAAGTAATGAATAGGTTCCTTTATTTTCTGATAATTCATGTGGAGAGGTAAGTCATCAGAACTTCAGAAAATATTTATGTTTTGTTGATTTGTGTTTTTTTAAAAATTCTTTCAATATTACATGTTACCAGAGCTTCAGATTCTTGATGTCCCAAAATAAAGTTTTACTTTATTTGAGAGGCATAGATTCTGTCATAGAATGAGTTTTTTGCATAGAGAATTTTAATGAGCATCTCCCAGGATAAAGGCTGCCCTGCCACGTCATTATGACTGACTCTCTGGTTTCTATGCCTGCCCTCCAGAGAAAGAGCTTTTCCAATTTTCTCCAGGGAAGGGACTGCTAACGAATTCCGTTGGGTGATTGCAAAGGTTTCTGGGAAATGTAGTCCAAAAATTAGTGCACGGATTTTGCGCATGCTCAGTACAAATTCCCACCTTTACTCCCATCGCCCTACCACATTGCCTGTGGAGAAATTGTATCAACATAATTCTTCATGGGATCAAGGACAGAGCTCTCTCTGTCGCTACTTTCTGCTTATACTGGGTGCACTATATCATCACTGTCTATATGAGTAAAAAGCTCTCAATCTGTTCTATATTAAAGGGAGCGTCTTTTTCCAGGTGGAGATCCTGGACAAGAGGCTGAGTCATTCACAAGCGCTGGTCAGCTGTCTAAGACTTCTGGATCAGCTAGGTTTGTTCCTTCAGAACATACCACCAACGGTCACACAATGAGTCTGTTCTAGGGGAAATTCATCATAATTAGAAAAAAGAAAAGAAAGATGGGGAATGGATTGCCACTCATTTGTGCCACGCCTGTCCAAGAATAATACCAAAATCGCAAATTATTCTACGTTTCTTTCTCTTCCCCTTCATTGTTAAAAATTCTTAGTTTCCGCTCTATTATGAAAACAGGGAGGGGTTGTTTGGTCTAAGGTGGAAATGAAAGGACAAAGTAAGAAAACTCCTTTTTCCTTCTTGTGCTAATTCTGAGGACACTTTGAAGCCACACGTAAGCGCTCATGTTCATCTCCACGTGAAGCAACAGTTAATACTGCAAGTGGAACGTCGATGTAATTATTGCTATCCCTTGTAAAGCTAACTTTCCTCGTGTGGCTGACCTTGATGGCAACTGGCCAAATAAATCTGGTGTCTACCGGACTGTTAACCGGATAGCTATGGGGCCCATTGCCTAATTCGGTGTGTGTCTTCTTCTACGTTCCCTGTATTATTTATCTATCGATGTGCCACAATGGGGGTTGACTGCTATACAGACTCTAACTTGGTGGGCTAGTAAAATAAAGCTCATACTTGCTGTACTTTGGGGCACTTTAGCAACAGAGTTTTAAACATCGCTGCTGTGCTCCCATCTCATATGGTGACTGATAAATTCCTTAAAGACTGTTTCAATTTAACAATAACATAACAAAGAGTTAAAGTTCTTAAAAAATAACCAAAAAAGAAGGTTCAAAAGTAAAGTAGTGTATTGATTTAGCCTTGTAGCTACATTGATATATACAAGTTGGAGTTTAAAATATTTGTTGTTATAACCATAAAACTATTTTATAGAGAATAATAAATTTCTACGGTAATGCTAAAAAACAAAAAATAATAACAACCCAACCTGAGTGTTGGACTAAGAGGTCTCTTTCGTATTCTCATTTTGAAAAATGCTATGCCACGGTTTCAAAAGTTGGTGTAACCTGTGGGCACCACTCACTCACATTTTAAGGAAAGGCTTGGTACAGTGCTACAAAACATCTATTTCCTCTGAAAGGCAAGTGAAGACATTACTGTGGCAACTATGTGTCACACACAAACATCATTTAAGTCGGCTCTAAATGAGATTCAAAGGAGGTATTACTAGAGCTAGTCCGGTAACTAAAGGGGAGTCCACAATTTAAGGTAATTACATGAAGGAAAACCTTGCAAAAGTTTAAATGGGAAGTTTAAAGTGGAAAGCAGAATCAAATGACAGGGCTTCTTGTGGCAAGTTTAACACTGCATTAGATTACCAGCATTGGCTATGGCTTTTGACAGTTCAACATAGGCATTCTTCATCCGATCATAGATCCCCCTAAAGGGCAAAAGGTAACTAGACAGGTAACCAGCATAAGTTTAGATGGAAATATGTAACACGCAGTCTATGTGGGGATAATTAATTTGTGCTAGCAGGTGAGTCACCCCTAAGAAACGAGGTTGATCAATGGTTGATTCAGGAGGGTGCAGAATTTCCAGGTTCCGTCTTCATGTTGGTTCCCAGCAAGTTGGGAACTTTGCCTTCTTTATGAGTGAGAAAGATATACCTCAGATTGTATGCCTGGTAATGTTGCAGCATTTACAGTTTTTGTACTTGTTCACTAAGGCAAACGTAACCTACTAGGGCAGAAGATGACAAAGATTATCATAGCATGGGGCAAATGTGTGGTAGACCCATACTGACAGCCATTAGGCAATCTTGCAAGTAAATATAAATCTAAAGAATCGAATAACTTTTGTCGTTGCCTATAAGGGGGATTTTAGATTTTATTTTTTTTCCAGGAGCATGTTTGTATTGTATTCCAATAAATTCTCATCCAGAATTTTAGATTGCAAAATGTAAAGAAATGTTTCGGCTCCCCTAATCTACAAGGAGCTGGTTTAAGTAAACATGCAAAATTCTATTACATTTCATTCTTGTATGCAGATGCTCTCTGTTTTCTCAAAATGTACTAGAGATCTATAGGGTTGCTGTATTTATCCCCAGCCACTATAATTTCCTCTTGATGTCTGGGAGCAGATTTATAAAATTATCTTTTAATACCATTCTTTTTCTGTGGGACACTAGGATCCAGACAAGTAGGTTTTATTATAGTCCCCGGTAACCTTTAAAATGCTCTCTGGTTTTCTTAAGCGCTTCAGTTAACGGTGGCTAGTTTGTCATTATAACATAGACTACGGTTTTCATGCCAAGTTTCCCACTAGTTAACTTATTACAAAAATGCCCATTTTTCTTTAGGTTCTGAGGATTTGAATTTTCCCTAGGTTTTAAGACCGCCATACAGAAGTATGTCTAGAGGTATTAACCTTTGGTTTCCCATCTGAGAAGGAGAGAACATGGTAAAGATTTCGGCCATCCTCTCATCTCTTCACCATGTTTAAAGCTTGTTGGAGACAGGGCACTCCCTTTCCAAGGCTGGGCTGGCAGCCTCGGCAGCCTTCCTCCACCCCATATCGCCCCTATCTGGTGGGACCCACACATCGCTAATCCCGGAAAACCGTTAGCTCCTCAGCAGCTAAAAGCTTTAGCTCTGTTTACTGCTAAATTCTCCAGAAGTATGGGAATCAGCAAAGGGAGATGGCAGGGTCAAAAGGCCTCTTACATACCTTCTGGCATGTACAAAGAGTGCCAACCCCAAAAAAGATGATCGTGCGAGCTTTAGAAAATTCTCCTAAGACCCACAGTGTAAGACTGCATCTTGGCTCTGTCTCACGCTTGTGGGGTGAAATGGCCTGAGATATCATTCTATACCCTTCATACCAGCCTTTTCCCACTGCCAACAAGTCAGTTCTGGCTTGCAGCAACACCAGAAGACGGGGCAGATGTGCATGAGGGCAGAATGCCTCCTCTTTCCCCATGGCGTGGCTTGGGGGACTGTCTATATGTCTATTGTATAGGATTTAAAATTTCCCCCCAGCTGCCCTCTGTAAGACCTGGATATTAGGATGAACCGTGGTATACCAATTAAAGTAAATAATGCACTCTTCAGACTGTTTATCTGACAAAGGAGGAATCTGATTTCCAAAATAGGGATTTATCTCAGGGAGTTTACACATGTGGAATCCTGGCAGTACCATCTTGGTTAGTAAAACCCATATTTTTTAGAAATTAAGCAGATTACATTTACTCCCTGGTCTATTTACACCTAAGAATAGAGTCAATTGATTGACTTTTAAAACGGTCAAATGCAATGTTCTCTTCTCCCCTTCAGATTCCCAACACTCTTAATACAGGGCAAAGGAACTGAGAAACTTCAAAACAGTCTAAGAAAAGAGAGAGTGTACAAGATCAATATAGACACACACACACACACACACACACACGCACACACACGGTTCATCCTAATATCCAGGTCTTACAGAGGGCAGCTGGGGGGAAATTTTAAATCCTATACAATAGACATATAGACAGTCCCCCAAGCCAAAAGAAAGAGAGATATAAAATTTTCTAATTTAAGCTTACCTACCAAAGCTTACTGGTCTCCTCCTGCCAAGACTTACATGCTTCAGAATTACAAGGGATCTGGTGGCTGATCACATCGCCTTCCCGGGGAGAGTCCCATCAGAACCCCAGCAGCAAGAAATAGTCTCTCTGGGCGGTAGGTTGCCAAAAATATTACCGGAGCTTCAGGTTCTTGCTTTCCCAAAATAAAGATTCACTTCGACAGGCACAGGATGAGATTTTCGAATACAAAATTTCAATGAGCGTTGAGAGAGACAGAGACTGCCCTGCCAAGCCATCATGACTTCTCTGTCTGCCTGCCAGTGAAACTGGCTTTTTTCAAATTTTCCCGGGGAAGTCACTGTTGGGACGTTCTGCGGGGAGTAGCAAGTGTTTCTGGGAAACATACTCCCAAATTAGTGCACAGGCTTTGCGCACGCTCAGTCCAATCTCCACCTTCGCTTCTATTCCCTATCACATTATGTTTGTGTATGAATGTTTTAGCTTTATTCTTCACTGGGAAACATCTGATCTGCAAGTCATGTGATCTTTCCAAAGCACATCACAGGTGGAAAGGCTTTGGTGCAGCAGGTAAACAGGAAACAAAGAAGAGACTCTGCAAATTTAGGATTGTGAGGTGGGTTTTGTTAGTTAGTTAGTTAGTTAGTTAGTTAGTTAGTTAGTTAGTTAGTTAGTTAGTTAGTTAGTTAGTTAGTTAGTTAGTTTGTTTGTTTGTTTGTTTGTTTGTTTGTTTTCTCCTTTGAGGAGATCAAGAGGAAAATACAAACCACTCTAAATTGATTTGTCAGGTCCTGATTGGCTAAGGTGTCTGATTCCTGGAGAGACGATTGATTGACTTGGTTTTGAGATATTGGAAAAGTTCAACATTTACATGCGATGGAGACAGGTTTGAGATGCTGGCAAGAAGATCGAGATAAGTGGCTTCATTTGGGGTCTAGATTAGTCATATTACATAATAACTGCGGTAGGCCTGATAATTCCCCTTTCCCCACTAAAATGGTGTCCATAGATCAATTAATAAAATAGTGTTATTTTGCTGAGTTTTCTCATAGTTGATAGTGTCTGCTTTTTGAATATTTGAATTTGCTTTTATTTTCTCATTCTAAGTCAGTTGTTTTATATTTATAATTTCATACTCCCTTTTCAAAGTTGTTTACACTTCCACCACTTGGCTGTCAGTTTGCCATACTATGGCAGCTTGGGTGATGCTGTGAAGCTGAAAGCTACGTCACTTGTATGTCCAATGTCAGCAGTGAACAGGTTTTAGCAGACCTTCCAGACTAAGAACACACAATGAAGAAGGACTCAGCTCCTCACTTTGGAAGAAGAAATCTCTGAAAACATTATGCATACCTTCAAAGCATTTTCAAATACTGAAAGCATAAACCTCAAACCCCACAAAATCTAAATCTGCCCTGGAAACCAGGTTCTTCTAAACTGTCCCAAAGACATTTCCAACCTATTCTTACAGAAAGAGAACAAAGGAGCAAAAGTATATATTTGGACAGAATATATGTGGGTGTGTTAGACTGGGTTGACCATAAAAACAAATCCGAAGACACTCATATGTGTGTAAGAAAGAGCTTTATGTCAAAGAACAGTTATATATTGAGAAAACATCCCTGCCCGGTCTAGATCAAGTCCATAATTCTGATATTAGCCCATATTCCGATACTAGTCCTTAAATTCCTCTTTAGACTCACACAGCACATGCAATAATGGCAAATGCAGGAAAATCACAGGCCGGTGGGTAGAGAGTCTTGTGGATCCAGTGGTGGTGGAAACATCTCAGCACTGGCACAGGTCTCCATGTGGCTCTCCAGCTCTGTGAGTGTCTCAACAGTAGGAGAGGGATGGCAAAGAGAGAAAGGATATTCCCAGAATCCTCATGAGGTCGTTAGATAGTATTATGTCAACTTTAATATAGCTAAAACTGCACTGGAGATGCCCTTACAGAGGGGTCTAGGGGAGGAGAGGAGTCAGTCAGGACGCGATGTAGCACCAATGAAGAATTCAGCTTTTCTCCAGTTCCTAAATGCTTTCTCCCCACCCCAACTATCATGATCTGAACTCTACCTTGCAAGTCTGGATAAAGCAGAGGTGCAGATAGGAGCTGGAGGCACAGGGAATCCAGAGCGGATGATCCCTTCAGGACCAGGGGTGTGAGGGGCTATACTGGGAGGGTAGAGGGTGAGTGGGTTGGAAAGAGGGAACCGATTACAAGGATCTGCATGTGACCTCCTCCCTGGGGGATGGACAATAGAAAAGGGGGTGAAGGGAGACGTCAGACAGGGCAAGATATGACAAAATAATAAATTATCAAGGGCTCATGAGGGAGGGGGGAGCAGGGAGGGAGGGGAAAAAAGAGGAGCTGATGCAAAGGGCTTAAGTGGAGAACAAATGCTTTGAAAATGATCAGGGAAAAGAATATACAGATGTGCTTTACACAATTGATGTATGCATGGAATGTGATAAGATTGCATGAGTCCCTAATAAAAATGTTAAAAAAGAGAGAGAGAGATTTGGGTCAGTGGTAATCTTGATTTCTTGGCAATGTTTCACACGTGAAAAAAAATGGGGGAGCTAACCTGGGGGAACCATATGATTTTATTTTTAATACATAAAGCAGTATTTATTTCATTCCAAAAAAAGAAAAATATATATATCTAAAACTGTCGGGGTAGAGTCAGACCTGTCAATCAAGTCACAGCCCAATGCTGTGTCTTCAGGTGTGCGGCCTTCTAATAGGAAAGCCCCTGAAAACTTCCTTCGCTCTCCTCCTTGTCACCTTCCTGCTTGCTGGCCACCCTGAGAGCGGCTGCAGTCTTGCCATGTTTCCACTAACTTTGGATCCGTATGATTCTGCACCCACCACCTTCTGGTCTTCCTGCGGCTGAGTGAGTTTGAAGAGAGACTTACAGACTAGTACTGGACTTATGGCCTGGAGTTGGACTGGGCTGGGTGCTTTCTTGATAGCAATTCCTCCTTGATATAAAAGTCTTTCTTATATGAGTGTCACCGGGTTTCTTTCTTTAGTCAACGAGGCCTAACCAAGTCTGTAACAATATCTTGGGACTGCATTTCCCAAAACCCCTTGCTACTCTCATGAGAATGCTATAGAATCTCATGTGCACCAGGAATCCCTTTTTAAAGGCTTCTTATGCATAGGGAAGGTAAGAAGTAATACCAAGATCAGTTGTGCTGGCTGGTAGCCTTCTCAATTCCTCTCAACTCAATGCACTGCAATCAAGTCAGTGCTGACTCCTAGAAGCCCTGTCGCACAGAGTAGAAGTGCCCCTGTGAGTCTCAGAGAGTCTGCCTCTTCATAGGAGTAGAAACTCCCATCTTTCTTCCACAGAGCCTCTGGTGGTTTTGAACTGCTGACCGTTGGGATCCCAGTCGAAAGCATAACCACTATGCCACTAGAACCTAGGAGCCTCTAAGTAAAATTTCTTTGTGATGCCCCATGTCTTCCAAAAATAAAATTTTCTCTTAATATGACAAGAAGTAGTCAATTCTGGTAACACTAACATGCAAAAGGGTGGTATGACATCAGTATCTTCATTCAAACACATAGTCACGTGGCCCCACAGGACTGGGTTAGAGGCAGAACTTTTCTTTTAATCAGTGCCCAAACCCAGGGCCTGTGCTCTTTATCAAAGGACAGGGTTTCTCAACGTGTGGTCACTGCACTAGAGGCATCAGGCCACCTGGAATCTTGGACCTGGCACACTGCAATCCCTATGTGAACCATCTCTCCACAGGGTCCCGATGCACGCTCGGTTTGAAAACCTCTGTCATGTAATATGTTAACCTGCGGTCTAGAAGACCAAGAACAACCATTCAGCCTCAGAGATCACAGCTCCCGTTTGTCACCAAGTCTATCTCAATCTCAATTTCCCCTGGAATGAGAGCAGTAACCTAGAGTTCTCTCATAAAACAGGAAGATAGACAAGCCCTTGAGAAGATTTACGCTTCTGTTTGCTCGAGAAGAATGAGTACTTCTATTGAGTAGTCATCGATTGTCGTTAGTTGTTTAAAGGTGGATGCTCTATTCTAAACCTTTAGCTAGTATAGTGTAGCTCACACTACAGTCAAGCAGCTGAAACAAAGGCTTATCAGGCAGGCTCCGAAGACTCCTTTTCAAGAGCAACTCTGGCAGTAAGGCGACATCTGGTGGATGATGCCAGGGTTGCAAAAAGTAGCGTGTCTCCATTACAGCTTTGCTACACAGAACCAGCTCCACAGCCCCTAACATCAACAACACCTCTGCAGTGAATGAGGTTAGGTTCACTTCTTTGTCGATTTTTTCCCTCCGACTTGTAACACATCAAAATAGTTTTGTAAAACAGAATCAATATTTGTAAATGCAAAAATTGTAAGCATCCAAAATGTTCAAAGCACACAAATATTGTTTATAGATAAAAAGTGTTATAAAAATTTACAATGTTTCTTTTTAATGTCTATCCTTACCTAGGTGCACAGTTTAACCTGCATAATACTGCTTTCTATGCAAGTGTCCTCCTAAGAAACTATTTTACAGAAAGAGTTTCCTTGGCCAGTCAGCCAGGAGAAAAGACATTCCTAAAAGAAAACATGGGCTCTATGTTGGTGAACTGACAGCCATCTGCCCAGAGATAGCTCTAACCCAATCACATGGGCTCAGAAGATTTCTGCTGTCACAACAAACATCATGTAAAGCCAATAATACGAATTGATGGGATTTTATTTAATATATAATTTTCAAATCAAGGAAACATTTCAATTGAGATTGCTAAACCTCTAAATATTCTTATGCCTTCTCCTAATTGGACATCACTAAGGGAAATGGCCAAAACAGAATGAATAAACAATTTGTGGTCAGGAAAGATTTCATACAAAATGGTTTTGAAGAACAAAAGAATTTAAATATTATAAATTTACCCCCAAAACATACAAAAGTAAATCAAAAAATATTGCTACTAGGGTTCCATTTCATACATACAAAGGTTTATTACACACAAAATGTGTCTAAACATTTCTGTGTGATCAGTGAATGACGGCAGACAAGTTCAGTAATCCACTTGCATTAGTCACATGGAGAGTCTTCCAAAAATAAAAGAATATGGGAAAAATTGCTTTGAGTAGGGCTCATATTAAACTATTTTTTTTAACTCAAGTAGACATCTTCCCAAGCCATGGAATTTTTGCAACAAGTTTACGTGTCTATTGTGCTACACAAAATGTTTGGGGCGACCTCAAAGATGAACCAAGAGAGGGAAGGAGATCAGCCATGACACATGAAAAAGTGGTAGCTGGACTACAGAGCTGCCACTGGGGCAGTAGTTACTGAAGCTGCGATCTCACGCACTTTGACATTTTCTGTTTTCACTGAGTGTCTTGAACTTAGCAAGTTTTCAACGGGATGACTGCCAAGAGTGCTGCTTCAAGATCAGATTAACTCAAGTTGTGATCTTTCCATTAGCCTTCTAAGTAAGATCAAAGCTAATGATTACACAGGACGAATCATAACTCAGACAGGACTTGACTTTGCCAGGATGATCCAGAGAGGAGAGCCCAATTAAAATAGAGGCTTTCCAGGGAGCCTCCTGGGCCAGGGAAATCCAAGTCAGAGGACGGAGTGACAAAGGTGATGCTCTTGTGGAAACACAAAAGGGCCAAACTTCATACATTGTTTTGGCTTTCTTTCTTTCTTTCTTTTTTGGTATCTTGATTTTGTTTTGTATGGCTTATTTTCTGTACGTGAAACTCATAGGTAAATCTTCAGAAACAGTAACTGGATTAATAATTGCCTAGGGGCATGGCAGGGGTGGATGGGTGGAAATGGAGAGTTAACAACAATAACTATATGAAAAAAGAAAATGTTTTCAAATTGACTGTGGTGGTAATTGCACGACATTTATTAATGTATTTTTTAAAGATAGTAAAGAAATAAAAGACCAAGATGGATGTCAAACACTCTCTAAAACGTGCTTCTGAACACAGAGTAGCTACAGTAAAAAGATTATAATGATGTAGTACTGAGCAAAATATTTTAAAGGGCAAGTCCCAAGTTAGAAAATGAGAAGGGGAAAATGCTAAGCATCTTTTCAAGCATAAAGAACCCAAGAAAATAATAAAAATCAATCCTAAAATCACAGTACTAAAGGACTCGGGGGGGGGGGCAGTGCAGACTACTATGGCATAGAAAGCAAATAGAAGGAAGACATAGTCGCTCCACCAAAATATTCAGTCATTTTAGGAGCTATCAAATCATTCAAAACTGATGATATAAAATAGGATTGTTTAAAAAGAAGCTAATTATACTGCCTCTAAAGTAGACTGTAGACACATATAAACCATAGCTATGTTTGGATTTTGAGTTTTCACTTAGTGATAGCTATAATACAAGAACAATTCATTCTTATGATGTGACCCTGGTCTACATTAGTCCTCAGTCAGATGATTCACGGATATCAGAAAGAATAGTGTGATTGTTTAAAAAAGGGCTCCAACTACTGATAGGATACGGGCTGAGGTGTTTCAACAAATAGCTGCAGCACTGGACGCACTCATTTGACTATGCCACGACCTTGGTAAGAGCCTACCTGTGATAGAGAGGACGAGAGAGTTAGTCTGCTTTTAACCAGCATACTAGAACTATAACATATTTTAAGATTTAGGTTATCAACAACTCAAACTCTAACAGCCCCTCCCTTGCAGTAAAGTTCACTTTAAGTTCAATCAGAAGAGGTGTTCTAACGCAGGAAGGGCTCAGGTAAGCCTCGCCAGTGCTCAGAAGGAATTCAATGGAAGCTTAATCGACATGGGACCCTGCGAATGGACTGGGGTTTTCATTGCCATGTATAGCCTTCTGCCAGTGCTGAGAATTTAAGCATGAATACAGCGTCCATTAAGAAATAGTCCACATTGAACTAGTGTTCTTCACCTTGACCCTCCTTGAAACCTTTCAGGACGGACAGGGTCAGAGGTGGGGCTATATCATATAATAGCACTTCTCTCCAGCACACGGCTTCGTTGTATTTTATGACCACAACGTTTGGTTGCTTTTCATCCTCGCAGCTATGCACATTCCCTGGCGAGTCAGTGGTTAAAATCTTCCGCTGCTAACCAAAAGATCAGCAGTTCAAACCCACCAGGTGCTTTGTGGGTGAAATATTTGAATGTCTGTTTTCATAATGATCTGGAGCTTTGGAAACCTTATCAGTCATTCACGTTCACTTGCTATGAGTCCAACTTGACATGAGCAAAGTGAACTTCATTTCTTTATCTTGTGGGGTTTTTTTCTGGCTTGGGGCTGTTAAAAATAGTCACACAGTGCTGAAAACCTACAATAAGTTGTGTGAAATAGGAAGCTACCTGATTTGAACATAATGCAAAAACAGTATTCTTTTTTTTTGCAAAAACAGTATTATATTGGGCAGTGCCAAGGCTACAGTTTTAAGGGGAAAAGAGACATCAAATTCAAGGGTATTTGATGTCATTGTCGGGACCCATCAAGACTGTTTCAATGCATAATAGAATGAACCATTCCAGGCCCCGCACCATCCTCGTGAGTGTTCTTGTTTGAGCTCATTGTTCCAGCCACTGAGTCCCTCCATTTTGTTGAGGCCCTTCCTCTTCTTCTCTGTTCCTCTACTTTACAAATCCTTCCTAAGGGTCTGGTGTCTACTCATTAACTTGTCCAAAGTATATGTATTTTTTTTAATTAAAAGATCATTTCATTGGGGGTTCTTAAAACTCTGATTACGATCTATACATCGATT
Source organism: Tenrec ecaudatus (assembly GCF_050624435.1). Taxonomy (NCBI): domain Eukaryota; kingdom Metazoa; phylum Chordata; class Mammalia; order Afrosoricida; family Tenrecidae; genus Tenrec; species Tenrec ecaudatus. Next base: position 81,521,618 of record NC_134534.1, read on the forward strand.
GTATTAGACATATCTGTACATATGTTTCCATTATTCTATTGAGCCAGTGGTTTCAGCTCCTATTCATATCGCCCCCACCCCCCCTACCAAATATATACATTTTTCAGAGACCTGTTTCTTAACTAGGTCAAAAGCAAGACAAAAACAAATCAGTTTGGAAATCGCAAACTCCGGTTTCCTTGTCTTACATTTCAGAATAAACGCAACACTTCTCAAATCAGTCTGGCCTCCGTCCTTGGCTGAAACAGGGACAGGCAATCGCAGACACTTGATTTCACAGCGACGCTTGGACAACCACCTGGAAGAGATAAATATTTGTGCCCATTCTGAAGAAAGAAGATCCAACAGGAGGCAGAAATTATTGATCAACATCATTAAGATCAAACACAAGTAAAGTCTTAGTGACATCATTAAGAAGTGGCTGCAGCAGTATATCAACATGTGGATGGTCTTCCTCGACTGGATGATCTCTACAGTTCTCATCCACTGCTATGGAGTTGATGCCCACTCAGAGCAAGCCTAGGACAGGGGAGAACTGTCCCTGAGGGCTTCTGAGACTGTAACGCTTCAAAACTTTTCCCCAGGGAGTGGCTGGTGATGTCAAACTGCTATCCTTCTGGTTAGCAGCCCAAGGCATAACCACTATACAACCTTGACTCCTTGGGGATAGTCCAGAGGGGTCTTATAGTCATGAGTCATGTTATATCAGTCACTCCCTGACTTCCTTGGTCAGAAGGTCCCTGGACCAGTCTTGTGAGCTCTTCTACCTACAAATGTACACGTCCCAATCATGGTCACATTCCTGCTCTACTCTCACCTGTGACTGATGTATTGATCTACTGCCAATTGTGGACTTGCAATGCTTCCCTTTCTGTTCCATGCCTCAGTTAACCAGTGTCCTGACTTGCAAATCCTTGGACCCCAAGGACCTCCTCCTAATAGCCTCCCTCATCCAGAAGATGTATCTGTGGCTTTTTGTTATTTATGTCCTTTTTGCAATTCAATAAATGTTCTCCTTAAACTATATTCCAGGTCAGGGGTTCTTTTGAACCCTAAAACAGAATAGTGTTTTAAGATAGAATAGTGTTTCAAGCATTGTTTTAAGATACACAAGAAATGCTCACTTCAAATATAATTTAAAGTGTCAGGCAAACCCCTAAGAGAGACTTCTCCCTGGGCTGACAGGAGAGGGGTGAAAGTAATCCACTTCCCAGTGTACTGCACCTGAGGCCAAGACTATGTACATCTTTGGTTAATGACCAGAAGAAATTGCACGGAGGCTTTGTCTGTTAATCTGTGTGGGACTCTGCACATGGATTTTTTAATGTCGCTGTCACCCATAGCCTCCTGCAACTAGGATGCTCAGAATTTAAGCTCTGTTTGCAATCTCTCCTATGGTCACATTAGTAATATGGATTTAGCTGATGCCTCACTTAGAGGGCTGATTGTTTTAAGAAAAGCCTTCAAGACCCCACACACTATTCTTTCTGATATCCGGGAATCATCTGACTGAGGACTAATGTAGACCAGGGTCACATCATAAGAATGAATTGTTCTTGTATTATAGCTATCACTAAGTGAAAACTCAAAATCCAAACATAGCTATGGTTTATATGTGTCTACAGTCTACTTTAGAGGCAGTATAATTAGCTTCTTGAGAAATAACATAAGAAACCTCCATGTGACATTTGGTAATTCTGATCATAATAGCATTAATCTAGCAAATGGTATAGAATTTAAAATACTAGTAAAAATGAAAAAATATATAAGAAATTATTTTATAGATTAAACATATGGAAAGTTCACTCATACAAATTTAAAACTACAAAAATGATCAAAGTTAAATAGGAGGCAATAATTTCAATAACACTGATTCACTTAGGCAAAACTATCTTCTGCAGAATTAAAACACAATTTAAAGCGCAACAAAAAAAGCCAACCTGAAAATAACAAATATGTGGTAGTCACAAGTGTCAATTATCAGGACATCTTAAAGTAATAGAGATTTGGACAAAAGACCAATGATTTCCAAGTCCACAGCATCGAGATAGCAGTCTTGGCTTCTTCTCACACCAGGTTTAAATCAAAGGAGTATTTCAGTTCCTGTCGTCTGCAACAAGTGTCTAAGGTAGTGTCCAGTTAGTGAGCTTTCCAAACCCGGTCCTTCTGGTGGAACCAGTGAAGAATGCTGTACACCTTGTAAAGGGATACCTTCTAACTCCTGGATCACCAAAGGCAGAAACACACTTGGTCAAAAACACATCATTAGTAGCATTGTAATCCACTTTGGTGGCTTAAACCACATTGGTGTTTTTTGTTTAATCTCTGCTAGTCATGTTAAGGGTTTCCTCCTCGGGCAGTTTGCCCTTCCTTAGTTTTCTCACAAATAGAAGTGAAATCTCATTCTATTTGAGAGGAAGGGGGGAGGGAGAGAGAGAGATATATCTCAAAACCCTGCTCCGCAATCATTAATTTCCATAGAAATTCACAAAATATCATTTTAGGAGTATCTATAAATTATAATCAGGGTGACCATAGACAATGGTAAATGGCAGGGACTATGTGGTCTTCTCCCACACTCTCCCCAAATGAAAACCTTCCCCTAGCTGTGGTGAGGCCTCCTCTGAAGGATTTTTAAGATGCACAACTATTATAAGCATTAGACAAATACATCAAAACATTGCTTGAGAGACCAGATTAAATGATTACATGATCTTCCCTAAACTGAAATAACGTGTCTGGTTTTCTTCTTGTGGAGTCTGTTCGTTTACACAGATTCAACTCTTCATTGGGGCAAATCCTCTGAGTAATATGGTCTGATGGTCCTTTTGGACCATCATTCAAATTTGAAGTGGTTTTTGGGACTAACATTGCTTTGTTTTGTTTTGTTTTAAAGGCCCAAAGTTTGTTTTCTAAAGAGCACCAAGGGACAATTTATTCATGTATAGGTTACCCCCCAAATTCCATGAAAGCAAGACACAGAGCAGGAATGTTACTGTGAAGCTAACTGTTGAAGATAACAAATAAAACTAAGTACAATAAGCATAAGGAATATGTTTGTATCTAAACAACACCAGTAGCAGTTATATTCTGGACAATTTTAGATTGTATATGAACAAGGATATGAAGATGGACATGGAAAATGTTTATTAAGACATTACTAGAGTGTAGGGTGAGTGGGTTGGAAAGGGGGAACTGATTACAAGGATTCACATGTGACCTCCTCCCTGGGAGAGGGACGGCAGAGAAGGGGGGTAAGGGAGACTCCAGATAGGGCAAGATATGACAAAATAACTATGTATAAATTACCAAGGGCACATAAGGGAGGGGGGAGCGGGGAGGGAGGGGGAAAAAAATAAGAGGACCTGATGCAAAGAGCTTAAGTGGAGAGCAAATGCTTTGAGAATGATTGGGGCAGGGAATGTATGGATGTGCTTTATACAATTGATGTATGTATATGCATGGATTATGATAAGAGTTGTATGAGTCCCTAATAAAATGTAAAAAAAGAAAAGAAAATGATTAGGGCAAAGAATGTACAGATGTGCTTTATACAATTGATATATGTATATGTATGGATTGTGATAAGAGTTGTATGAGCCCCTAATAAAACGTTTTTTTAAAAAAAAGACATAATACTGTCTCTTTGGAATGCAGCAGAATCTGTTATTCTATTATGTAACTCAACTGTACTCTCACTAGCTTCTCTCATTTTTTTAGTGAAAAGAATAATTTGTTTTAATTTGAATAATTTTATTGGCATATTACTCACACAACATATAATTCAATAGTTTAAACATATTAAAATGAGTTGTATAAACATCACCATAGTCAATTTTAGAATATCTTCTTCTTTTTTGTATTTATTCTTGTTAGCTTCCCATTCCCCCACAGACTCCCCGACCTCAGGGTAGATAACAGATTTTCCTATCTTTGTTTTCATATTTTAAAAAATACAAAAATAAAAAGACAGCAATAACAAAATGAAACAGAAAGTCTCAAATGAAAAGATAAAATAAAAATATTAATTAAAAAAGAAACAACAGTAATAAATTAAATAATATATTATTGCATGTGATAAATCTGCTGTAGAAGCCATCTTGAGAAGAAAATGTTCTAAAATTGATTGTGGTGATGATTGTACAACTCTGTTTAATATGGCTGAACTACTGAATTGATTGATATGCAAACTATATACCAATAAAATTGTTTTAAAAAATAAAAAACAAAACCATTCTAATGGGTCTAAAAGGAGAACAAGAGCAGTGTGATGGTGATGTTGCGCTGTGGACCACAGGGCAGCAGCCGTGTTTCCTGATCCCCTAACTGGTTACAGTCTCAGAGACCCATAAGGGTCACTATGGGTCAGCATTAGCTCAACGGCAGTGACCTTGGCTTGTTGGGAAGGGAGAATAACAAGGCGTTAAATTTTAACCTAACTCCATCTGCATTTGTTCACTTTCCAATGCGGTCTGTCTGATAAGGCTGCAATTATTTTTTTCTCCCTTAAAAAATAGTTTTAATGGAATATAGTGGCCCCAACTTTCAATGTACTTTCATTGCAGTTGGAGAGTCGTACCAGAGACATGGGCGGGACTCAGAGGAGGACTTGCAGCAAGGGAGATAGATCATTGCTGATGTCAGAAGGAGCTTGAAGCAAACAGAGAATACCAGAAAGATGTGTACCTGTGTTTTATTGACTATTCAAAAGTATCCAAACGAGTAGACTGTAACAAACTACTGTAGCAATGAGAAGAATGAGAATCGCAGAAGAGCTTGTTGTGCTCATGTGCAACTTGTTCCTGAATAAAGCGGCAGTTGGGTAACGTAACAAGGGAATACTGCACGTTTTATCATCCAGAAAGGTGTATGTCAGAGTTGTGTCCTCTCACCATACTTATTCTAGCTGAAGGCTGAGCAAGTCATCAGAGATGCTGAATTTTATATATGAAGAAGAATATGGCATCAGAATTGGAGGGAGGCTTATTTACAGCCTTCGATGACACAACATTCCTTGCTGAAAGGGAGAACTTAAAGTACTTGCTGATAAAGGTAAAGATTGAAGTCTTCGGTATGGGCGACATCTCAATGTAAAAATGCCCAAATCCTCAGAACTGGACCAAGTAGCTTCGTGATAAATGGAGGAAAGTTGGTAGGTGTCAGGATTGCACCTTCCTTGGATCCATAATGACTGCTTCAGGAAACAGCAGTCACGACATCAAAAGACATGTTGCGATCCGGGCGCGAGGCGGCAATCCGAGAAGCACTTAGATCCCTAGCGAGGAGTCCCTGAAGCCCAGCCACGATGTTTCGGATCGAGGGCCTCGCACCGAAGCTGGACCCCGGGGAGATGAAACGGAAGATGCGCGAGGACATGGTCTCCTCCATACGGAACTTTCTTATTTACGTGGCCCTGCTGCGAGTCACTCCATTATCTTAAAGAAATTGGAGAGTATATGAAGACTTGGCATCACCTGAGAATATGTGATGTGAAGAACTTGGTTCCAGTCTTCCTAGCTGCAAATGAATAGACCCCGAAAGATATACCAGAGTCTGATTGAATGGACTTAAAAACTCTGCTTGACAAGAACAGGTTTTTTTTTCTTTTCTGGTGACTGACTGATTATATAAAATTAATTGGGTAATGTGAAAAGATTTCTTGTGGTATCGCACCCTTTTGCTTCTGATACTCCGCCTTCTGTGAATGTTGTTGTTATTATTATTACATCTTGTCAAACTTCATTTTCCAGCAAGTATTCATCACCAGTGTCTGCAGCAGGTCTGTCTTGACCACCATCTCTGTGGACCTTTTTGTTTTTGTCCAGAATGCAGTTGTGAAGAGTCCATGACAGTTAGTTACATTTTGTGGAAATCAGCACAGAACCACAATGCTATTTGACCACAGAGCCATTAGTCTGTATTTTTTTAAATAAATGTATCAGTGTGAAAAAAAAAAAAAGACATGTTGCATTGGGTAGATCTGCTGCACACGAGCTACTTAGAATCCTGAAAAGCAAGAAGGTTACTTTGAGGTGTAAGGTGCATCTCACCCAAGCCATGGTACTTTCGTTCCCTTCGTGTGCATGTGAAAGTTAGACATTGAATAAAGAAGATCTAAGAAGAATAAATGCATCTGAGTTATGGTGCTGGAGAAGAATACTGGAAGTACCATGGACTTCCAAAAGGACAAAAAATCTTTGGCACTACATCCAGAGAGCTCCTTAGAGCCAAGGATGGTGAGACTTTGTCTTGCATATCTTGGACATGTTGTCAAGGACAACATGCTTTGTAAAGTAGAGGGGCATTGAAAAGATGAAGGCCTTCAATGACCTAGATTGACAGTGGCTGAAAAAATAGGCTCACCTGATGCAAGGGGCTTAAGTGGAGAGCAAATGCCTTGAGAATGATTGGGACAGGGAATGTATGGATGTGCTTTATATAATTGATGTATGTATATGTATGGATTGTGGTAAGAGTTGTATGAGTCCCTAATAAAATGTAAAAGAAGAAAAGAGAAAAAAATGATTAGGGCAAAGACTGTACAGATGTGCTTTATACAATTGATGTATGTATATGTATGAACTGTGAAAAGAATTGTATGAGCCCCAATAAATTGTTAAAATTAAAAAAAAAAAGATGCAAAAAAAAATAGGCTCAAGCATAGGAACAGGTGTGAGGATGAGGCAGGGCTGAGCAGTATTTCATTCTGTTGTGCATAGGGTCACATGGGTTGTAATCGCCTTGATGGCCACAAACAACAACAATGGCATTTAATTCATGTATCATACAATCCAGTATGATAGCAGTTCAGTCATCTTAGGACGAGCTGTACAATCATCGCCACAATCAATTTTATAACATTTTCTTCTTTCTCGTTCTCACTGTCACTAGCTCCCCTTTCTGCCAACCTCCCCTGCCAGGTCCCTAGGTACTGTCTCTATAGCTTTACCTATCTGGGATTTCCTATGCCTAAAATAATACAAACAAATTCAACAACAATAATAATACCATCAGAAAAAAATCTTAATTGAAAAGAAAGGAGAAAATGTTAAAAATGAACAAATGGTAGTAATGAGCTTACAACTCTTCTTGATATGATTGAAGTACTGAATTGTATACATGTGGATTATGTGCAATAGAATTGTTTCAAAAATGAATAAAAAATGGAAACAACTTTAAAATGGGTCCAAAGGGAGATTCACTTACCGCATTTTGCGATAGCACCTAAAATGGTCAGTTGTCTGTGCATGAGAGGCAGTATAGTATGCACTAGAGCCATGTCATAAGAACTAGCTGTTCTTAGATTAGGGCAATGATTAAATGCAAATCTGAGGTCCACTTACAGTATATATTTATGGTTTGCATTTCTCTACTTCACTTTAGGAATTCGTTGCCCTTTTATAATGGAGAAAATTAAAAATCATCCCCATGGAGCATAAGATAATTATTTTGATAATATCACTAATTTTGCCAATGATATAGGACTTTTTAAAACCATTGAGAAAAGGAAATTATAGATATATAGGCCAGCTTTTTAGACAAAAATACATAAATTGTTGATTGTACAAATTGAAAGCTTAAGTTACTGGAGACTATTTACATGAACCATCAGGGTTGCAAATAGGGCAAAACTTTCCATTTACATGTCATTAAAAAAAAGTAAAGAGAGTCTGGAAATAGTGAATACATGGTAGTCCTGGGCCACTTTTCATGGACACCCTTAAAGCAAGTGATATGAACCGAAGTCCAAGGACACCAATTTCTTCACCTTGGGATATGCTTCTTCTCACACTAGGACATTTCACCTTCAATCCAAGGGCCTATGTCAGTTCCCTTAATGTGCTACAGGTAAATTTAAGGCAAAGCCCAGTTAGATTAGTGGGGTTTCCAAATGAGATAATTCCAGTGTAGGCAATGAAGGATGTGGATCTTGAAGGGACAGAGTTTAAAGTCCCAGTTATAGCTTTGGCCTTAACCCCAGGGGCTGGATAAAAAACAAGATCAAAAGTATCCAATTAGGACCAAAATACTGGGCACCTTCTCCCCTTGGGGTCCATTTAAGTATTGTTAAGCATTTGGGGGTTTTTCACCCAATGACAAGGTGCCCCACCCAGTTTACCCACCAACAAATATGTAATTATCTTCTCTAAGACACACAAGTCTTCCCCTCACCCCCCTCTTCACCACCACCACCCCCCCACACACACACACAAACACACTTCTTGACTTGAATTTCCAGTAAGTTTTTGCTACTAATCATTCTTGTCAAAGTACCTGTTGAGTTGGGGTGACGTAGAAGAATGTTGCATGACTGATTGCTCTCTCTCCTCACACCTTGAGAAACTGAATCTAACTTACATGAAGCTGCCTCCATCAAACTGCTTTGGAAGATGTACAAGCCGAAGAGGAGATCTATGGTTCTTGGGCACTACGCAGCCTCACTTCTTTGTTGCTTGGGAGACCTGATGAAGGCAGTACATGACTTGAAAGCAGAGCCTGCCTTTAGCTTGGTGTTCCCATATAGCAGTGGGCGCATACACTACTTGTCTTTTTGTGGTTGACCAACTTCCCTCGTCCTAATGGTTTCCAGGCTATCCTTACCTATGTATAAGTCACTTTTAAAGTTAGGAACAGAGAATTTTTAAATTTAGAAATAGAAACATTAGGGTAGGTGAAACACATTGCTACAAAAGCATAGACACCTTTTTTGAACAAAACTCTCAAAATGTGGGAAGGAGCCCTACTAGCGTAGTGAGTACAAGTTGAGTTGTTAACTGAAGTGTCAGCAGTTCTAAACCACCAGCTTCTCCTTGGAAGAAAAATAAGGCTTTCTTTCTTTCTTTTTTTTTAAAACATTTTATTAGGGGCTCATACAACTCTTATCACAATCCACACATATACATACATCAATTGTATAAAGCACATCCGTACATTCTTTGCCCTAATCATTTTCTTTTTTTTTCTTTTCTTTTTTTACATTTTATTAGGGGCTCATACAACTCTTATCACAATCCACACATATACATACATCAATTGTATAAAGCACATCCGTACATTCTTTGCCCTAATCACTCTCAAAGCATTTGCTCTCCACTTAAGCCCTCTGCATCAGGTCATCCACATGTCATCCAATTCAATAATTCAATCATATCATGAAGGGTTGTGCATAGGTGTTAACCCCTAATTAAAAATAAATAAAAATTAAAAAGAAGAGTTTTATAGTCATCACCACAATCATTCTAGTGCATTTTCTTCTTCCTTGTGCTCATTATTCATGTTATTATTTTATGGCAAAAATATACATAACAAAACATTTTCAAATACTAATGTATAATTCAGTGCCATTGATGATATTCTTTGGCTTGTACTACCATTATTGAAATCCTTTTCCAAATTATTTCATCACCATTAACATAAATTCAATGCCCCCTAAGCAAAACTTTTCTTCCTTCACTCATGGTAACCATTAATCAAGTTTGGTTTTTTTTTTTCTTAACTAGTTTTCTTGATATAATATTCACATATCATACACTTCTATGGTTAAATAGGGTTGTATATACATCACAACAATCAGTTGTAATGCTACCTCCCAGCTCCTGAATTCATTGTGTGTTCCCCAAATCCCCTAACCCTCCCCAGCCCCAGCACCCAACATCCCCTATAAACCATCACATCAGGTTTTGTCTCTATGCATCCACTTCTGTGCTTTACATCTGGGAAACTCAACAGAAACAATAAAAAAACAAAAATAAAGCCAAACATTAAGAAGAAAATAATAATGATAGAAAGATAAAAATAAAGAGTAAGAAAGAAAAGACCACCATCAATATTTTAAAATCCAGAGAATAAATTTCTGTCATGGAGCAAGTGAAAAATATTTGAGGCTAGAGAAAATTCAGATTGGCTCAAGAAGTATCTATTATACCCTGGTTTGATCCATCTTAATCAAGTATACATAATCTGTGTCTGAAAGTTAAGTGTTTTGAATTCCTCACCTTTGGCGAGAGGGGACCTGCCAGGGGCTTAATCTGATTAGAAGTCTGTAGGTGGATTTGGGGTTCGCACATCTTCCATAGTCTTCTACAAATTGATGCTCGCATTTAAGTATGATAGTTTTCCCTTCATTATATGTGGATTTTGTTATCATCATCTTTGAATCACACAGGCTGGTGTGCTCCTTCAATGCAGACTTAGTTGATGGAGCATGCAGATGTCTGCTAGTTTGAATACAAGCCTTTCAGTTTCCAAACACTATTCCAATTGATAGCCAGGCACCAATCTGCTTTCCTCGCCACACTTTGCTGTAGCACCTTTATCTCCAGTGATCTCTTCATGAAAAGGAGTATCGAGCAGGGCCATGTTATAAGAACTAACTCTTCTTGGATTGGAATTAAGTGGAAGTTGTGTTAGACCAGGTTGACTAGAGAAACAAATTCAGAGACACATGTATGTGGGTTAGAGAGAGCTTTATAACAAAGAGTAATTGTATATTTAAAAAGATCCCAGCCCAGTCCAGATCAAGTTCATAAGTCTGATATTAGCCCATATATCTACACTAGTCCATATATTCTTCTTCAGACTCACACAGCACATGCAATGATGATGAATGTAGGAAGCTCACAGGCCGGTGGTTGTAGTCTTGTGGATCCAATGCCAGTGGAAGCATCTCAGTGCTGTCTCTGACAGCTCTCTGAGTGTGGCGCTTCGAAAGAAAGGTGAAGCAGAGCGAGCGTGTGCCCTGACTCCCAGGAGAAAGAGAGGAAGTTCTCAGAATCCTCTATAGAAGGCCACACCCACAAGGAAGCATCATCAGGCTGTGACCTGATTGACAGACTAGATTCCACCCATTCGCTCTTTTTTTTTTTTGTGAGTGAGACAGTGAATGAGTGAGTGAGTGAGTGAGTGAGTGAGTGAGTGAGACAGTGAGTGAGTGAGACAGTGAGTAAGTGAGTAAGTGAGTAAGACAGTGAGTGAGTGAGTGAGTGAGTGAGTGAGTGAGTGAGTGAGTGAGTGAGTGAGTGAGTCAGTGAGTGAGTGAGTGAGACAGTGAGTGAGTGAGTGAGTGAGTGAGTGAGTGAGTGAGTGAGTGAGTGAGACAGTGAGTGAGTGAGTGAGTGAGTGAGTGAGTGAGTGAGACAGTGAGTGAGTGAGACGGTGAGTAAGTGAGTAAGACAGTGAGTGAGTGAGACAGTGAGTGAGTGGGTGAGTGAGTGAGTGAGTGCGTGCGTGCGTGCGTGAGTGAGTGAGTGAGTGAGTGAGTGAGTGAGTGAGTGAGACAGTGAGTGAGTGAGTGAGTGAGTGAGTGAGTGAGTGAGTGAGACAGTGAGTGAGTGAGACAGTGAGTGAGTGAGACAGTGAGTGAGTGAGACAGTGAGTGAGTGAGTGAGTGAGTGAGTGAGTGAGTGAGTGAGATAGTGAGTGAGTGAGACAGTGAGTGAATGAGACAGTGGGACAGTGAGTGAGTGAGACAGTGAGTGAGTGAGTGAGTGAGACAGTGAGTGAATGAGACAGTGGGACAGTGAGTGAGTGAGACAGTGAGTGAGTGAGTGAGACAGTGAGTGAGTGAGTGAGTGAGTGAGTGAGATAGTGAGTGAGTGAGACAGTGAGTGAATGAGACAGTGGGACAGTGAGTGAGTGAGACAGTGAGTGAGTGAGTGAGTGAGACAGTGAGTGAATGAGACAGTGGGACAGTGAGTGAGTGAGACAGTGAGTGAGTGAGTGAGACAGTGAGTGAGTGAGACAGAGAGTGAGTGAGACAGTGAGTGAGTGAGACAGTGGGACAGTGAGTGAGTAAGACAGTGAGTGACCCATTCGCTCTTAATATCCTCAAATTAGCATGAGATTATGGAACTACCACAGGAGCCCAGAATCCATCTGCTTGTCCACAGATTATGAATGACTATAGTTTACTTTGGCCGTCATATTTTGACAAAAACAAAAAACAATAACAAGAACAAACAAATGAACAAAAGGCCGGGGGGAAAAACACAAAGAAGGAATCACAGAAAACCATATGACGATGCTTTCTAATGCCCTAAAGAGCTAGTCTTGCAAACTCATCTGGACAGTTCTACCGTGTCCTACACAGTCACTGTGAGTAAACATCGACTCCATGACAGTGAGCTTATCAAACTGTGAAGGTCTCTCAACAGATTTCCCTTCAAGGTTTACATATTTCAGAAGGAGTGTTTCCATTCTTTTAACCCTTGCCAAAAAGTTCTACATGCTTTCATTTTTACCATGTCAAAACAGCAACATTGGAATCCTCAAGAAGTTCAAATTGTGTTACTCTGAAATGTTCTTTGAATTTGGGAGGGAACAAAAACTGGAAAGGGAGACATTATGGCTGTAAGGTGGAATGGATAAAGTTTCCTGATAAAATTATTATAGGACAACACTTGATATCCTAGAAAAATGAGCAAGCACATTGTGAAAGGGAAAAAAAAATCTGTGTTGCAATTTTCTGGCCTTTTTCTCACCAATGCAACTTTCCATGTCTGAAACCTTCCTCCTAATAAATCCTTGTTGCCCGTCAAGTAAAGTTATCAAGATTATCCTTTTGATACTAAAAAAAAAAATCCTTACACTTCCAAACCGGTCTCTCTGCATTTAATTGGCTCAGTCAATTCTCTGAAGTCACTGTTTTGAATGGGTCTTGTTTTTTGAAGACATGTCAGTGAAACTAAGTGTGGTAGTTACATAATTGATGTCAATTTGTGAAGGGGGAAGTCTAGCCTGTCAATCAGGTCACAGCTTGATGACCTCATTTGGAGGCGTCACAGAGATGACTAGCTCTCTGGAGGCTAACCCAGATGTGTTATGCTGATGGAGCCAGAGCCCTGGGGCTGTAGGAGCCACAGGGAGACCCATGCCAGTACTGAGAGGCTTCTACCACCACTGGATCCACAAGACTTTCCACCCACTGGCCTGTGATCTTTCTTCCTGTATTTGACATCATTGCATGTGCTACATGAGCCTGAAGAAGAATTTATAGAGGGGTAATAGACATATGGTCTATATATGGACTTCACTGGACTGGCTGGGATGTTTTCTTAATGTACAATTGCTCTTTGATATAAAGTCTTCTCTTATACATATGAGTGCCTATGGATTTGTTACTCTAGTCAGCCCAGACTAACACACTAAGAAATAGGTATTACTGAGAGGAATTACATGTAACTACCTATTGATCACAGAGACATATTTAAACACCTTTTGTTTTGAATAAACCCATGCATGTATGAACTGGAATCCCAGTAGTAATATTTTGAAGCACCTTCATATATAATTTTATAATTATGAACTGTCAGCCACTAGAAATTTGTTCTAATCTTAGAAATATTTTTAAAACAACAAAAATTTTAATTCAGACTGTGCACTTCTATTTGTGATAACAGAATGTAATATTAATCAAATCTCTATATTTTATCAGAACATAAATATGCTACTAAATTTCCATACTTTTTAATTAATTCACTCAGCCTTGAAACATATGTAGTAAATAACAGAAATGTGTCATGCCCTAATTGGCAATAATTCAGATCTCTATAAATTAGTAAAACATAAATATGCCATACAAAATGCATTTACTTGGCACTAAAATATACCAACTCTAGTTAAATATGACAGCACCATTGGATGTAAACCCATGGATGTTAGATCATATTTGGAGAAGAAAACAGAAGCAAAGGGTCTCAACAGCTCTGTGTCTGAAGACTAAGAAGCATGTTGAGATATTACTCCCCACACTGGACTCCTCTGAGTTTGATGAGTAGCCAAATCTCCCCCTTTGTGCCACTCACTGAATGTTAAAAATACAAAATTGTAAAGACTTGAACTCTAAAATTTAAATATTGCAATTGGCAATTCTTATTCTCCAGTGTTAAATAAATGGCTTGAAGTCTTATTTACATGCCCTGACTAGACTACCTAGCAATAAAATAAATGAGTCTATGCCTGACAAACCTGAATGCTTCTGCATTTGTTCTTTGGATCAAATCCTCCAGGACAAATGCTTTCTGTCTCATGATCTCCTGACTATCTAGAAAGCTGAGGCCATCTGTAGCCCCACAGAGTTTTGGCATGGTATCCCACAAGGTGTGAGGTGCCTTGCCCAGATCTCACAGCTAGGAATTGATGGAGATGAGATGGAAAGTGAGGCCAGGAAGTAGGCTGAACAATGGGCACATCTCGCCTTACCTCTACCATCATCATAACTCAGATTCACTTGGAGTCAATAGTTATATGAAGAGCAAATTTTCCAGAGCGTTGATATATGATTGCCCATAAGAAATCATAGTGAGTGTTTTCACAGATATGATTTTCTTGGGATTGGGACCTGTATTTACCTTTTAATGTGTCTTATCCACTGCTTTCAGGTGATATCTAGGGGAGAATGTGAGGGACATATTTTGGCATGGTGGGAAGAGTCCACATATAAAAGAGCAAGGCACCTTGCACGTCAGTGGGCAATGGCTTTCTCAGATTTCTCACTATAAATTCCATTAGCAACATCGACTTGACAGATCTCTGTAAGAAGGACTCAACGCCGTGTGTACTACACAGAGCACAGTATCTAGCACACATGAGGTCTTCACTAAGTTGCAGCTATCGGTACCCAATAAGTAAGAACCAAGCTTTAGTTCTTCTGGTGTCAGATGAGTGGTTTCTGAGGAGGTAGGATGACTCAAGAAAGTCATTGACCTGAGATGACTTTTGGACCTTAACCCCTAAGGAAATTGGTGTCCTAAAATCACCTTTAAGTGAAAGAATAGTGTTGTGCTTGCTCTGATGTGTCCAGGGGGGTCTTGGTCTCAAAAACTGGAGAATGGACCAACGGACAACAAACAGCAAGCAGAAAGCAACGTTCACTTAGAAAATCACCTGATGAAACAAGCAGCCATCAGACTCAGAAGCAACAAAGCCCACATGGAAGAAGCACACCAGCCTATGTGACCACGAGGTGTCGAAGGATCAGGTGTCAGGCATCAAAGAACAAAAAATAATATCATTGTATATGAAGGGGAGTGCAGAGTGGAAACCCAAAGCCCATCTGTAGGCAACTGGACATCCCCTTAAGGAAGGGTCACAGAGGAGACAAGCCAGTCAGGATGCAGTGTAGCAACGATGAAACCTATATATTTCTTCTAGTACCTAAATGCTTCCTCCACTCCCCTACCCCCACACAATCATGATCCTAATTCTACCTTACAAATCTGGCTAGACCAGAGGATGAGCACTGGTACAGATAGGAACTGGAAACACAGGGAATACAGGGTGGATGATCCCATCAGGACCAGTGGTGAGAGTGGCAATACTGGGAGGGTAGAGGAAGAGTGGGTTGGAAAGGGAAAACCAATAAGTAGGATCTACATATAACCTCCTCCCTAGGGGCGGACAACAGAAAAGTGGGTGAAGGGAGATGTTGGACAATGCAAGATATGACCAAATAATAATTTATAAATTATCAAGGGTTCATGAGGGAGAGGGGAGAGGGTAGGAAGGGGAAAAATGAGGAGCTGATACCAGGGGCTTAAGTGGAGAGCAAATGTTTTGAGAATGATGAGGGTAATGAATGTACAAATGTGCTTTACACATTGATGTATGTATGGATTGTGATAAGAATTGTATGAGCCCCCAATAAAATGATTTTTTAAGCAAATGAAAAAAATGACTGGATAGTAAATCAAGCAAGGGAGAAAATTAAGAAATTCCTTGAAGCAAACAAGAGCAATAACATAATGTATCCAAATATCTGGGACAGAGCAAAAGTAGTCATCAGAGGTTATTATATAACAATCAATGGCCACATGAAAAAAGAGGAGAAATCCAAAATCAATACTTAACACAAAACCTTTGACAACTGAAGCAAAGGCACCCATATCAATCTTCCAGCAACAGAATAAAGAAACCTTAAAGATCAGAGCAGAAACAAATGAACAGGAAAACAACAACAACAAAGAAAAATAAACAACATAAGAAATTGGGTTTTTTTGGAAACAATAATAAAATTTGTAGGATGTTAGCAAACTAAACAAAGGAAAAGAAAGAGAAGATGCAAATATTGAGAATTAGAGATGAAAAGAGTGGCATCACGACAGATCCAAATGAAATGAAAACACTAACAACACACTACTATGACTGTACTGCAACAGGTCTTATAGTCTAGAAGAAATAGGCAAATACCTAGCCATACACCATTTATCCAATGAATAAAGATGAATATAGAAAACCTCAGCAGAGCCATAACAAAAGAAATAATAGAAAAGATCATCAAGAAACGTCTAACCAAGAAAAGCCCAGGACCAGATAGCTTCCCAGGATAATTCTACTGAGTATTCAGGGAAGAGCTATCACCAATACCATGCAAACCAGTCCAGAATATTGATAAGGACAACAAACTCTCAAAATCATTCTATAACCCTGATGCCAAAGCCAGGTAAAATCCCACTAAGACAGAAAACTACAATATCCCTCATAAGCACAGATACAAAATATTTCTAAAGAATTCTGGCCAAGCAAGATATGACAAAATAACGATGTATAAATTACAATGGGCACATGAGGGAGGGGGGAGAGGGGAGGGAGGGGAAAAAAAGAGGACCTGATGCAAAGGGCTTAAGTGGAGAGCAAATGCTTTGAGAATGATTGGGGCAGGGAATGTATGGATGTGCTTTATACAATTGATGTATGTATATGTATGGATTGTGATAAGAGTTGTATGAGTCCCTAATAAAATGTAAAAAAAGAAAAAGAGAAAGAAAGAAAGAAAAGAAAATGATTAGGGCAAAGAATGTACAGATGTGCTTTATACAATTGATGTATGTATATGTATGGACTGTGATAAGAGTTGTATGAGCCCCTAATAAAACATTTTAAAAAAAGAATTCTGGCCAATAGAATCCAATAATACATATAAAAAATAATTCATCTGGCAGGCCGGTCCCAATCCCAACTACTAAGTGGACACCTGCCCCTCCCCGCAGAAGAATTAATTTCAAAGGACGGCATTGAATCTGCAGCCCCTGGAGAGGGACATATCTGATCAGAGGACAGGGAGCAGATGAAGGGGGAGGAGGAGAGAGTGGAGCACATCCTGGCCCACCAGGCCATGAGGATGATGTTCCCAATTAGAGCAGCCAGTCGACAGAGAGGACCACATGGTCAGCCCCTCTATGAGACATGACGCCCCTCACTGACCCATAGCCCTACAGGGGACAGCACCAGAGACACAGTGTGGGAATTGTGCCCGATCTGATCCCGCCACACCAAGGAAAGGTGCTAAGGAGGTGCAACAGAACAGCAAGGGAATGGAGCGGCAAGGTCCCCAAGAAATGCTGAAGGTGGACTTTGGGGCCAGGGCGTGGTGCCCCAACAGAATGGACTGGAAAACACTCCTAAAGGCCAATAAACAATCCTTGAACTAACTACAAGCTTTTCTTTCTTGTGTTTTGTTTTGGTTTTTTGTCATTGGTTTGTTGTTTTGCTGTATATTGTTGCTTGGTTTTGCTGTATCTTGTTTTTGTGCATGTTATTATCTCTGCAGGTCTGTTTAAATAAGATAGGCTGGATGAACAATATGGAGGAGAAAACAATGGGACCGACAGTTTGTGGGGGGCAGGGGAGAGAAGGAGACTGGGGGAAAGGTAGTGGTGTTAACAAACCCAGGGACAAGGGAACTACAAGTGATCCAAATTGGTGGTGAGGAGGGTGTGGGAGGTCTGGTAGGGCATGATCAAGGGTAATGTAACCAAGAGCAATTGCTGAAACCCTGGTGTGGACTGAGCATGATAGTGGGACAGGAGGAAAGTCAAGGGAAATAGAGCAAAGAGCTGAGAGGCAAAGAGAATTTATAGAGGTCTAGATAAAGACATGTACATATGCAAGTATATTTATGTATGAGGATGGGAAAATAGATCTATGTGCATATATTTATAGGTTTAGTAATAAGGTAGCAGAAGGACATTGGGCCTCTACTCAAGTACTCCCTCAATGCAAGAATACTTTCTTCTATTAAATTGGCATTCTATGATGCTCACCTTCCCGACATGACCACTGAAGACAAAGTGGGTGAATAAGCAAATTTAGCAAAGAAAGCTGATGGTGGCCAACTATCAAAAGATATCACATCTGGGGTCTTAAAGGCTTGAAGATAAACAAGCGGCCATCTAGTTCGGAAGCAACAAAGCCCACATGGAAGAAGCACACCAGCCTGTGCGATCACGAGGTGTCGAAGGGATCAGGTATCAGCCATCAACAGAACAAAAAATCTTACCATAGTGAATGAGGCGGGCAGTGCTGAGTGAAGACCCAAAGCACATATGTAGGCCACTGGTTACAATGACCTAGTTATAACCAGTTCCTAAATGCTTCCTCCACCTCACCCCCACTATCATGATCCGAATCCTACCTTGAAAGTCTGGCTAGACCAGAGCATGTACACTGGTACAGATAGGAACTGGAAACACAGGGAATCCAGGGAGGATGATTCCTTCAGGACCAGTGGTATGAGTGGAGATACTGAGAGGACAGAGAGAGGGTGGTTTGGAAAGAGGAAACCGATTACAAGGATCTACAAGTGACCTCCACCCTGGGGGATGGACAACAGGAAAGTGGGTGAAGAGAGATGTCTGACAGGGCAAGATATGACAAAATAACAATTTATAAATTATCACGGGTTCATGAGGGAGGGAGGGGAAAAATTGAGGACCTGATGCCCGGGACTTAAGTGGAGAGCAAATGCTTTGAGAATGATGAGGTCAATGAATGTACAAATGTGCTTTACACAATTGATATATGGATGGGTGGTGATAAGAGTTGTATGAACCCCTAATAAAACAATTACAAATTATCTAGACAAAAAAATAAAATAATAATAATGCATCATGACTGAGTGGGATTCATACCAGGGATTCAGGGATAGTTTAACATTCAAAAAACAATCAATGTAATCCATCACATAAGCAAGGCAAAGAACAGGAAGTGGATAATCATATCACTAGATACAGAAAAGGCATTTGAAAATATGCAACACATATTTACAATTAAAACACTCAGCAAAATAGGAATAGAAGAGAAATTTCTCAATAAAATAAGGATCATATATGAAAAACCAATGGCCAATGTTATGATTACCAAGAAAAAACTAAAAACATTTACCGTGAAAACAGGAACCATCCACCATTCTTATTCAACTTTGTGCTGAAGAGAACAAGAGAAAAAGGGAATACAATTGGGAAAAAAAGAAGTGAATCTCTCACTATTTTCAGATGATATAATTCTATCTAGAGAAAACCCAAAAGACTCCAGAAAAGCATTGTTGGAATTCGGCAAAATGGCAGATTACAAGAGTAATAAGCAGTAATAAATTGTATTCCTATATACACCAAAGAAAGCACCAAAAAGACAAGAAAACACTGTCATTTTCAATAGCCACACAATAGATGAAATACTGAGGGAAAAAACCTAACCAAAGAAAGAAAAGACCATACAAAGAAAACTACAGAATACCACAAGAAACCAAAAAAGACCTACATAAATGGAATCATATCCCATGTTCATGTATAAGAAGACTCAATGTAAAAATATCAATACGACCCATAACAATCTATAAGTACAATGCAAACCTGACCCAAATCCTTATTCATTCTTTAAATAACTGGGATAAGTAAATCCCAATTTTATATGAAAAGGAAAGAGGCTCAGGATAAACAAACAACTCCTTAAAAAGAAGAATCTGGTAGGAGTCCTTACAATTACCAAACTACTACACAGCCACAGTATTTAAACAGGTATTGGTACAATCATCAATGCATAGACGAATGGAACAGAATAGAAAAGCCAGAAGTAAATGCATCCATCTATAGGCCACTTATTTTCAACGGAGAAGCAAAAACTATCAGCCTCTTCAATAAATGGCATTGGAAAAATAGGATCACCATCTGCATAAAAATGAAGCTGAATTCACAACTCCCTGTAAGCACATATATGAATTCAAGATGGATTAGAGACCTGATATAAAAAACCAAGAGCTGTATAAAGCATACAATTTTCCTCTAGTTCTTTAATGCTCCCTCCCCACCACTATCATGATCCCAATTCTTCCTTACAAATCCGGCTAGACCACAGCATGTACACAGGTACAGATAAGAGCTGGAAACACAGGGAATCTAGGACAGATAAACACCTCAGGACCAATAATGAGAGTAGCCATACCGGAAGGGTAAGGGAGAAAGGAGAAACTGGTCACAATGATCTACATATAACCCCCTCCCTGGGGGATGGACAACAGAAAAGTGGATGAGGGGAGACATCAGTCAGTATAAGACATAGAAAAATAATAATAATTTTTTAATTGTCAGGGGTTCCACACAATTGCTGAAGACAAAGTGGGTGCATAAGCAAATGGGGCGAAGAAAACTGATGGTGGCTGGCTATCAAAAGATATAACGTCTGGGGTCTTAAAGGCTTGAAGGTAAACAAGCGGCCATCTAACTCAGAAGCAACAAAACCCACATGGAAGAAGCACACCAGCCTGTGCAATCACGAGATGTCAAAGGGATGAGGTATTAGGCATCAAAGAACAAAAAAATCATATCATTTTGAATGAGGGGGACTGTGGAGTGGAGATACAAAGCCCATCTGTTGGCAATTGGATATCCCTTTACAGAATGGCTGCAGGAAGGAGACCAGCCAGCCAGGGTGCAGTGTAGCTACGATGAAACATACAACTTTTCTCTAGTTCCTAAATGCTTCCTCCCCTCTCCCCCAACCCCCCCCCATCATGATTCCAATTCTATCTTACAAATCTAGTTAGACCAAATAATGTATACTGGTACAGACAGGAACTGGAAACACAGGGAATCCAGGGCAGATGATCCTTGCAGGACCAGTGGTGAGAGTGGCAATACTGGGAGGGTGGAGGGAGGGTGGGCTAGAAAGGGAAAACTGATTACAAGGATCTATATATGACCTCCTCCCAGGGAGACAGACAACAGAAAACGGGGTGAAGGGAAGCGTCAGACGATGCAAGATATGACAAAACAATAATTTATAAATTCTCAAAGGTTCATGAGGGAGGGGGAAGTGGAGAGAGAGGGGGAAATGAGCTGATGCCAGGGGCTTAAGTGGAGAGCAAATGTTTTGAGAATGATGAGGGCAGTGAATGTACAAATTGATGTATGTATGGATTGTGATAAGAGTTGTATGAGTCCCTATTAAAATAATTTTTTTCATTGTTGTGGGTTCATGAGGCAGGGGGAGAGGGGGGAATGAGGAGCTGATACCAAGGGTTCAAATAGAAAGAAAATGTTTTGAAAATGATGATGGCAACATATATACAAATGTGCTTGACACAATGGATGAATGTATGGATTGTGATAAGAGTGTATGATCCCTCAATAAAATTATTTTAAGAAAACAAAGCCAGAGAGCTATAAGGATCATCCGTGAGAAAATTGAGAACGATTTCAGGGCCCTCCTGCAGGGCATACACAGACCACTAGGAATAGTCAAGGAAGCACATGCAGCGGAACCAGCCTCATTTGTGGATAAACTGAGTCGGGCAGCCTGTCACTGGAAAACTGTTCAACATTATGTACACAGACCACCAATGGGAAAATAAGCTCGGTATCATGTCCCCATTTGGGCACTTAAGACCTAGTTTTTATTCAGTCCTTGGTGACCCAGGCTGTGTACTGTAGACAACCAGGAACTTAAACTCTGTGCTCTTGGGATATGCACAGCATCATTCATGGGCCACACGAGAAGGACCGGATTGAGAACTCCCACTACGTGAACTGGACTTTCCTTTAAGCATACTGGTAGCAGATTAAAGCAACTGAAAGGCTCCCATGGGCTTAAGGTTGAACTGTCCTGGGATGTAAAAAAAATGATGGATATTATCCCAAGGCTATATGGATAAGGGAGGACTTTGGTTTGAAATTCTTGTCTTGAGAATGCCCAACAAATGGTAATGCAAGTCTGCCATACGTGCGCTATTTCCATACTCTCTTAGCCCTGTAATGACATGTTTAGTACAGTTCTAACTTTATGAGTAAACATCATTGAAATCCCCAATCCTCATTGTTTGTGTAAATAGTGTTCAGTCACCTAAATTGTCATTCTGTACAGATGAACAATTCATATATTTTGGTCAAGAAACACAATCCTATACATGAATACTTTCTTTGTCTCGAAGGTGTTTTAAATTCTATACCAATGAATAAATTAATAGTAATATCAATAGAATTATCATATGTCCCATGGGAATAATTTATAATGTCCTTCAACATAATAATGATGATGTCTTTAAAGTGAACCAGGGCTATACCTCATACATAAACCATCGATAAATGAATGGATTTTGAGCATACACTTAAATGTAGTCCTCATCTCAGAACAATCAGTTCTATGACATAGGCCTCCTCAATGTCTCTTTCCATGAAGTGGTCACTGAAGACCTGGGTGCTATCACAAAGTGTGGTGAAGTAATCAGATGGTCCCCAAGCTATCAGAAAGAATAGCACGTGGAGTCTTAAAAGCTTGCCTTAACACAAGTAGCCATCTGTGTGGCATCAGCTAAATGCACACGGAAGAATCATACCAGCCTACGTGATCCACGAATTGTAAATAATAAACCAAATCTGGATGAGGAATTACATTAGAGCCTAAGTTCGGAACTCCTGCTTTGCAGAAGGCTATGGAGACAATGAAAGCCCAAAACCCATTTGCAGATTTCCCTACGCATGTTACACCTCACACGAATCCCTCTGGCTGTTGACTACGGGTGGGAAAGGCCTTGTTATCAGACAAAGTACATTCTAGAGAGGATTACTGCAGTTGCAGTTAAGGTCCAAAAGTGATATTTGAGCTCCCTCTTGAGCCAACGTACTCGTAAAATTGTTTCAGTTTTTGATATTTTCTACTTTGTTTTCCATTAGGTTTTTCTCTGTTTGGTTCTGTCCTTGTGGATCTGTTTGCATGTTTCCTGTATATAAAACAGGATCAATGACCCCATAGTGAGATCAACTGGATTAATAGTTTCAAAGGAACATAGAAGTGGAGGCGGTGGGAAGTGGAACGCTAACAACAGTGCGTACAAGGAAGAAGACACAGCTCAGAATTGATAGTGGTGATGGTTGCACAACTCTAATTAATGTGATTGAACTACTGAAATACATGATATGTGAATTGTACACTGGCGAAACTGTAAAAAGTAAATTCATTTTAAAAATAGCCTATTGCGCATCCCCTTATTTTTACTCTGTTGCTCCTTGCATTAGTCACGGCCATTCTATTTCATGAACTTCCTTTAGCCACTGTTTTACACTGTTTTACAGGAAGCCTGCTGGTGACAAATTCCCTTAGTTTTCTTTCCTCTAAGTCTGTCTTGATTTACCAATACTTGAAGGATATTTTTGCTAGTATAATGTTATGTTTGAAAGTTCTTTCCTTTCAGCACTTAAGAAACATTATGACATTTCTCTTTAGCCCCATGATTTTTTTAATGAGAAATTGCTGTCATTCAAATTGCTTCTTGCAACAATTATAGGTGGTGGTTGAATAACATAATTAATGTTATTATAATGAATTGTATGCCTGTAAATATTGAATTGAAAATTTGTTTTATAGACACTTCTATAAAATATTTTTATAGAATGAAAATATTTTACTAAAATGATTATAATGTTACCACCAAAAGCCTCTTTCATATATATATTTGATGTTTCAAAATTAAACAAGACCAAAAAAAATAAGCTTTTCCACATTTTGCTCCAAATTTTTTTTTTCAAAGAGTAATTGTATATTAAGAAAATATCTCAGACCAAATCCATAAAGCCGATATTAACCCATATGTCCGATTCCAGTCTACAAATTCCTCTTCAGACTCACGCAACACATGCAATGACGCTGAATGCAGGATGATCACGGGCCAGTGGGTGGGGAGTCTTGTGGATCCCGTGATGGTGAAAGCATCTCAGTGCTGGCAGGGGTCTCCACGTGGCTCCTCCAGCTCCAGGGCTCTGGCTGCCATGAGCATAGGCTCCATGTGTCTTGTCAAAAGGAAGAGGAAGCAGAGAGAGAGTACATCTGGCCTCCGGTGAGCTATTTATTTCCGTAGCACCTCCACATGAGGTCATCAAGCTGAGACCTGATTGACAGGCTAGACTCCACCCCTTCACAAGTTGACAGGAGATGATGTAATTATCACACCATCTTTGTCTCTAAGGAGCATCCTGGCTGTGTGTCCTTTTGGCGGTCCGTGGTACTTTCAATACTCTGCCAGCAGCGGTGGACCCAGAGTCAATAGAGGAGGTTTTCGGCTCACAGAGATGCCACTTGGTAGGTGTCCAATCCTTCTTCAGTCAACATGAGAATGTTCTTCTCCTTTAGGAACCCGGGGGCTCGTCTCCTTCCCGCTGCCATTCTGAGACCTTCTAAACAGCCATGATCTCATCAGCCAGATCTGCGCACAGCTTGGGCAGAGAGGGCAGGAGAGTCTCTGCCAACAGATAGAAGGAATGGCCCTGATAACAGCAAACGGAAAGGCTTGCTTTCGGGCAGAGAGAGAGCATGCAGTTCATTCTGCAGCAGGTGACTGGAGCTCCACATTGCATTCGGCCATGTTGACAGGAGTTTGGGAGTTCTCCGGTTACGGTTGTTGTTGATGTTGTTAGGTGCCCCAGAGCTGGTTCTGACTCACAGCATGCTCCATAGGATTCTCAGGAAGATGTTCTTTGGTGTGCACGGAAGAAGTCCTAGGTAGAGTGGAAATCACAGGGCTCCGTTTTAGGAAATCTGGCTTACTACGTGCTGGGTAAGCAGCCCTGGGACACAGGATTGAAAGGCCTCAGCTGTCAACCAGGCTGCAAACTCACCAGCAGCGCTGTGCCCCCATTAGAAACACGCCCTGTCTGCTTCCGCAGCGTCACAGTCGCTCGCTCTGCCTTTGCTCCAAATTTTGCTGAAGTTTTAGGTAGGCAGATAGTTTAAAGCAAATGGTAGCTGAGTGTAGGGAACCCAATCCTGGGAATGAGACATTGACTCGCATAGCACGGTCCCCTCATAGGCATTAGGCTTGTGCTGGATCTGAGTGGAGCAGCCACAGGCTGGCGCTATGGAGGCGCTGCTTTGGGCCAAGGCCGCTAGTTGAAGCCTAGAAAGACTTGGAGATGCAGCTGCCATTAACGGGGGGCTTTGGAGAGCCCAAGCCAGGCAGAGAGGGCAGCCCCTGGGCCCTCGAGGCTTATTCAGCCCGAATTGGCCAGCGGGTCACACCAAGTCAGAGCCCACTTCCACCATTAGTCCCCACATCCATATTCCTGCTAAATTCCCTCTGCTTGGCTGGATGGGCCTGAAACTGAGTACACAACACAGGTTGCTGAGCCAGCAGCATGGAAGAGGCACAAAACACACCTGCTCCGGCCAGGCCTTCTGGCTACTTGGAGGTGACAGCGACAGCCAACTATGACCTCAGCCAGACCTGGAGCCATGAGGAGCTGCCAACTGTGGTCACTCCCGGGTTGGGGAGGGCGTTGCAGCTTGTGCTGGCGCAATGTGGTGGTCTCCTGGTCTCTGGGCTGTCTCCTCTCTCCTGCAGCACAAAGCATGCTGCCTGTGTGCTCTCCAATGGCCGTCTGTAGCAGCCTCCTTCTCTGAGTTTTTATATATTCTTTGAGGATGGCAAATATATGTGAATTCCCCCAGAGAGAAAGAACATTGTTGTTTTTAGGTGCCATCGAATGGGTATGACCCACAGAGACCTAATGCACAACAAAACA
This sequence comes from Tenrec ecaudatus, assembly GCF_050624435.1. Taxonomy (NCBI): domain Eukaryota; kingdom Metazoa; phylum Chordata; class Mammalia; order Afrosoricida; family Tenrecidae; genus Tenrec; species Tenrec ecaudatus. The sequence continues at coordinate 81,547,399 of NC_134534.1, forward strand.
CCACCGGGTCCTGCCATCCTCCCATTGTTCCTGTGCCTGAGCCCATTGCTATAGCCACCGAGTCCCTCCATCTCACGGAGTGCCTTCCTCTTTGTCACCCACCGCCCCTCCGCTTTACCAAGCATGACTTCTTTCTCTGGGGATTGGTCCCTCCTGACCGTATGTCTAAATGGTATAACCTGAAGTCCTGCCATCCTTACCTCTAAGGAGGACTCTGGCCATCCATTTTCCAAGACAGATTACTTTATCCCTTTAGCAGTCCATAGCACTGTCAATAGTCAACAACACAATTCAACACACCAGTTTTGCTTGGTCTTCCTTATTCAGTGGCCAGCTTTACCTTGCAGAAGAGGCAATCACCAATACCAGGGCTGGGATGAAGAGCAAAGCATCCTTGCTTTGCAATCCTCTAGGTCAGGGGTGTCGACCTCATTTAAAACGCAGGCCATTTGGTGCAACAGACGAGATTCACACAGGCCCCATCATATTACAAATTTGGTAAAATTTATATTTTGAAGTGAGGATTCAGGAATGTGGATAGGATAATTACAACACTATATCGCTGCTTTTATTTAAACATTTATTTTATTTAATGTATTTATAAAACTAAAATTATTCTTTTTTTACCCAAAACTTGCCTTCTTTTTTTTTTTTTTTTTTTTTGCAGCAAAAGGAGTTTATTAGCTAGCTCGAGCTAGGGCTTCCTCCCTCAGCTGCCCAGCGTAGTGGGGATGCAGCATCCAAAGGGATCGGCCAACCTTCTATTTGTTTTACCTGAAATTTTCCTCCTACTAGTTTTCACTTACCCCTTATGTTATGACTGGAAAAGATAACAAAGTAACTAATAAAAAACACAAAATGGTGGACAGCTGACAAACATGATGCACAATAGTAATGGCTTCCCTCTAAAATGTTAACTAGCACTGCCGCTACTTGTGATTTATAATAGCACAACCCAGAGTGCTCTTTTTAATCTTTGCGCTAGTGGGATCTGTTTACATAACATGACACTGAGGGTGGCAGACATATCGCTTCCAAACGTTGCCAGAACTGAATCAGCACATCCACAGGCCCCCAGGAAAGGCACTGGGCCACGTGTATATTTATCTTCAGTAGTTAAAAGGTTAACTTTAGGAAAACTGTTGAACGATGCAGAAACATTAAAGATAGAAAGAATACAAGGACTCATTGTACCAAAAGGATTTAGTCAACGTTCAGTTACTTCAGGAGATAGCATGTGATCAAAAACCAATGGTGCTGAAGGAAAAAGTCCAAGTTGCACTGAAAGCATGAGCCTAAAATAAGGCTCCAGAAATTGATGGAATACCAATAGAAATGTTTCAACAGCTTATGAAACTCTGTAAACACTCTCTCAACTATGCCAGGAAATCTGGAAGACAGCAACTCGACCAACTGACTAGAAGAGAAGCAAACATATTTGTAAATCATTCCAAAGAAAGGTGACCCAACAAATACAAAAATTAGGGAATAACATCATTAATATCACATGCAAGAAAAATTTTGCTTAAGATCATCCAACAATGGTTGCAGCAACACATTGACTGGGAGCTGATGTAAGAGAGGACATGGACCAAGAGATATTATTGCTGACATTAGATGAATCTGGGCTGAAAGCAAAGAATACCAGAAAGATGTTGACTTGTGTTTTATTGACTATGCAAAGGCATTCGACTGTGTGGATCATAAGAAACTATGGATAGCATTAAGAAGAAAGCAAATTCCTGAACACTTTATTGTATGTATGCAGAACTTGTACATGGATCAAGAGGCAGTTGGGTAAACAATAAGTGAATAGTGCTTGACTTAAAAATCAGGAAAGGTGCATGTCAGGGTCATATCATCTCACCATACTTATTCAATCTATATGCTGAATAAATAATTACATAATGCATAAGAATTTGATATCAGGATGGCAGGAAGACTTATTAAAAATATATGGTACGCAGATGACAGGATCTTGCTTGCTGAAAGTGAGGAGGACTTGAATCATTTGCTGGTGAAGATCAAGGATTGCAACCTTAAGTATGGATTAAGATTCAATGTAAAGAAGACCAAAATCTGCATAACTGGACCAATAGGCAATATCATGATAAATGAGGGAAAAACACTGTACCAAAGATTCATCTTGCTTGAATCCACAATCAATGCTCATGGAAGCAGCATTCAAGAGATCAAAGACCCATTGCATTGTATGAATCTTTTACACAAAACCTCTTCTACGTATCAAAAAAACAAAGATATTCCTTTAAGAAATAAGGTGTGCCAGGCCCAAACTATAGTGTTTTCAATCACCTTGTGTTAGATCAAGTTGACTAGAAAAACAAAATCCAGAGACACTCATGTATATATAAGACAGAACTTTATATCAAAGAGTAATTGTATATTAAGAAAACATTCCAGTCCAGTTCAGATCAAGCCCATAAGTCCAAAATTAGCCCATAAGTCTGATACTAAGTCCATGAATCCTTCTTCAGATTCACAAAGTACATGCAATAATGCAAATGCAGGAAGATCACATGCCTGTGGATGCAGCATTGTGTGGATCCACTGGCAATGGAAACATCTCCAGGGCTCTCACAGGTCTCAGTGTGGCGCTACTTGGCTTGTCAACAAGTAGGTGAACACAGAGGGGGGATGGGGAGAATGTTCCCAGAACCCTCCTTATGAGAAGGCCATGCCCACAAGAAGGTACCATCAAGCTGTGACCCAATTGACAGGCTAGACTCCACTCCTTCACTCCATTTATCAAGTTGACATGAGATTATGTAACTACCACAGACCACCCTTGTCAACTTGACACTTTTTTTACAACTCTTTAGCCATACATAATTTTAAAAAATAATAATAAAATCATATTTGTACCGACCAAGATAAAACTAAAATGCATACAACTCAAAATGTGCCAACCTCATTTAAAATATTCTATAAGTGAACAAAGCAAAAATATTCTGTCTAACAATTTCAGAACACCTATGCCATAGTCCTATAATCCTATGAATATATTCCCCCATCCACAAAAATTTCTAAGCAGCCACTTCATGCCTTTATCCTCCCCACTTTGGGTATCCAGTTTCTATACTGCACCTCATATCAGCCCAGTGCTCTGAGGAGGCAAGCATGTTCTTTGATGTGGAGAATCTTCATTCCGGTTGGAACCTTGTTAGTCTGCATCCATAAGCAAAATCAAGTCAGGATAGGCCATAAAGTCAGCAGCAATATGCACTAATTCACAGACTCAAAATATCTTACTTTCATTTGCAAAGGTTCTGGTCTACTCAATGTGGGTTGCCTTACTTAGCCTCACCAGGGTACCCACTGCTCACCTCACCTTTCAACCATGGGTCCTGTCACAAATTCTCAACAACCCTAGCCTCCTTGGGCTAGGTCATAAACTTCAGACCAGCCAACCCACTCTCATCTACTCTAGTCCCTGTGAGCCAGGTCCATAGGTGGCAGTGTCCAGACATAGCCTAGCTCTCTATTGTTGTGTTTCTTCCACTTCCACTCAAGTAGGTCCAGTAGTCACTGTATTAGTCTGGGTATTCTAGGAAAACAAATCCACAAAAATTCATGTATAAGAGATAATTTTATATAAAGGTTAAAAGAACATCATAAAAACATCCCAACTCAGTACTGCCCAAGCGCACAAATTCAGCATTAACCCATATATCTGACACCAATCCACAAAGTCCTCCTCTATCTCACAAAACACACTCAATGATGCTGACTGCAGGAGGAAAGCCGAGTCAGTGAATGTGTAAGCATCTCAGCGCTGGCAGGGGTCTCCACACGGCTGCTCCAGCACCCAGGGCTGCATCAGGGTAGGTCCATGTGGCTTCTCCTTGGGGATGTCTTGCAGGAAGTCAGCCTTGCAAGCTGAAACAGGGAACTGCTAAGGCAGCTGCACCCTGGTCTGACCATCACAAAGCAAAAGACCAGAGAACTAGAAAGGCGAGGCTCACTGAACTATTTATCCCTCTGCCCTTCAATTAATCCCACATGTGTTTATTGGCCAGGTTGGCACAATAAACTACACCAGTCACCTAGTGAGCCACAGGCTGCCCACATGATTCCTTTAATATTCAGTGATAGAGAGGAAAGTTCTTCTCGGCTCCCAAACGTTTCTAGTTTTAGGGACAATAACAAACCACTAATTCAAAAAGGTCAACTTCCTTCAGTCTGCCAACAGCAAGTCTTGCCAGTCAGCAAGTCTTTTCAAATGTAAATGTCTTGAGAATTCAAGCCACTAGGTGGGGCTAATCTTTTCAGTCTTCTTTGCAGGTGTGTCCCACACCCACTTAAAGATTCAATTTTAAAGGCTGAAGGCAGTGAGCTTACAAACTCTCTATTTTCATTCTTCCCAGTAATCTTCTACAACTATGTTAATAACAATCGTTAGAAGAAACCAGTATAATCTTCACAAAGCCAGATCATAAACACATTCTTAAAAGCCAAATTCAATCCTTATCTTAACTACCTCATTTATATACAATATAAATGATACCTCTGGTTTTATTGCCTCAAGCCAGGGCTGGGCTTTCTGTAGGCCATTTTGAATAATCTGCATGATCTCAGAGAAGTTCATAGGGCCATTTTGCCTCCTGATCTCAAAATATACATTAATCACATTCATTTCCACCATTTCCAACAGGAATAACCAAAGACAACAACCAAAGGAAAAGAATAAAAACTTTAACTTCCCATGCCCCTTCCAGAAAACAATCAAGTAAATAGTGCGGGCCTATCTGACCTCTGGCTAGCCAAAGAAGGAAGACTGCCATGAAGCAGAGGTCAAACGAGCATCCCCTCTCCATCTTCATGATTTGTTTTTCTAGTGCCCCACTCGTGGTACCATAATGTGATTCGCTGGTTTGACCAGAGAAATAAATCCAATGACTCTCCTATATATATGTATAAGAAAGAACTTTATATTAAAGAGTAATTGTATATTAAGAAAACATCCCAGCCCAGTCCAGATCAAGTCCATAAGTCCAATATTAGCCCATAAGTCTGATACTAGTCCCTAAATCCCTCTTTAGACTCATGCAGCACATGCAATGTTACAAAATGCAGAAAGATCACAGGTCTGTGGGCACAATGTCTTGTGGATCTAGTAGCACTGAGAATATCCCCAAGGCTTTTGCAGGTCTCAGTGTGACTCCACCTGGCTTGTCAACACGAAGGTGAAAGCAGGGAGGAGAGAGGGGAGGTTCCCAGGCCCCTCCTTATGAGAACGCCATGCCCACAAGGAGGTACCATCAGGCTGTGACTTGATTGACAGACTAGACTCCACCCCTTGACTATTTATCAAGTTGACACCAGATTATGTAACTACCACATACCTCATGTGCATGTGAAATTTAGACATTGAATAAAGAAAAATCAATTCTTTTGAACGTTGATGGTAGTGATGAATAGTGACAGTACCATAACAGTGGCCTGACAAAAGAACAAACAAATCTGAGTTGGAGGAAGTACAGCCAGAATAGAATGTTCCTTAGAGGCGATGATGGGTAGACTTCATCTCCAGATCTCTGGTCATGTTGTCAGGAGAGATCAGCTCCCGGAAAGTGACATAAAGCTTGGTAAAGTGGACAAACAGTGAAAAAGAAGTCTCCCAATGAGATGGATTCTCACCTTGGCTATAACAAAGGGCTCAAACGTAGGGACAATTGTGAGGACTCCTTCTTTGTACAGAGGACTGCTAAGAGTTAGAACCTGATGCTACCTACCAACAACAAGATCCAAGGCCAATGTTTGAGTTCAAGCTTTCTAGCTCAACCACAACTCCACAGCTCACAGGTCACTCAAATAAATTATCTATTAAATTTTCTTTGTTAACAGAAACCTACTAATCAGGGGAATGAATAGATGTGGTGTCGTTGAGTATTGTGGTAGTTAGACGATTTTCAGTCAAATTGTATTTACGAAGGGGTGGAGCCCAACCTGTCAGCCAGGTTGCACCACAATAATGCCTATTGAGACGTGTGGCCTTTTTTATAGGTAACATGAGAATTTGTTTCTCTCTCTCTCTCTCTCTCTCTCTCTCTCTCTCTCTCTCTCTCTCTCTCTCTCTCTCTGTGCCCCTTCTCCTTCATGCTTGCTAGGCTCTACCTGCTTCCAGTAGTGGCCGCTGTGGGCCATCCAATCCTGAAAACTATCGGTGCCCTGCCATGTTTCCACCAACTTTGGATCTGTTAGGCAGATAGGCAGGGATAGGATGTCCATTGACGCATGCCCAGGAGAGCCAAGCAGGGGTGGGCACTAAACCTGGATTGGCCCACCTGGGCCAGGTGATTGCAATTCAGCCAATGGAATCGACCTGGGGTCGCTCACCACGCCTCCCCCAGGAATCCTTGAAAAGGAGAGAGGAGAGAGAAACGAAGCGGAACTAGAGGAACTGGGGAGAGAACTTGAGAAAGAATTTGAGATAGTTCTTTTTCCGAGGAAAACTTGGAGAGAGATCTTTGCGTGACCCTGAGCAATCTCTGCCAGGCTGCATGGTCGAAAGGAATCCTATGTGTGCCACGTAAAACCCGAAGCTTCTTTTAACTCTCATTCAATTCACTTGGATCACCAGTGAGGCTTCGGCATGAATTCTTTGTCGTGCGGAGCCAAGGACTGAGGTGTAAATCTAGCCCAGAGAGAGACCTTACAGATCCACACAACTCTACCCTCACTAGCCTGTGCTATTTCTGCTTCGTGCGTCACCTTTCTGTGTCATCAGCCTTCATTCCATGAGTCTGCAAAGGGCCCTGGCTGGCATCAAACCTGTGGACTTGAGTTAGACTGGATTGGGATGCCTTCCTGACATAAGAGTACTTCTTGATAGTAAGCTCTTCCTTATATATATGGGAGTGCCACTGCGTTTATTTTCTAGACAATCGGTCCAGCACCGTTATAATAGCATTCTATCAAAAATTTAATGTATAAACAAAAGTTGGATAATTGTTAAAGTATACTTTTACTTTTTATTAGATATGTCATTCATTATCTCTCAGCTTAGAAAGGGATTTGAGGTCAATGTTTGATTTTAAAAAAAGCCTTATTGCTGTTTTAATGAAAACACTAGAGTGCCAGGCATCAAAGAACAAAAAATCATATCATTGACTGCACACCTCCATGATAGGATCGCTGAAGACAAATGGGTGCATAAGCAAATGTGGTGAAGAAAGCTGATGGTGCCCGGCTATCAAAAGAGATAGTGTCTGGGGTCTTAAAGGCTTGAAGGTGAACAAGCGGCCATCTAGCTCAGAAGCAAATAAGCCCACATGGAAGAAGCACACCGGCCAGTGCGATCACGAGGTGCCCAAGGGACCATGTATAAGGCATCATGCAAAAAAAAAAAAGATATAAGTGTGTGTATGTATGTGTATATATGTGTATATGTATATATGTATGTATATATATGTATATATATATCATATTAAATGAAGGGGGAAGTGCAGAGTGGAGACCCAAGGCCCAAGTGTCGACCAATGGAGATCCCCTCATAGAGGGGTTTAGGAGAGGAGATGGGTTAATTAGGGTGTGAGGTAGTATCGATGAAGAACACAGCTTTCCCCCGGATCCTGGATGCTTCCTCCCCCCAACTACCATGATCCGAATTCTACCTTGCAGGGCCGGATAGGACAGAGGCTGTACACTGGTACATATGAGGGCTGGAGGTACAGGGAATCCAGGGGGGATGATACCTTCAGGACCAAGGGTGTGAGGGACGATGCTGGGAGAGTGGAGGGTGAGTGGGTTGGAAAGGGGGAACTGATTACAGGGATCCACATGTGACCTCTTCCCTGGGAGAGGGACAGCAGAGAAGGGGGGAAGGGAGACTCCGGATAGGGCAAGATATGACAAAACAACGATGTATAAATTACCAAGGGCATATGAGGGAGGGGGGAAGGGGGAGGGAAGAGGGGAAAAAAAAGAGGACCTGATGCAAGGGGCTTAAGTGGAGAGCAAATGCCTTGAGAATGATTGGGGCAGGGAATGTATAGATGTGCTTTATACAATTGATGTATGTATATGTATGGATTGTGGTAAGAGTTGTATGAGTCCCTTATAAAATGTAAAAGAAGAAAAGAGAAAAAAATGATTAGGGCAAAGACTGTACAGATGTGCTTTATACAATTGATGTATGTATATATATGAACTGTGAAAAGAATTGTATGAGCCCCAATAAATTGTTAAAATTTAAAAAAAAAAAAAGGATTAAAGACTCTGGGCTCACACTGAAAAAAAGAAAAAAAGAAAAGAAAACACTAGAGTGGTGAAATTTAAACATTTTATCAAAGGAATCGAAGTTGTATCAAAATGGGGAAACATCTACAAACATCCATGAAAGCTGTTACAAATTCTTCGTATTTCAGAGTCCACCAAGTGATTTTAAAACTGCAATGAACAAAGAATTTTGCTTTCAGGCACTTAGGGGAAGAAGCAGGACTCAGTAGATGCTACAATAGGTTTGTGAAACTATACATTCAAACACTGTCAGTCATTGTTTGTTTGTTTGTTGAATTCTAAAGCAGCTACACAATGAGCCTGGTTTAACTAAGCATTGTGTCTGTGGCTACAGTCCTATCCCCTTTGTAGTCTGGCTCTTTATTTCTTTATTTTTACATTTTATTAGGGGCTCATACAACTCTTATCACAATCCATACATATACATACATCAATTGTATAAAGCACATACGTACTTTCTTTGCCCTAATCATTTTCAAAGCATTTGCTCTCCACTTAAACCCTTTGCATCAGGTCCTCTTTTTTTCCCCCTCCCTCCCTGCTCCCCTTCCCTCATGAGCCCTTGATAATTTATAGATTGTTATTTTGTCATATCTTGCCCTATCCGGCATCTCCCTTCCCCCCCTTCTCTGAGTCTGGCTCTTTATTTGAATAATCTTAGCCTCTGTCTTAATGACAAATTTTCAAAGGGATAATAGAAACACAGTGTGAAATCTTAGAGGAGGAAATTTTTCTTTTTAGAGTCAGGATTGTGGCCTAAGAATAGATTATACCTATTTTAGCCACAAAGTTGTTTACAGGTTCTAGCACGTGCTGCTGTCTGGTAAAGCTTAGACTGCTATTCAAACCCACCAGCCAGTCCAAGGGAAGAAGATGAGGCTTCCTGTTCCGAGATTTGTAAAGCCTCAGAAACTCCTTGTGGGTTTGCAATGAATCATAATCTACTTGATAACAATGGATGTTTGAGGTTTCACTTTATTTGCCGTTATTATCAGTTCTTTTTCTATCCTGCTGACGAGGACGACTTCTGTGGAGCCAGTTGCACAACCATTCTTAACAGGCACGAAGTCTAGGTGAGGAAGCTTGAGTTTTGCCTTCTTTGAATTTCAAATGGTAACAACTTTTACAAAAAGACTTAGTGTCTTCAGAGAAACAGAAATGAAAATCTTAGTTGACCTGAAAATGGAGTTCCGATTTAACTGTGATGTCAACCTATTCAGATGCTCCAGCACCTCTGTTTTTTTATTATTCAGTACACACTGAAATCTGCATATGAAGATTAGCCCATTTCAAAGAAAGAAGGGTAATTTCATATGCTCTTTTGGTGCCCTAATGATTAAAGCAATTGCCACTTTTATAACCTGTAGTCATAGCCATCCCATTGAATAGATGATCATAAACTTGATTACCAATAACTGAAACACTATACTTTTGCAAGATAATTATTGTTGTCTTCAGGGGCACCATACACTCACAATTGTGAGATTTGGACTATTCTCACCTTCTGCCACTAGGAAACACGTCCAGGCATATTTTAGAGGAGCAGATGGGCAGTAATAATATATGTTTCCTAAGTATTTTACCCAAAAGCTAAGTGCCTTTCACTTACACATTTTGTTTTTGTACTATTAGTGAAATGTATATGACTTAGGTATTATTGAGGTCTGTATAACTACTTTTATTTGAGGCCTCGCTCATTCACCATATTTTGTTTCAGTTGATAACATCTAAAAAAATTTTTTTCCTGACTCTCACAGAAATTAGTGTGGAGGTCTTTGTTGCACTTCCAGGTTAACAATTTTTTAGATTTGTATTGAAGACCTTTTTGAAAGGTAGTCCTCTCAGCATTGCAAGAAATTATAATTAAAAGAATATAAACTTAGTAATTTAAATGTGTGTTATACATGTAAATATCTTCCAATATAGGCATGAATTTGGTGGAGCATACAGAATCACAAAGGTATGGCAACTTCTTAGACAGAACCAAACACCTTTAGAGAATAAGTAACAGGGCCTGGAATCCCAGCACCATAGTCTCATGGGAACTGAAGTCCATTGGCATAATATATATAGTTCACAAAAATAATGTTTTATATCCTACTTTGTTAAGTAGCGACTGGAGTCCTAAAAGTTCACAAAAAAGGGAGACGGTAGGGAGAGAAGGGGAAGAAAGGGCGAATCGATTGCCATGATCGACATGCAATACACCACCACCACACCCCTGGAGGACGAACAACAGAAATGTGAGCAAGGGGAGACCGCAGAAGGCCTAAGGTATGAAAATAGTAATAATTTATAACATATCAAGGGTTCATATGGGTGGGAGGGTGAGGGAGAGAGGGGGAAAAAAGAAGCTGCTATCAAGGGCTCAAGTAGAAAGAAAATGTTTTGAAATTAGGATGATAACATATGTACAAATGTGTTTGATACAATTGATGTACGGATTGTTATAAGATCTGTATCAAAACAGAAGAAAGTTAATTTTAGGGTCACTAAAATGCAACTTATTGTCTCTTCCTATCCAGAGGAAAGAAAAGCGAGGCAAACAGAAGGGGACAAATCAAGGAAAAAATTAGTCCAATAAACTGATGCCTCACGCGGACATCATTCTTCACAACTCTTCCACCAGAAGAACAAGATGGTTTCCAGCAACCACTGTGAAAAAGAGGACCTTAGAATGGTCCTGGATAGAGTTAAAGAAAACTGTGGAATAGAACTCAAAATCACCAAAGAGACCGGGCTTACTGCCCTGATGAGAGACTAGTGGAATCTCCGAGATAATGGCCTTCAATCAACCTTCAGGTCTGGGACTGAACTCACCTCCAAAGCTGAAATTTCAGCTAAACAATAGATAGAGCTATAGAGGGACAAAAGGAACCCTGGTGGCATAGAGATTACAAATTGGGCTGCTAACCACAAGGCCAACAGTCACGCACAACAGAAAGAGGCTTTCTACCACCATAAAGAGGTAGTCATGGAAACCACCCGGGCACTTCTACCCTGTCCAACAAGGTCTCTATGAGTTGGAATTAATTCAATAGCTGTGAGTTTGTTTTTCTTTTGGTTGATAGGGATACAAAATACTAAGGACGTATATACACCTTAGAATAATTACTTATTTAAGACCAAAAAGATATCTTTTGCTCAAGGACCAAGTTCAGAGAGATAGGGACATTGGGGGAATGGAGAGAGGAAAGAGGGAAGAAATGGGATGAGGGATGGTTTATTAAGGGAATTGTAATCAATGAAATGAAGCAAGATGTATATGAATCATTGTATACAAAACTGGTTTCTGCTTCATAACATTTACCCAATTTATAAGAAAAAACTATTTTTAAGGAGAGGTGGGGGCGTAGAATTGTGGTTTACTCCTGAAAGTAAGATATTTAAAATCTGGTAAAATAATTTTATTTAAGTATTATCTCCAAATTAAAAGACAGTCTTTTATTTTTTATTTATTTTTGTAGTGACCCTTTATTTATAACTTTTTAAAAAATCATTTTATTGAGAGCTCTTACAATGCTTATCATAATCCATACATCAGTTGTAGCAGGCATATTTGTACAATGTTGCCTTCATTCTTTTCTAGACAGCTACTTTCTATCGAGCCACTGGTATTAGCTCCTCTTTCCCCCCTCATGACCCCTTGATAGATTATAAATTATTATGTCCATGTCTCACACTGACCACTGTCTCCCTTCCCCCATGGTTTCTGTTGTTCTTTCGCCTGGAGTGGGGTGTGTGGCTGTGTGTGGATCATTTTCCCCTTCTTACACTCCTCCTCCCCCTTCACCCTTCCCATCTGGTATCTCTCTTCCCATTCCTGCTCCTGGGTTGCATGTGTCCTAAGCTCTTATCTCTTATCTATGGCTGTGTATATGCTCCGGTCTAGTCCGAAGCGAGAGGCATGACTGGGGTCCTGGTGGTGGGGGTGAGGCAGCCTCAAGGAACCAGAGGAATACTGTGTGTCTCATCGGTGCTTTACTGCACACTTGTTGCTATCCCTTCCCTGTAACCCCTCTATGGGGGATGTTCCATTGTCTATAGATGGGCTTTGGGTATCTGCTCCAATCCCCCTTGTTCTTAACCATATGATTTTTTGTTTGATTAAGGGTCTTCTGATGCCTGTTACATGGTCCCAATGACACCTCATGCTCACATAGGCTAGTGTGTTTCTTCCATGTGGGCTTGTTTCTCTGCTGCATGGCTGCTTATGGCACTTCAAGCCTTTAAGACCCCAGATGCTATATCTTTTAATATCCGGGCACCATCTGCCTTCTTTACCATATTTGCTTATGCACCCATTTTGTCTTCAGTAATTCTGTCGGGAAGGTGAACATCCCTGATTTTCAATTTGTTATAACAACATCTTCTTGTATTGAGAGAGGGTATGAGCAGAGACCCAAAGTCCATCTGCGACCTCAATCTATTGCCATATAAATATATGTACATAGGCCAATACTTCTATTTTTATGGATTAATGTAATTACATATGAATACTCCTATCCTCATGCCTCTATCCATAGTTTTGCTTCCTAGATCATTCCTCTGTTTCCTTTAATCTTCCTTCTGCCCCACCATCATGCTCGCTCTACTTCTGCCTTATAGTATTTCCTTTCAGCTAGATTGCTTAGGTCATTTTTATTACAGATTATTGTCAATTGAAAGTTTGATGAGGCAAACCTGAAAATATGCCCATTTTCTATTGATTCTGGGTTACAACTGCTAATGCTTAAAATAATTGATACAATACAATAATTAGTAAAAATATTTATTAGAATTTAGTCTCTCATAGTATCTAGGAATGCAGAATAAGTCTACTAAAGTACATTCTAATTTTTCACCTTCTATTCTTAATACATAGGAGTTTTGGAATTGGCATGCTACTTATAAGAAAGATGTAACAAAGCTATGTGATGAGAATAGAGTGAGACCTTTAGATTATTTGCCATCATCCTGAGCACTTTACATGCATGAACAACTTTCATCCTCAGAACAGTTTTTTGAATTATTATCCCTGTTTTTCATTGTATAGTTGAAGAAAGTGAGTCATGGGAAGAGTACCTTATCCAATGTCATAGAGATTAAAAGCAGCAGAGTCAGGATTAGAACCAGCCAACTTACTCTAGCCTTAATGTTCTTAACCCTCACCTGATAAAAAGCTGACTTCCTCAGTCAGCATTGATTCACTCATTTTGCTCAATCAGCTATCTGCACCAGTTTTGCATATCAGAAGATTTTTTTGGCCCGTTTTAGGATGATGCTTGAGAGATTTATATTAATTTGGCCTTCCTCTCCTACAGACAGTACATTTGCATCTCTACAAAATTAGCAATTAGTTCCCTGGCTTGGATACAAGCATTTTTACATAACTGCTGAGATAATAAGCAACTCTTACTCTCAAATAAACGAAGTTATTTGTTTGAATGCATCAACCATGAAAGGGCCAAACACAGGACTGGCCTTCACTGGAACTCTTGCACGTGGATGCACACTTTAGAGTTCCATGTGTCAGGATCCCCTGCTCCACCAGCAAGCCCACACTTATAATGCAAACCATCACGCTTGCCAAGCTGAGCAGGTAGCCGTAACAGGTGCCAAAGTACTCACGTGTCTTTGTTCTTGTGTTGGATGTTGTCTTGTTCCGCGTGCTTCCAAGACAAAGTTATTTAAGACAAGGTTTCCAAACTTAAGAAAAAAAATCTTAATGCCTGTTTTAAATATATGCTGGAAATTTAGACTGTTCATAAAAAATTAATATCCGTACTCTTGTTAGCTGGCATCTAGTCAATGCCAACTCATGGCAACCTTATGTATAACAGAACAAAGCACTGCCTGGTCCTGTCCCATCTTTATTATCATTGATGTGCTTGAGTCTTTGGTAATGACAATTGCTCATTCCATCTCATGAAGGGGGTCCCTCATTATCATGTGCATTCTACTTTATCAAGCATGATTAGTCTTTACTGATGCCGTGTCTGAAATAAGTGAGTCATAATATCCTTCTAAGGATCATCCTGGCTGTTTTTCTCCTAAAAATGATTTGATAGGTGTGGCAGTTAGTAATATATTCAATATTATTCAACACACCACAATTCGATTATTATCAACTCTCCTCTGGCCTTACTTCTTCCACGGTCTAAACTTGTAGCATGCATACAAGGAGTTGAAAAGATCGTGACTTGTGTCAATCATCAAAGCGACATCTCTGATTTTCAAAACATTAAGGAATATTTTGTAGCAGTTTTGCTCACTGCAATACATCATTTAGTTTCTTTACTGCTGCTTGAATGGGCCCTGACTGCTGATACAAATAAAATTAAATAATTGATTAATTTCTTCATCTTTTACCATTATGTTGCCAGTTGGTCCAGCTGTGAGGACAGGAAATGTGAATTCACTGAATCAAAGTGAACTTGGGAGGAGAAATCTAGGAGTAAATTTCCAAAGTTAGAAATCTTCTGTCTTAAGTATGATGAAGAAAGCAGATGGTGCCTATGTTACGCTGAGTTGACTAGGGAAACAAATTCAGAGACACTTATAAATGTATAAGAATGAGCTTTATATCAAAGAGCAATGGTATATTAAGAAAACATCCCAAATCACTCCAGACCAAGTCCATTAGTCCAATATTAGCCCATATGTCTGATAGTAGTCTATAAATTCCTCTCCAGACTCACACAGCACATGCAATGGTACTGAATGCAGGGAGATCACAGGCCAATGGTGAAAAATCTTGTGGATACAATGGTGGTGGAAGCATCGTGGCGCTGATGCTGGTCTCCATGTAGCCCCTTCAGCCCTCCAAGTGTGGTTCTTCAACAGGAAAATAAAATGAGAGAGGAGTTCCTCACTGGTTTCAGCAAGTCTCCACATGCCTTGTCAACAGGAAGACCAAGGCAGAGAGAGAAGTTCCCAGCATTCTCATGAGAAGGCTATGCCCAAAGGAGGCATCATCAGGCTGTGACCTGATTGACAGGTTTAACTCCACCCCTTCTCTCTTAATGCTCTTAAATTGACACAAGATTATGTAAACTACCTCAGGGCTCAACTATATGTATAGTGTCAGGGGTCTTAAAGGTGTGTCTTAAATCCAAGAGAAGCACCAGCTAAGTCCAGATGGAAGGAGCACACCAGCCTTTGTGATCCAAAGATTGTAAATAATAAAATACAAATCATAAGCAGGGAATAGTATCTGAGCTTAAATTGTGAACACCCAGTTTGCAGGAGACAATGGATGACAACGGAAGGCAAAATCCATTTGAAGCGTCTTTGCATGGATTAAACCTCCAGCTCTTATAGCTCTTATCTCAATCCCTACATTCCTCCAGTGTGTCAAGCACACTTGCACATATGCTGCCATCATCATTTTCAAAGCATTCTCTTCCCACTTGAGCCCCTGATAGTAGCTCCCCATTTCTTACCCCTTCCTCTCCCACCCATGAACCCTTGATCAATTATAGATTATTATTTTCATATCTTACATCGTCCTCTCGTTCCTCACCACTTTTCCATTATTTATCCCCCTGGGAGGGGATTCTAATTGATCCTTGCTATTGATTCCCCCTATGACCCCCCCCCCCCGCACCCTGTTCTAATCCTCCTGGTATCTCTACTGTCCTTGTTGGCCCTAAGGGATTTATCTATCCTGGATTCCCTGTGTTGTGGACTCTTAGCAGTGTGCATGCTCTGATCTAATCCAATTGGTAAGGTAGAATTGAAGTCATGATACTGGGGTGAAGGAAGCACCAAAGAACTAGAGGAAAGTTGTGTGTTTCATCAGTGCTATACTGCCCCATTACTGGCTTGTCTCTTCCCTGTGTCCTCTCTGTGAGGGATGTCCAATTGTCTACAAATGGGCATTGGATCTCCACTCCATGCTGCTGCCAACCCCCACCTCCCCGCCCCCATTCACACTGGGTATGATTTTGTTCTGGGTCTTAGATACCTGATACCTGACTCCATTGACACTTCATGATCACACAGGCTGGTATGCTTCTTCCATGTGGGCTTTGTTGCTTCTCAGCTAGATGGCCGCTTGTTTATCTTCAAGCCTTTAAGACCCCAGGCGGTATACCTTTTGATAGGCACCATCAGCTTTCTTCACCACATTTGCTTATGCACCCATTTTGTCTTCAGGGATTGCGTTGGGAGGGTGAACATCCCAGAATGCCAGATTGTTAGAACAAAGTGTTCTTGTGTTGAGGGAGTACGTGATTCTAGGTCCAATGTCCATCTGCAACCTTAATCCTTAATATATAGATATGAGTACATAGCTCTATTCCTCTCTCTCTCTCTCTCTCTCTCTCTCTCTCTATATATATATATATATATATATATATATATATATATATATATATATATATATATATATATATATATATATATATATATATACATACATACATACATACATACATATACACACATGCCTGTTAGGTTAAAATTTAACACCTTAAAATTTTATCTCCCCTTACAGGGGACAGCACCGGAGACACAGTGTGGGAATTGCACCTGACCTGACCCCACCACACCGAGGCAAATCACTGGGGGAGTGCAGTGGAACAGCAAGGGAATGGAGTGGCAAGGTCCCCAGGGAATGCTGAAAGTGGACTTTGGGGCCAGGGCGTGGTGCCCCAACAGACTGGACTGGAAAACGCTCCTAAGGGCCAGCAAACGATCCCTGAACTAACTACAAGCTTTTCTCTTGTGAACTGTTTTGTTCTGTTCTTTGTCAGTGGTTTGTTTTTGTTGTTTTGTTGTCTGGTTGTATACGTTGCTTTGCTTTCCTCTGTCTTGTTTTCGTGCATGTTAGTGACTCCACAGGTCTGTCTGAATAGGACAGGCTGGATGAACTATCTGGAGGAAAAACAACAGGACCGACAGTTCCGGGGGTACTTGGGGTGGGGGGGTAGGGGGGTAAGGAAGTGGTGTTAACAAACCCAGGGACAAGGGAAAAACATGGGACCCCAAATGGTAGAGAAGGGGGAGTGGCAGGCATGGTAGGAAATGATCAAGGGTAAGGTTGCTTAGAGCAGAGGTATACTCTAGCCCAGGTGGTGATGAAGCATGGTAGTAGGGCAGGAGGAAAGTCAAGGGAGATGGAGGAAAGAGCTAGGAGTCAAAGGGCATCCATGGAGGTCTAGACAAAGGCATGTACATGCAAATATATATAGGAGGATGGGGAAATAGATCTATGTGTCTATATTTATAGGTCAAGTATTAAGGTGGCGGAAGGACCTTGGGCCTCTACTCAAACACTCCCTCAATGCATGAATACCTTCTTTTATTAAATTGGAACTCTATGATGCTCACTCTCCCGACACAACGGCTGGAGCCAAAGTGGGTGAACAAGTAAATGTGGTGAAGAAAACTGATGGTGCCCGGCTATCAAAAGAGATAGTGACTGGGGTCTTAAAGGCTTGAAGATAAACAAGCGGCCATCTAGCTCAGAAGCAACAAAGTCCACATGGAAAAACACACCAGCCTGTGTGATCGAGTGATCCCAAAGGGATCAGTTACCAGGCATCAAAGAACAGAAAATCATATCATTGACTGCACACCTCCATGATAGGATCGCTGAAGACAAATGGGTGCATAAGCAAATGTGGTGAAGAAAGCTGATGGTGCCCGGCTATCAAAAGAGATAGTGTCTGGGGTCTTAAAGGCTTGAAGGTGAACAAGCGGCCATCTAGCTCAGAAGCAAAAAAGCCCACCTGGAAGAAGCACACCAGCCAGTGTGATCACGAGGTGCCAAGGGACCAGGTACAAGGTATCATGAAAAAAACAACAACAACGATATAAGTGTGTGTATATATGTGTATATATGTGTATATGTATATGTATATATATACCATATTAAATGAAGGGGGAAGTGCAGAGTGGAGACTCAAGGCCCAAGTGTCGGCCAATGGAGATCCCCTCATAGAGGCGTTTAGGAGAGGAGATGGGTTAATTAGGGTGCGAGGTAGTACAGATGAAGAACACAGCTTTCCCCCAGATCCTGGATGCTTCCTCCCCCCAACTACCATGATCCGAATTCTACCTTGCAGGCCTGGATAGGACAGAGGCTGTACACTGGTACATATGAGGGTTGGAGGTACAGGGAATCCAGGGTGGATGATACCTTCAGGACCAAGGGTGTGAAGGACGATGCTGGGAGAGTGGAGGGTGAGTGGGTTGGAAAGGGGGAACTGATTACAAGGATCCACATGTGACCTCTTCCCTGGGAGAGGGACAGCAGAGAAGGGGGGAAGGGAGACTCCGGATAGGGCAAGATATGACAAAATAACGAGGTATAAATTACCAAGGGCACATGAGGGAGGGGGGAAAGGGGAGGGAGGGGAAAAAAAAGAGGACCTGATGCAAGGGGCTTAAGTGGAGAGCAAATGCCTTGAGAATGATTGGGGCAGGGAATGTATGGATGTGCTTTATACAATTGATGTATGTACATGTATGGATGGTGAAAAGAGTTGTATGGGTCCCTAATAAAATGTAAAAAAAGAAAAGAGGAGAAAAAAATGATTAGGGCAAAGACTGTACAGATGTGCTTTATACAATTGATGTATGTATATGTATGAACTGTGATAAGAATTGTATGAGCCCCTAATAAATTGTTAAAATTTAAAAAAAATTTTATCTCCCTTTCCCCCATTTTAAATTCACTCTCGTTTTTAATGTTTCTGCTTCCTTTTTTATTAAGGTTTCTCTATGTTGTTTCTAGTCATTGTTATTTTTGTTTGCTTGCTTGTCTCCTTCTTGTATTTTTTATTATTTTCTACAGATGAAATCCAAGATAAGCAGAAATATAGAGACAGTAACTGGATTGATAATTGCCTAAGGGCATGGGGGAAAAGGATAGGAGGAAATGGGGAGCTAACAACAAAAAGTAGGAGAAGAAAATGTTCTGAAATTAATTGTAGTGATGATTGTACAAATCAATATGATTGAATGATTAAATTGTTCTATTTGTGAACTATATGCCAATGGAACTACTTAAAATAGACAAATATGTAGATAGATAGATAGATAGATAGATAGATAGATAGATAGATAGATGACTTGAGGCATTGAACACTAATGACAGAAGATGTGATGAACTGTGGAATGACATCAAGAACATCATTCATGAAAACTTGATATGATAATTTCTTTTCCTTTGTTGTGATCATGATGGATTAAATTTATTGTTTTCCTAATGTTTAATCATTTTTGTATGCCTGATGTAAATCCCACTCGATTATGATTTTTTTCTTGAATATACTATTGGATTTATTGGTTAGGATTTGTTGAGAAAATTTTAATCTATGTTCATGAGGGACATTGTACTATCTTTGTCTGGTTTTGGTGTCAAAGGTGTGATAGTGAAAGATGATGTCAACTAGACATTCCTGATTAGGTGTGTAGTTAAACCTGTCAATCAAGTCACAACTGATGATACCTTTTTAATGTCATCAACCTCTTATATAAGATCAAGATGAACAGAGACAATCTCTCTCTCTCTCTCTCTCTCTCTCTCTCTCTCTCTCTCTCTCTCTCTCTCTCTCTCTCTGCCTCTTCACCTTCCTCCTTGCTTGAATTTCACTGGGATTCGGTGCCAGCCGTCAGGGGTGGCCGAAGTGGACTCCTGATCCTGAGAGCTGTCAGCACCCTGTCAAATTTCCACCAACCTGTGGATCCAAGTGACCCTGTGCCCACCTATCTGTGATCTGTTGCTTTCTGGTGCACCATTCTGCATCACTGGCATGTGACTATATGAGTCTGAAAAGGGACTCGTGGACCAGCATGAGACTTAGGGACCTGAATTGGAGGGGTCAGAATGCCTTCTTGATATATAAGTACTTCTTGATATAAAGTTCCTCCTTATACATGTGTGAGTATAATTAGATTTAGTTTATGATATATATTATATTTTATTTGTGTTATTTACACCTTCTCATCTGTTCCCTTAGTTAAATTTGCCAGTGGTTTGTTGATTTTAAAAAAGCTTTTCAAAGAATCATCCTCTTGTCTTTTGATTCTTTCTACTGGTTTTCTGGTTTTGGTTTTAATTTGTTTGTCTTTTTTTTTTTTTGCCATTGTGTGTGTTTCGCTATAAATTGCACTCCTTATTGATTTTTTTGCCCCAAAGGTTTTTTATGTTGTATTTTCATATTTGTTGGTATCAAGGATTTTGGAATTTCAATTTTTGTTTCTCCTATAACTTAGTAGGTGTTATGCAGGGTGTAATCCATTTTCATGTGTTTTATTTTTTCCCCTTGATCTTCCTATTGTTGCTTTCCAATTTTTAATGTTGTTATATGAGTACTTGCTTTTAATGTCCTAATGTTTTTAAATGTTTTAAGGTTTGCCAGTGGCCTAACACATAACATATCCTACAGAATACTCAGTGCACACTGGGAATAAATTTGCAGAAACAGCGACTCATCTTTGCACAGTGAACCTCTTGGATCCAGAAGATAGCTACAACACCAGAGGAACAGAAGCAGAACCAGGAGTCAGAACTACCCAACCCAATGAGCTTCCGAACCCATGGAGCAAGTAACGACCAATGCTTTTGTGCTGGAGGCTAGCTTTGGGGGTGGGGTGCCTCTGGGCACTTAATTGGGGAGGTTGGCCTTGCTGACTCATGGAAGCAACCGCTGAAGCTTTCTGGAGTGGGGGACCTTAAACTTAATCTGAATGTCTTCAGATTGAGGCTAATAGCAGAGCGATAGGCCCTTTGGACATTTATTAGCTGACTAGACAGAACTTTGGAACATGTCCTGATGAACAACTCAACCTTGAGTAAAGTTCTTAGCTCCTTGTCAAACTCAATTCAGTCTAATTTTGTGTTTGGACACTGAAAAGTTCAAGAAGTGAACAGATTTTTCCCACAAAAAATAATGGAAATCCAAATACTTGGTTCTGAGACCCAAAAATTATACTTATAAATTAATTTTCCCAGGATTTAAAATCACTATAAAAAGATTTTTTAAAAAACACTATAGAGGCTTTTAGCTTTCTCGCATATCACTATCTCAGATATGCCATTGTAATAGTTAGCCTAAGTAAAGCCATTTTATATTAAGCAAACATTCTTCACCAGTATTAAAGTGTAACCACAGGCCTTATAGCATTCTCAGAAAAAAACAAATAGCCCCTTGTCCTTAGAACTAGCAATAGACTATCCTGTACCAGGAAATTGTGCAACTGCAAAATCTGCTTCTGTACCAGCTTGCTAGTTCAGCTGCGCTGCTCAACTGTTTGATGAAACCACATAAAAACCTAAGTCTGGAAGCAGAGGGGACCAGCCAGCCAAGCTCCCTCTTCCTTTCAGGCTGCTGGTCCCTATGCAAGTGGTTCTTCTTCTTCTTCTTCTTCTTCTTCTTCTTCTTCTTCTTCTTCTTCTTCTTCTTCTTCTTCTTCTCCTCCTCCTCCTCCTCCTCCTCCTCTTCCTCCTCCTCCTCCTCCTCCTCTTCCTCCTCCTCCTCCTCCTTCTTCTTCTCCCTCTTCTTTCTTCTTCTTTTTTTCTTCTTCTTCTTTTTTTGTTAATAAACTCTTTTTATTCTTCCAATCTCCGTTGTTCTTGTCCAGCTCATGTACAACACTATTGCCACAGAGTTGTTTCTGACTTATCTTGGTTTCCTTGTTTTATGCTTAATGATTTCAAACCTTTTCTACATTGACCATTTTTTTTCTTTAATGTTGACACTGTCAACTTAGCCATGTTGTAGTCAGCTATCAAATCAGACGAGCAATCTGATTCAATTTCACAATGAATTCTTTCTTTAACTCTGTTGTGGTTCTCAGTTTTCCTCTTAGCTTTATTTTTGGTAGCACTAACTTTCTTTGGACATGGTTATGATATTTTACCGAAATAAAGTGAGGGAGGAGGATCACAATGACCAATGTTTTAACGTAGTAACATGAGCATGACCTATTGTCTGCATGGTACTTAGACTGAAGCAAAACCCTTTGTCCCTGACAAGACTCAACCATGACTCACTCTCTCCCACACAGGTTTTTTCAAGTGGGATTTCGTTTGGACTACAGAGAAAAGTTGCAATCAGGAAGCAGATATTTTTCAAAGTTTGCTGTTGGAGTGGTGGAGAGTTCTAGTATGGAGCTGCTCAACTGAGGTATCACTGCATTTCTATCTGTCCTTACAACTTGTTAACTTCCTTAAGAAACCCTGTAATCATGAATTGTGTCTGTGAGTTCCATGTAGCCATGGCAATGGCTATTAGAACCCAGAGGAGTAAAATAGAGAATATTAATTAAAACAGCTCAAAACTGATGTCCTGTTATTGTCCATGGGGTCTTCTGTATATATCTGTGAGTTCAAGTTGCTTGATTGGGTTTTTTAATTCTTTCGTGTGTTTGTTGATTTTCTTTCTAGTTATATCCTTCATTGAGAGTGGTACATTAAAGTCTCCTACTATTATTGGAGAGTGTGCATTTCTCTCTTTAAGAAGAAAAGAGTATGATCAATGTATTTTGTGACTTTCGTTGAATGTATAGATATTTATTATTGTTAGGTTTTTTTATTCAATTGAGACTTTAATCATTATACCATCTCTTTCTTTGTCACGTTGAATTTTGCTTTAAGTCTATTTTATTCCTAATTAATATTGCCACTCATGCTCTTGTTTAATTGCAGCTAACTTGAAATATTTTTCCATTTCTTTGATTTTTAGTCTATTTTTGTCTTTGTGTTTGAATTTTTTCTTTAATAAACAGCATATTGATTAGTCCAGTTTTGTCATCTATTCTGTTATTTTTTGTGTCTTCACCAACGCATTTAATTAATATACAGTCAAGTAATTACTGTTGGTGTAAATTTATTGCTGTTATTTTGTTCTCTGTTTTTTTTTTACCCCTGGTGTTTCTGGTTTCTTTATTCCACATACTTCCCTGTACTGACTTCATTTTGTTCATGAGTTTTCTTATCATTTTCTTCATTGTTAATGTTTTATTTTTGTAAGATTTTATTAGCGTATACTTCATATATCATACAATGTAACTGTTAAATCATCTTAAAAATATGTGTGCAATCATCACCACACTCAATTTCAGAACATTTTCTTTACCTATTCATTGTTGTTAGCTCCCAATATCCCATGTCTTTCTCTGCCATACCTTTAGAAATTATCAATTCTATTACTGTTTAGACAGATCTACCTATACTGGATTCCACGATACAGAAAATCCTGTAAAATACAGAAAAGAAGCAAATAAAAACAAAAGAAAATCTCAACCATGACTAGAGAAAACATAGAAAAGCTGCAATTTAAAAGAAAGCAGAAAATATTAAAAATTGGAAGAACTTTAAAATCGGTCAAAAAAGGAGATAAAATGATAAGGCATTGCATTTTAGCCTAGCTGCAATAGCCATAATCAATGCTCCTCTTCTGATAGAATTATACTTTAAAATGTTCCTGTTCTGATAGTGTTATTCTTGTTATTTCTTATTCATATCCCTTGACATGGTCAGACAGGATTCACCAGTGGGGACCCTGAAAATGGATTTTGGATTTCTACTGTCATCCATAGCATTTTGAAAACTGGACATTCAGAATTTAAGCTCTGATATCAGTCCCTCTTTTGAATTTGGGTTTTATTATTTACAATAAATTGGATCACATAGGCTTGTGTGCTTCATCCATGGGGAGTTGGTTGATGCCTCATTTAGGTTTGCTTTAAGACAAACTTTTCAGAGGACAGACATTACTTTTAAAATACCTGGGACCATCTGGTTTCTTCACCACACATTGCTATAACAACCATGTCTTCAGTGGTCTCTTCATGAAGATGAACATTAAGCTGGACCATGTCTTAAGAACTAACTGTTCTTAAATTGGGGCTATAATTAAGTGTGAGCCCCAGATCCATTCATATATCTATGGTAATGCGGATTGATGATAGGGCAAACTTTTTTTATAAATAATATTGGGGGCTCTTACAGTTCTTATAAAAATTCATGTATCAATTATATCAAGCAAATTTGTACATATGTTGCCATCATAATTTTCAAAACATTTGCTCTCTACTTGAGCCTCTCTACTTCAGCTCCTCTTTTACACTTCTTTCCCAACCCTCGTGAACCCTTGATAAATAATAAAGTATTATTTGCATATCTTACACTGCCTGCTGTCTTCCTTTACCCAACTTTCTGTTGTTCATCCCCTGGAGGAGGGGGTATTGTATGTCAATCATTATGATCAGTTCTACCTTCCACCCTTTGTCCCCCACAACTTCCCCCTACCCTCATGGTATTGCTATTCCCATTACAGCTCCTGAGTCCCATTCCCCTTTCTGTCCTGGATTCTATGTGTCAAGTGCTCTTATCTATACCAGTGTACATCTCTGGTCTAGCCAGATTTTTAAGGTAGGACTGGGATCATGATAGTGGGGAGGAGGAAGCATTAAAGAACTAGAGGAATGTTGTGTGTTTCATCGGTGCTATACAGCACCCTGGCTGACTCGTCCCTTCCTGTGACACTTCTGTAAGGGGGTGTCAAATTGTCCATAGATGGGCTTTGGGTCTCCACTCTGAGCCCCCTTGTTCACATCTATATGATTGTTCGATTTGAGTCTTCTAATGCCTGGTACCTGGTCCCATTGACACCTCATGATCACACGGGTTGGTGTAATTGTTCCATGTGGGCTTTGTTGCTTCCCTACTAGATGGCCGCTTGTTTAACTTCAACCTTTAAGACCCCAGACACTATATCTTTTGATAGCCAGGCACCATCCACTTTCTTCACCACATTGACTTATGTACCCATTTTGACTTCATTGAACATGTCAGGAGGGTGAGCATCACAGAAGGCCAGGTTATTAGAACAAAGTGTTTTTGAGTTAGGGAGGACTCGAATAGAGGCCCAATGTCTGCCTGTTACCTTGATACTTAAAATATAAATATATGTACAAAGACCTATACCAATAGGGCAAATTTTTAATAACATTCATTTACAGAGTAAGAACTATGCCTACCAGATTAATGCATGCTATAAAAAAGCAAGGAGAGACACTGGGAAGAAAGACAAAGTTAGTGCAGCAGAGCATCAATGGAAGCAAATGCAACGAAGTCACTGAGGAATCCCAAAAATAGACTTTGGACTCACAGGGCAGGGTTTGGCAGCTCATCAGTCTCAATTTGAAAACATTCACAAGTGTCAGCAGACAGACTTGGAACTATTTATAGGCTTTTCCTCCTTGTGTCTATCTATAAAAGATAAACAAGATAAATAATCCTGAGGAGAAAACTACTAGACCAGTGGGTCTTAGGGGACAAGGAGGTGGGGTCGGGGAAGGAAGGAGGGAGCCAACAAACCCAGGGACAAGGCAATAACAAGTGATCTAAAATCGGTGGAGAGGAGGGCATAGAATGCCTGGTAGGGGTTGATCAAGCACAATGTATCCAAGAGGAATTACTGAGAGTCAAATGAAGCTCAACATAACATGGGACAGGAGGAAAGTAAAAGGAAATAGAGGAAAGAACTAGAAGGCAAAAGACATTTATAGAGGTCTAAATACAAGCACTTACATATGTAAATATATTTATATTTTGTAGTACTATGTCATTATTCATTTATTTCATTTGAATCTGTTGTGATGTCACCCTTTTCATGTCCAATTCTAGATATTTTCATCTTTCTTTTCCTTTGTTAATCTTGCCAATGGTTTGTCAATTCTTTCAAAAAACCAATTTCTTGTCTTGTTGACTTTTTCCGATTTTTTTCTGATTTCCTTATCAGGTGCTTGTAATATCTTTTCTTCCTATAAGAGGTTTTCTGGCTCCTTAGATTGGCCAATTGTTTGAAGCACTCTATTTTATCTTCATTTAAGCTGCAGTAAATTATGGTCTCTCAGACATTGTGGTGGTGTTGTATTTCTATTTAACTCATTATTTTATTTGGTGAGATCCTAGCCACTCCATCCCGTCTCTTGGTGCATATTCTAGAGAATGTGAGTGCCTGCTTGTGGTTCATACAGCACAGTTGAGGACAGGTTTGGCTAGTGTTTTCAGATATCGATAAATGATAAACCATCAAGAATTGGGTAGTGGCACTAACTTAGTAGGTGTAGTGACTGGAAGTAGTAATTTTATTATTGCATCATGGTTGGTTAAAAAACATAAAACAAAACAAATGCCAAAGATAAAAGTAAACACAAGCAATAGGCAAAAAGGAAAATTATTTAAAATTAATTTTGTCTGGCAAATAACAGACAGAAAAGTGTAATTTAATAACTAAAAATGAAAAGTTAAACCAGAGGTAGTGAAAAATAGAAGAGATAAATAGACTTAACAAAGCTATGGAGGAGAAAAGGGAAAAGATAATAGTGAAAAAAATAAGAGGAAAGGGGAAAAGATCAACATTGGAGTAAGACAGTGGCTAAGGAGAGGGTCTCCGCAGAGACCAGCACTGAGGGCTCACAGATAGAAATATCCTATGCTTCCAGATCACAAGATTCTCAACATAAAGGTAAATAGATGCAATTTTATTAAAATAAAAAAGCAGCAAACATCTGCCAATAGTTTCCCTTTTTCATCAAAGTGCAGCACAAGTCGACAGAGCTCAACTTGCCAACCTTCCTGAGAATTTTTCCCAGGCGTGGAGCTAACCAGGGTGATGTGACCAGTAGAGCTGTAGGAACAAAGTTCTGGTGACCAATCTGGAGTGGATACAAACAATAAGCTTGACTCTCAGCCTAAGTGAAAAAAGCTTCAGTCTGATATACCCACAGCCCTACCTTCCCAATAGCAAGGACGGCACAGCCCACTGAGTCACGTGGGGGATAACTCTGAAGGGCACCCTGGAGTGGGCATAAATAGTGAATAGACTAACTCTCCAGCCCAATTCAGTAAAACTAATCCCCTGTCCCCAAGGTACTCTGTAAGCCCCATCTAGAGGCACTAAAAAAGCACCACCATTGCAGGTTTTTCTTCTTTTAACTTATTTTCTTAGCAGATAGCACACACCTGGCCCATAGGCATATTAGCATAACAATACAAGTGGAAACTGCAACAGTGGCTTACAAAGCGCAGGCAGGGAATTTGGGCATGAGACAAAAATTAAAAGCCTCAGGGTCCAGAAGCACTTCTGGCAGACATACTGGCTAGACCTAGCAATTCACCAGCTGCCCCATGACAGCAGCCCCTAGCCAGCACACCAAGCCATTTGGATAAGCAACTTGCCCTCTGAGTAGGCTATTGCTTCATTCCTCCCTTCTAAACCACCTAGGTAGGTATATGTTTAGCCCCCACTCCTCTACACCCACTTGGTCACTCCTATCATCCAAAAAGAGCAAACCTCATCCCTTCTGACCTGATTCACCAGAGAGCTATTCCTTTAAGGTAATTAACCTAAATCATAATACAGGATTTTCAGCCATCCCCTTAATCTCAACCCTACCCTGACATCCTAAAAGATCACAAAGTAGTAAAACAACATACTACCAAACATCGTCCCCAACTGTTCAAGACTTCTGCTTCACGCTGTCTTGATTTTGCCCCAGGACAAGGTCTGGACCCCAGCTGTTCTTTTATTGGTATTTTTGTTGCTCTGTATTCTCCCATTACTATGCCCTCCCCCTCTTTAAAACAGACTTGTGCACTATTCTTAAAATTCATCCTTAATCAGAACTTCCTCATTTGTTGGTCCACATAAGGGCAAAAGAAAAAGAAATTTTAATTTACTTTTTCTGCTTTCAGTTTACTTTGTTTTCTAATCCCTCAAACATCATCAGCCCACAAGTTAACACCCACATCAGAGAGAAGCTCCTTGGCAAAGCTTAGAGTCCAAAAAATTTGCATTAACAGTTCTTCCACTTCTTTTATTTTTCCTATTTTAATTTTCAGTATTTTTGTCTTTTGTCCTTTTCTTTCTTTCATTTTAATAACAAAACTTTTATCTCATAGTCTTTTATTTACCGATCTTTCTCCCCTTTCTTTCATTCTCGTTAATCCTTCTCTTTCCTTCTATATCAAACCAAAAGCTCATACTACTCTTAAGATTTTTTTAAATTTTTTTCTCTCAAACATTATTATCCATTCCTTGATCATTGCAAATCAAGTCTTATTTGGGGTCTAATTTCCTTTTTCTTAACCTAACAATTAACACTAACTGATAACTTCTTCTTTTTGCTTCCTTTTTTCTTTCTTTCTCCCTCCTCAAACACTTCCTCTTCTACTTTTTTATCCCCACAACATTTAATCTAACACTCTCCCCCAGATACTTACTATATCTAACACCCCTCTACTGCACCACCTAACAAAGTTAACTATTCTCACCTAAACCCACCTCCCTAACACCCCTAATAGTTACACCAGGATGTCAAGAAAACAGTAAAAGATATCAATTTACACACACACACACACACACACACACACACAAACCAAAAGAAACAAACTCAAATAAATGAACTCCAGCCAGACCTAAATGAAATGCCTCAAATTGAACAGGCTACAGAATTACCAGTAAAAGAACTTAAACGACTGATTATTGCACTCATCAATAGATGAAGAAATCGTTTGAGAGGACATTTTTAAAAATAGAAAACCTAGGAGCCTCACTATATGCCTTACAAGAAAATGTCTAGGGGAACTGATTACAAGGATCCACATGTGACCTCCTCCCTGGGAGATGGAGGGCAAAGAAGGTGGGGGAGGGAGACACCGGATAGGGCAAGATATGACAAAATAACAATCTGTGGATTATCAAGGGCTCATGAGGGAGGGGGAAAAAAGAGGACCTGATGCAGAGGGCTTAAGTGGAGAGCAAATGCTTTGAGAGTGATTCGGGCAAAGAATGTACGGATGTGCTTTATACAATTGATGTATGTATATGTGTGGATTGTGATAAGAGTTGTATGAGCCCCTAATAAAATGTTTTTTTAAAAAAAGAAAATGTCTAAACAGAAATACAAAAGCCAAACACCACAATGGAAGAATTATACATGATTATAAAAGAACAGAAAAACAGAGTGAGGAGATGGAAACCCGAGTAGTGAGCTCGAAGACAAATCTATAGACTCTAATATAAAAGAAGAACAAATAGCAAAAAATGCGAAAGAGAATGAGGAAAACCTGAGAACAATGCGGGACACAAACAAAAGGAACAACCTACATCTTACAGGGATTCCAGAAGAGGAAGAAATTAAACCAAAAAATCCACACAGAGAATAGTCCAAGAACTCCTGAAAGAAAACTTTCCTCAATGCTTTAGGATGAAAATAAGATCATTATTCAGGAATCCACGAGAACCCCAAACAGGAGGGATCCCCAGAAGGAAAACGCCCCTGCATATTCGTTGTTTTGGGTGGTGATAGTTTTTGCTTTTCTCGTAAAATGACTACCAAAGTAAATCAGAGTCTATTTCTTTGTACTGAATACAATTTAGTTCTTATCATATATGACCACCAAAGTAAATCAGAGTCATTCATAACCTGGGTGCAAGCAGATGAATTCTGGGCTCCCACTTAATTCTAGCTCTAACCCAAGAACAGTTGGTTCTTACCACATGGCCCTGCTTGGTACTCGCCTTCATGAAGAGATCACTGAAGATAAGGGTGCTGAAGATAGGGGTGCTGCAGGAAAGGGTGTTGAAGGAAACAGATGGTGCCCGGCCATTAGTTGGAACAGTGTCTAGAGAGTCTCAAAGCAGTGGTTCTCAGCCTTCCTAATGCTGTGACCCTTTAATACAGTTCCTTATGTGGTGGTGACCCCCCAACCATACAATAATCTTCGTTGCTACTCTGTAACTGTAATTTTGCTACTCTTATGAATCAGGCAACCCCTGTGAAAGGGTCTTTTGACCCCAAAGAAGTTGGGACCCACAGGTTGAGAACCCCTGTCTTAAAGGATCGTCTCCAAGGGAGCAACGACCTAACTGGGACTTGAACAGCTTTAATATCAGCTAAAGATGATTGTCAACTTGATTATGTGAATGGAATCATGATATGATATGATACTTGGTCAGCTGACTTCCCTATTGGCCCAACCTGAATTTGTTCTTGCTGGTTCCATAACATAAAATTCTTCTTTTTAAATATTGTTGGTGGAAGGAGGGGGAGAAAATGGCAACCAGATAGGACTCATCCTTCCAGAGCTCCTGCTGCCAGACCAGAAAATCGGGAGGTAAGGCGAAGGAAACGGGGAGGAGGGGTCCTGAAATTAGAACTAGGGCACCAGGGTCTCTCCTGAACCCCTTTTTGTGTGGGATTTCCACTCACAAAGCAAACCAAGAACGCTTTAAAGTGGTCTAGCTTTGGCGAGCCCGCAGGCACCAGCTGTGCCCTTGCCGGGAATAGCGATTTTCTGCAGGTAGATGCCCCAGAGGGGGCAGAATCCCAGACACGAGGGGAACCTCACTCCGGAGCTTTCCGCATGTTTGGCTGCCTTGAGCCCACGGCCAGGGGAGTGGTGGCGGGTAGCGATAATTTAGGGTAAAAGAAAAAATAATGTATTACCTTAGGAAGATCGCGGTGTGGGAGAAAAGAGCAGAAAGTCGGGAGTTCAGGGAACACATGTAGTTCCAATTGGCCGAGAAGGAAATAACCCCTATAATAAGCTGGATTTCCCCCTCTGGAGGCCAGTCTGACAACCCCCAAATTGGAGCACATCACAAGCAATAAAAAAGGGGTGAAATATATATTATTAGTTTGAAACTCAAACCCAAGTCTGGTTGCTCAGCTCCAAGGAGCACATAGGTGGAGGCCCTTAACATAAATCAGCATAAGACACAACCTAGCTAAGGAATGCCAGAACTCAGTTACATGGCCTGGGGACTTTTAGCATAACAAAGAGCAGCTGTAGCAAGAGTCAGCTTTAAACAGCAAGGAGCTGCAGCCCAGTGACTGTGAGAGACAATTACATTTGAGTATACTCTAGCTGGCCAGGGAGATCAAAAAATAAAATCCTCAGGCTCTATGGGCTTGCTTTTTAACTTTTTTGTCTCCTCTTTGCCTCTTCTTTGGTCGCTCACTTTCTACTGCTAATCTCCAGACCACTCCCCTTAACCTAGGGCATTTACACCTGTGCCACACCCAGCTAGGTGAGTTCCACCCTGTGTAGCTAGATAGGCTGGTAAAAGGCCTGCTGACTCCCACCAGGGGATACTCTGCTCAACTTCTTACTGGGCAATTCCAGCCTGTGTGCCTGGGGGCATAAGGCAGCTCGGCCAACACTCCTCAATGCTCCAAGCTGCTGCAGGAACCTCTGCCCAACCTCTGCAACACCAAAGCAGGCAACCCACCAGCCTCTGGGTCACTCCCCTGAGAGGGAAGCCACAGGAGGATAAAGTGGTAGGTTAATTTCATAGTGAAATAAGCTATAGGCAGTTCGAAGAAGCACTCCTACAAGTCTCCCAGTGCTCTTCAACTCCCTGGAAAATGGCACCTGGATCCTCTAAAACAACGCAATGCAAACAGCCATCAGCCCCAACGACCTCAACGAAAAAATGGGAGAAACTAAAGGCAATGCCAGAAGATGTCCTGAACGAAATGACATGCATACAGGAAGCAGATATTGAGCTGCCACAGAAAGAAATTTTCAGAATTCTACTTGGAGTCATACAGGATATGAGGGAAACAATACAGAAAATGGATGAAATGATAGAAGAGGTAAAAGCCATAAATCAAAGAGAAATACAGGAGCTTAGGGAGGAGATAACAAAAACCAGTAGCAGACTCATGGACTTCGAGAAGCAACTGGAGGAATCAGAGAACCACGTCAGTGACTTGGACAGCCAAGCAGACTTTAACAGACACAAACAAAAATCTAATAAGATCATCAGAGAAACTGAAGAAAACTTAAGAGCTATCTATGTTTGATGCTATGAAACAGAACAACATTAGAATTATTGGCTTACCGGAGGAAGACACAACAAAGAAGTCATCTGCAACAATAGTGAGAGAATTCTTGGAGGAAAGCTTGTCCAGCATAGTGAATGAATACCAGGCAACCATTCAGGAGGCTGAAAGAACCCCAGCAATACTGGTTCCCAAGAAGAAGTCACCAAGGCACATAATAGTTAAATTCTCCAACTTTGAGGAAAAGGAGAAAATCATGAGAGCAGCTAGGGGAAAACAAGCAAACACATATAAAGGTTCCCAAATAAGAATATGCTCAGACCTATCAGCAGAAACTATGAAGACGAGAAGAGAGTTGAGTAACATATTCCAAAAATTGAAGGAAAACAATGCAAACCCAAGAATACTCTACCCAGTCAAATTATTGATCAAGATAGATGGAGAAGTAAGAGTCTTCCCAGACAAGGAAAAACTCAAATAATGCGTTAGAAGAAACCCAGCCCTACAAAAGATCCTTGCCGATCCAGTATGGGCAGAAGAACAACACTCACCAAGCGTAAATAAGAGACCACCACATAGAACAACCTCACCCAGAGGGCAAAAAAGAAAAAACAGACTTCAAGATAGCATTGACTTACATATAGAAAGACTTCAAAGTCTGTTGATGTAAGCTTAAAAAAAAAAAAAAAGACAAAAGGGGCATAGGGAAAACGCTATGGTATACAAACATTCCTGGGGTGAGGACCAGGTGGTGTGGCGGGGACCAGACCAAATACAGGGATACGCATGGTAGGCAACTAAAAAAAGGAGGTGGGGAAGGGAAAAAAGAAAAGAGTAGAGGGGGCACAGGGTACTAACCCACCCAAAGGGAGAGTATTGTTTGTGTCTCCACAGGGAAAGAGGGACCAGACTTCAATCCGATGCTCCAAGATGTGAATGTAATATGCCAGCATGGAGTGGGGAACCAGTGGAGAGGTCAGGGGGGCCGGGTCCAACCCCAACTACTAAGGGGACATCTGCCCCTCCCCTCAGAAGAATTTATATCAAAGGACAGCACTGAATCTACAGCTCTGGAAAAGGGACATATCTGATCGGAGCACATGGGAGTAGATGAATGGGGAGGAGGAGAGAGTGGAGCACATCCTGACCCACCAGGCCAGGAGGTCGATGTTCCCAATTAGAACAGCCAGTCGACAGAGAGGACCACTTGGATGGCCCCACTATGAGACCCGACATCTCTCACTGACTCATAGCCCTAGAAGCGACAACACTGAAGATACAGTGAAGGAATTGCACCCGATCCGATCCACCACACCGAGGCAAAACATCAAGGGAGTGCAACAGAGCAGCAAGGGAATGGAGCGGCAAGCTCCCCAGGGAAAACTGAAAATGGACTTTGGGGTCAGGGCATGGTGCCCCAACAGACTGGACTGGAAAACACTCCGAGAGAACAACAAACAATCCTTGAACTAACTACAAGCTTTTCTTTCTTGCTGTCTCTTGCTTTGTTTTTTGTCATTGGTTTGTTGTTGTTTTGCTGTATATTGTTGCTTGGTTGTGCTCTGTCTTGTTTCTGTGCATGTTACTATCTCCGCAGGTCTGTCTAAATACGATAGGCTGGATGAACAATCGGAGGAGAAAACAACAGGACCGATACTTCCATGGGGACATGGGAGACAGGGAGGTGGGGGAAAGGTAGTGGTGTTAATAAACCCAGGGACAAGGGAATAACAAGCGATCCAAATCGGTGGTGAGAAAGGTGTGGAAGGCCTGGTTGGGCATGATCAAGGGTAATGTAACTAAAAGGAATTACTGAAACCCTGGTGGGGACTGAGCATGATAGTGGGACAGGAGGGATGTCAAAGGAAATAGAGGAAAGAGCTTGGAGGCAGGGGGCATTTATAAAGGTCTAGATAAAGACATGTACATATGCAAATATATTTATATATGAGGATGGGGAAATATATCTATGTGCATATATCTATAAGGTTAGTATTAAGGTAGCAGAGGGACATTGGGCCTCCACTCAAGTACTCCATCAATGCAAGAATACTTTCTTCTATTAAATTGGCATTCTATGATGCTCACCTTCCCGACACAACCGCTGAAGACAAAATGGGTGAACAACTAAATGTGGTGAAGAAAGCTAATGGTGCCTGGCTATCAAAAGAGATAGTGTCTGAGGTCATAAAGGCTTGAAGGTAAACAAGTGACCATCTGGATCAGAAGCAATAAAGCCCACATGGAAGAAGCACACCAGCCTGTGTGACCACGAGGTGCTGAAGGGATCAGTTATCAGGCATCAAAGAACCAAAAAAATCGTATCATTTTGTGCTCACCTCCTGATATGATTGCTGAAGACAAATGGGTGCATAAGCAAATGTGGCGAAGAAAGCTGATGGTGCCCGGCTATCAAAAGACATAGGGTCTGGGGTCTTAAAGGTTTGAAGGTAAACAAGCGTCCATCTAGCTCAGAAGCAACAAAGCCCACATGGAAGAAGCACACCAGCCTGTGAGATCACAAGATGTCAAGGGATCAGGTATCAGGCATCATCAGAACAAAAACCTTACCATAGTGAATGAGAGGGGGAGTGTGGAGTGGAGACCCAAAGCCCATTTGTAGGCCACTGGACATCCCCTTACAGAAAGGTCTTGGGGAGGAGACGAGACAGTCAGGGTGTGACATAGCAATAATGAAAAATACAACTTTCCTCTAGTTCCTAAATGCTCCCTTCTGCCCCACCCCCCACCCCGCCCCCCACTGTCATGATCCAAATCCTACCTGACTAGACCAGAGGAGGTACACTGGTACAGATGGGAACTGGAAACACAGGGAAGCCAGGGTGGATGATCCCCTCAGGACCAGTGGTGTGAGTGGCGATACTGGGAGGGTGGCTTGGAAAGGGGGGGACCTATTTCAAGGATCTACATGTGACCTCCTCCATGGGGGGCATACAACAGAAATGTGGGAGAAGGGAGACTGGGGACAGAGCAAGATATGACAAAATAATAATTTATAAATTATCAGGGGTTCATGACGGAGGGGGGAGAGGGGAGGGAGGGGACAAAATGAGGACCTGATGCCAGGGACTTGGGTGGAGGGCAAATGTTTTGAGAATGATGAGGGCAACGAATGTACAAATATGCTTTCCACAATTGATGTATGTATGGATTGTGATGGGAGGTGTATGAGCCCCCAATAAAATAATTTTAAAAATATTGTTGATGGTCTTTTCTTTCTGGCTCTTTATTTTTATCATTATATTATTATTATTATTTTCTTTCTGTTTATGCTTTTTTTTTGCTGCAAAGACTTTTTTTAGTCATTTTATTGGCCGCTCTTACAGCTTTTACATGCATCCATTGTGTCAAGCATATTTGTACATATGGTCCCATCATCATTTTCAAAACACTTTCTATTTGAGCCCTTGGTATCAGTTCATTTCTCCTCCTCCACCCTCCCTCATGAACCCTGGATAATTTACTTTTTTTTTCATGTCTTACATTGAGGGCTGTCTCCCTTCACCCATTTTTTCTGTTATCCATCCCCCTGGGAGGGGGTTATAGGTAGGTCATGGTGATCCATTCCCACTTAATCCCCCCGTACCTTCTCCCTACCCTTCTGGTATGGCTATTCTCATTATTGGTCCTGAGGAGTTTATCTGCTCTGGATTTCCTATGTTGGGAGCTTTCATCTGTTATCTGTCCATTTATCCACCAAATCTATTATCCAAGCAGAAACCCTTCATTGAGTGAAACAGAGTGCTAGTACTCATTGCTCTAGAGAGGAAAGAGACCAATTAAGTCAAATAAGCACAACTTATACATTTAGACAGGGGAGACAATGACCTTAGGACACTCTCTGCATTGTTGTATGGTTACCGGAACTGAATGTAGTCGTTTTTTGAGGGAGAGGTGCTGCATCACTTGACCGGGGTGCTTCTGATGAATGGGTGGTCTGTATAGTTGTTCTTTATGGGACAAGCTCTGGGAATCACCCAATAATAAGGAAGTGAATGGCTGATTTTAAGAAATCAAAATAACAGTCTAATATTATAATCTTTTGAACATTAAGTTCCTTACATTTCTCTTTCTCAATATATGTAGACTTTAATCCTTCTCTTTTTCCTGCATACACCTCTTTAGGCTCTGAGGGAGTTAGTTTATTGTGCCAACCTGGCCGATAAACATATGGGGGTTTAATTAAAGGGTGCGGGATAAATGGCTTGATGAACCTCGCGTTTCCAGTTCTCGGGTCTCTTGCTTTCTAATGGTTGGACCAGGTGCAGCTGCCTTAGCCAGTTCCCTGCTTCAGTTGGCAAGGCTCACTTCCTGCAAAACATCCCCAAGGAGAAGCCACATGGACCTACCCCGATGCAGCCTTAGGTGCTGAAGAAGCTGGGTGGAGACCCCTGCCAGCACTGAAATGCTTACACATTCACTGATTCAGCTTTCCTCCTGCAGTCAGTGTCATAGTGTGTATTTTGTGATATGAATAAGGACATTGTGGATTGGTGTTGGACATATGGGTTAATGTTGGAATTGTGGGTTTGGGCAGCACTGAGTTGGGATGTGAATTTCTATGGATTTGTTTCTCTAAAGTACCCAGACTAATATAGGCTCCAAACTACTTGATTTTATTTTCTTTAATTTGAATATTATAAAGGATCAGAATATTAGTTCTGAATATTGAGTTGTTTACTTAGGATATTAACCTTGGCAGCAATTAACTACCTTTCAAAAGTTCTTCTGTTTTTTTAAAAATCATTTTATTGGGGCACCTACAACTCTTATCACCCTTGCATGGTGGCTGCACCTCTTCCAAGATAGGTCCTGTGCCGTCCTTGCCATTATTCTGTTTCAGCCCATTGAGGCAGCCACTATGGCAAACCATATTGCCAAGGTCTCTTTTATGCTCACCTCTACTTTACCTAAGCATGAAGTCCTTTTCCAGGGACTGGTCTCTTCTGAGAGCATATCTCCAAAGTGCATGAGACAAAGTCTCCTCATCCCCTACTGCTAAGGATCATTCTGGCTGTACTTTGTCCAACAAAAATTTGTTTGTTCTTTGGCAGTCCATGATACCTTCAATACTCTTTTCTAGCAACACAATTAAAAGGCATTGATACTATTTTAGTCTCCTGAATTCAAGGTCCACTTTCACAAGCAAATGAGGTCCTTGAAAATACCATTGCTTGGGTCAGGTGTACCTTAGTCCTCAAAGCAACATCCTTTTCAACACTCTAAGGAGGTGTAGCAGATTTAGCCAATACAGTGCATCTTTTATCTCCTCAATGTTGCTTCCATGAGCATTGATTGTGGATCCAAGGACAGTAAAATCTTTGAACCCATTTCAATCTTTTCTCCATTGATCATGCTGCTACCTATTGATACAATTGTGGAAATTTTGGTTTTCTTCACACCGAGTTGTGTAATCCACACTCAGGGGTGAAATCCTTTTTCTTTCATCGGCAAGTGCTTCGAGTCCTCCTTATATTTAGCAAGGTTGTGTCACCTGCATAAATCCTGATGGTATGTTCTTCATGTAGTCCAGCTTCTCTGGTTATTTGTTCAGCATACAGATTGAGTAAGTATGGTGAAAGGATACATCCATGCAGTCATCCCTTGTTCTGTTGTACCACTCTCTCTTGATCCATGTACAGATTCCACATGAGCAGTTTTGCTGGCTTTCCTATTATTCTCAAGGCTATGCATTGTTTATTATAGTCTACACAGCCAAATGCCTTTGTATAGTCAACAAAACATCCATCAAGGAGATTCTGAAACATAGCAACCCAAGAGGCCACAGTAGTACTACCCCTTAAGTCTTTACAAGTGGGGGAGGGAGCAGTATAACTGATTGTGATGATGTATATACAACTTTTATTTTTTATTTTTATCATTTTTATTGGGGGCTCATGCAATTCTTTTCACAATTCATACATACATCCATTATGTCAAGACATATGTACATTTGTTGCCATCATCATTCTCAATACATTTGCCTTCTACTTGAACCCTTAATATCTGCTGCTCATTTTCCCCCTGCCTCCCCATTCCCCCCTACCTAATGAACCCTTCATCATTCATAAATTATTATTATTTTTTCATATGTTACACTATCCGGCACCTCCCCATGCCTTCTTCTCTGCTGTCCATCCCCCAGGGAGGAGGCTTTACATAGATTCTTGTAATCAGTTCCACCTTTCTACCCCACATCCTCTCCACCCTCCAGGCATCGCCACTCTCACCACTGGTCCTGAAGGAGTCATCTGTCCTGGGTTCCCTGAGTTTTCAGTTGCTATCTGTACCTATGTACATCCTCTGATCTAGCCAGATTTGTAAGGTAGAATAGGGATCATGATAGTTGGGGTAGGAAGCATTTAAGAATTAGAGGAAAGTTATATGTTTCATCGTTGCTACCCTGCACCTTGACTGGCTCATCTCCTCCCCACAAACCTTCATTAAGGGGGTGGCCTGGTGGATAGCAATGGGCTTTGTGTTTCCACTCTGCACTCACCCACATTTACAATAATATGATTTTTTTTGTTCCTTGATGCTTGATACCTGATCCCTTTGACAGCTCGTGGTGACACAGGCTGGTGTGTTTCTTCCATGTGGACTTTGTTGCTTCTGAACTAGATGGCCACTTGTTTATCTTCAAGCCTTTAAGACCCCAGGCTCTATATCTTTTGATAGCCGGGCACCATCAGCTTTCTTCACCACATTTGCTTATATACACGTTTGTCTTCAGTAATCGTATCAGGAAGGTGGGGCACCCACTGATATGATTTTTAGTTCTTTGATGTCTGATAACTGGTCCCTTCTACACCTCATGGTCAGACAGGCTGGTGTGCTTCTTCCATGTGGGATTTGATGCTTCTCAGCTAGAAGGCCACTTGTTTATCTTCAAGCCATTAAGACCCCAAATGCTATATCTTTTGATAGCCAGGCACCATCAGCCTTCTTGACCACATTAGCTTATGTACACAGTTTTCTTCAGCAATCGTGTCGGGAAGGTATGCATCCTGGAATGCCAATTTAATAGAACAATGTGTTTTTGTATTGAGTAAGTGCTTGAGTGGAGGCCCAATGTCCATCTGCTACCTTAATACTAAACCTCTAAATATATGCACATAGATCGGTTTCCCCACACTCATATAAATATATTTACACATGTACATTCCAGTCTTTGGACCTCTATAAATATCCTTTGTCACCTAGTTCTTTCCTCTATTTCCTTTTACTTTCCTCTTGTTCCACTATCATGCTCAGCCTTCATTTGGGTTTCAGTAATTCCTCTCCATTACTTTGCCCTTGCTGAATCCCTACCAGGCCTCTCACACCCTCCTTACTACTGATTTTGGATCACTTATTGCTCCCCTGTCCCTGGGTTGGTCAGGACCACCGCCTTATCTCCTCCTCCCCCTCTCCCATGTTCCCCTGGAATCATTGGTCCTGTTGTTTTCTCCTCCAGACTATTCATCCCGTCTATCTTATCTAGATAGATCTATAGAGATAAGAATATGCACCAAAAATCAAGTCATAGCAAGATAGGCATGAGTGAGAACATAGCTATGACCCAAAAAAAGGAAACCAATTACCCATAGAAGTAAATTAATTAAAAGAAAAAATTTAAAAGAAAGAAAAACCTGTAAAAAGATCAAGGTCTGATTTTTTATCTCTAGGCATGTCCTTCAGTCAGGTCCAATGGGGAACCATGCTTTGGCCCCAGCGTCTGTCCTTTGTACTCCCCCGGGGGCTCCCTGCTCTGCTCCCACGTTTGCTCTGCTGCACATTTTTAGTGGATTCCCTCGGTGTCACAGGGTCAGTCTGGGCCAGTCCGGACCCTGAGACTCCAGTGTTGTCCCCCTTAGGGTCCTGGGCCATCAAGAGATGGCATGTCTCATAGTGGGATCAGGCATATTGTCCACTCTGCCCATTACCTCTTCAGAGCAGGGATATCGTCCTCCAGGACTGATGGACCAGGATGTGCTCCACTCTCTTCCTTCCCGTTCGTTTGCTCCCATTTGCTCTGATCAAACATGGCCCTCTCCCCTAGCTGAAACTTCAGTGCCTTCCTCTCAAGTAAATTCTTCTGGAGTGAGGGGCAGTTGTCCATGTAGCAGATATGGGGGCCAAGCTCTCAGATCCCTCCACTGGCTCCCCACTCCTTGCCAGCACACTGCATTTGTCTGGCACTGGCTTTATATCTGCTCCCATTTTCCCTGTGGAGCCACAAACAATACCATCAAACATCTTTTTTTTTTTCTTTCCTCCCTCCTTCCCTTTTTTACTTGGCTACCATATGTACCCCTGGATTTGGTCTGGCCCCTGCCATACTACCAGGACCTCAACCCTGGAGTGTTTGTATACAGTAACTTTTTCTCTGTACCCCTTTTGCACTTACTGTTCCATTATATTTATTACCACAGTTTTTTAATCCACTCGTCTATTGATGGAAATTTGGGTTGTTTCCAACTCCTTGTGATTGTGAACTGTGCCGTAATGAACATTGGAGCACAGATGTCTGGCCGTGGCTTGTTTCTTGCCTCTTCTGTGTATATGCCAAGTAGGGGGATTGCGGGGTTGTATGGTAACTCAATTTCCATCTGTTTGAGAAATCGCCACATCGATTTCCAGAGTGGCTGTACATACCTACAGGTCCACCAGCAGTGGATGAGAGTTCCTATCTCACCACAGGCCCTCCAACACTTGTTGCTTTCTGGTTTTTTGAATTCGTCTATCTTTAAGGGTGTTAGGTGGTATCGCATAGTTGTTTTGATTTGCATTTCTCTATGGCTAATGATCAGGAACATCTTCTCATATGTTCATTGGCCATTCAGATTTCAGATTCTGTGAAACGTCTGTTCAGGTCCTTTGCCCACCTCCTCAGTGGGTAATTAGTTTTTCTCTTATTGTAAGCTTGCAAAGTATTGTAGATTTTAGTAATAAGGCCTTTGCCTGATGCGTCATTGCTAAAGATGTTTTCCCAGTGGGTGGACTCTCTTATTACTCTCTTGGTGAATTATTTCGATGTACACAGGTGTCTTATCTTCTGTATATCCCACTTGTCTATTTGTGACTCCTGTGTATTTGTATCCTTCCCTATTTCTGATAGCCAATGTATTCACTGTGCCAAGGTTCTCAGGTTTGTCCCAATTCCATCATTAATGGCCCTAGTTGTTTGGGGTTTTATCTCAAGGTCTGTGATCCACCTTGAGTTAATTCTTGTGCATGGAGTGAGGTATGGGCCTTGCTTCATTTTTCTGCAGGTAGATATCCATTTGGTCCAGCACCATTTATTGAAGATGGCATCAGCTTCCCATTTAATATTTTTGGGCCCTTATCAAAGGTCAGTTACCTGTATGCTGATGTTTTTATTTCTGGGTCTTCAGCTCTTTTCCCTTGGTCTGAATATCTGTCATTATGCCACTACCACACTGTTTTGACTACTGTGGCTGTATAGTACGTGCTAAAATCAGGTAGAACATGCCATCCCACTTTGTCCTTTTTCTTGAGGAGTTCTCTGATAATTCTGGGCTTCTTCCCCCGCCATATAAATTTGGTAATCTGTTTTCCAATTCTTTGAAGAAGGATGGTGGTATTCGTATCATGATATAGAGCCTGGGGCCGAAATAACATCTTTATTATTTTAAGTCTGCCAATCCACGAGCAAGGGATATTATTCCATTTGTTGAGGTCACCCTTGATTTATTGAAGTACTGTTTTATAATTTTCCTCATACAAATCTTTTGGGGTTTTTTAGTCAGGTATATCCCTAGGCATTTCGATTTGTGCTTGGCTATTGTAAAGGGTACTACCATTTTAATTGTCTCTTCTGTCATCTTATCTGATGTGCAGAACAGTCCAATAGACTTCTGTTTGTTGATTTTGTATCCTGCCTCTCTGCCATATTCCTCTATTACTTCCAACACTCCACTTGTGGAGTTTAAGGGATCTTCAATATATGGAATCATATCATCTGCAAATAATGATAATTTCGCCTCTTCCTTCCCCAGCTGAATACCTTTGATATCTTTCCTTTGTCTTACGTTGTTAGCTAGGACTCCAGTATGATGTTAAATAGGAGTGGGGACAAAGAGCATCCTTGCCTGTTTCCCTTTTTCAGTGGAATTGTTTTCATCTTTTCTCCATTAACTACCACATTAGCTGTTTGTTTTCATATATGGCTTGTAT
The DNA here is from genome assembly GCF_050624435.1 of Tenrec ecaudatus. Lineage (NCBI taxonomy): Eukaryota > Metazoa > Chordata > Mammalia > Afrosoricida > Tenrecidae > Tenrec > Tenrec ecaudatus. The sequence goes on from NC_134534.1 coordinate 81,589,654, forward strand.
AATATTGAGGAATTTTCCTTCTATTCCTATCTTCTTAAGTGTCTTAAACAGGCATGCGTGTTGGATATTTTCGAATGCTTTTACTGCATCTATCGATACTTTCATGTGGTTCTTATCATTTTTCCTGTCAATGTGGTGAATAATGCTGCTGTTCTTTCGTTTGTTGAACCATCCCTGGATCCCTGGTATGAATCCCACTTGGTCATGGTGAATTATTTTTTAATATACTTTTGTATTCGATTACCCATTATTTTGTTAAGGATTTTTACATCTATGTTCATTAGGGATATTGGTCTATAATTCTCGATTATTGTGGTATCTTTGCCTGCATTAGGTATCAAAGTTATACTAGCTTCATAGAAAGAGTTTGGGAGTTTTCCATCTTTTTCTATGTTCTGGAAGAGTTTGTATAAGATTGGTGTCAGTTCTTCCCTGAATACTTGGTAGAATTCTCCTGTGAAGCCATCTGGCCCAGGGGATTTTTTTGTTGATAATCAGTTGATTACCTTGTCTATTTCTTCCTTTGCTATGGGTCTGTTGACGTTGTTGATATCCATCTGGGATAGTCTAGGGAGGGATTGTGTTTCCAAATATTTGTCCATATCTTCCAAATTGTTGAATTCGTTAGAGTATAGACCTTCATAGTACTGTGTAATTATCCATTGTAATGTCCCTTGTTTCATCTCTCATCCTTGCAAATGTTTTTTGTTCCTTCCTTTCTTTGGTTAGGTTTTCCAGAGATCTATCGATTCTGTTAATTCTTTCAAAGAACCAATGTTTAATGGCATTCTTTTTTTTTCTCATAGTTTTCTTGTTTTCCCTCTCCTGTGTCTCGGCTCTGATTTTTATTATATCTATCCTCTTGCTCTTACTAGGGTTGTTCTGTTGACTCTGCTCTAATTGGTGTAAGTTTTGTGTCAGCATATTATCCACGAGTCTCTCTTCTTTTTTAATGTGTGCATTTATTGCTATAAGCCTTTCCCTGATAAATGCATTTGCTGCATCCCACAGGTTTGGCACGTTGTACTTTCATTCTCATTGGTTTCTAGAAACTTCCTGATTTCATCTCTGATCTGGGTCAATTCCCACTCCTTTTGCAAGAGGAAATTGTTCATCTTCCAATTGTTTGTCCTTGTTTTCTTCACTGTCCTGTTTATTTTCAGCTTTTTGGGCCAATGATCAGAGAGAGATGTCTGTATAAACTCTATGTGCTTGAATTTACTCAAGTTCGACTTGTGTCCCAGCATGTGGTCTATTTTCGAATATGTGCCATATGGGCTTGAAAAGAATGTGAATATATTTAAATATGGGTGGAAAGTTCTGAAAATATCTATCAAATCATGTCATCCAATTGTGCTATTTAGATCTGTAACCTTCTTGTTTAGTTTCTTTCCCAATGATGTGTCTTTTTCAGAGAGTGGTGTGTTAAAGTCACCAACTATAATTGTTGAGCCTGTGATCTCTTTTTTCATCTTTTGGAGTGTTTGATTTACGAATTTCACAGGTCTCTCGTTAGGTGCATATATGTTTATTATGCTCACTGGTTCTTGGTCTATTGTTCCCTTGAGCATTATATAGTGCCCCTCTTTGTCTCTTGTTATGGCCTATATCTGGTCAGCTATATAAGATTGCTACCCCTACTTTTTTTGCATTACCATTTGCTTGGTATATTTTTCTCCAGCCTCTAATTCTCAACCTGCTTTTGTCTGTAAGCTTGAGATTAGTTTCCTGGAGGCAACAGATTGATGGATTATGCTTCCTGAGCCAGTCTGTTAGCCTCTGCCTTTTAATGCCTGAGTTCAGGCCATTGATATTCAGTGTTATATTCATCTGTGGACTCTGTGATGCCATCTTTTACCTTTTGTGATAGTTATTTTCCTATCTACCTTTCTTATCTGCTTGTTTTTGTGTGTGTGTGGTTTATATTTGCCTTCTTTCCACTATTGAGCTGATGCGGTCCTGGGGGTTGTTTCCTCTTTGTCGGCCTATGGGTGAAGTTATTTTATATGATGGTCTCTTATTTGCCCTCAGTGAGTGTTGATTTTCTGCTCATACTGGATATGCAAGGATCTTTTGTAGGGCTTCTTTTTATGTATTCTTGAGGTTGTCCCTGTGTGGGAAGACTCTTACTTCTTCATCTATCTTAGTAGATATTTTGGCTGGGTATTCTTGGGTTTCCATGGTTTTCCTTCAATTTTTGGAATATGTTATTCCATTCCCTCCTCTTCTTCATCGTTTCCGCTGATAGAACAGAACATACTCTTATTGGGGTACCTTTATACGTGATTGTAACACTGGCTTGTCCTGTGTGCAGGACTGTCTTAGGGGTCAGACTGCCCACTGGGTGGACAGGGTTGCCCTCGGCCAAGTGTAGGGGTCTGGGAAACAGCAGTGGCCTGTGAAAGGAAAGAGAGGGAGCAGAGAGAACCATACAAGCAGAGAGAGAACAAAGAGAACAAAGACAGAAAGAGGAAAGAAAGAAAAAGAGAAAGAAGAGGAAAAAACCCAACTGAGTTCACTAAGATTGGCTTGATGGTAAAGGAGGAGGAAAGAGAGAAGGAGGAAATAAAGAATAAGGAGATAGCTGATCCCTGATTGCTTGAATGTGGGGCCAGAGGGGTTTAGACTCTGCCCCAAAATAGCAGGTTGGTGTGCCCTTTTAATGCTGGGACCCAGTGGTGCTGGGCAGAATTGCCCTAGTTGATGAGATCACCTTAGAGATCTGACACAGGTTTCCTCAGCAGCACAGCGAGGTGTAGATGTTTGTCCCAGCTGCCTTGTGTGGTATACAGCACTCCCATGGAGGGCAGGCTGGAGTTCCTCCTATTTGGGTTGATTTGCCCTAAGTGGAGGGTAGTGACCCGGAAGCCAGTAGTGGCATATGATAGGAGAGATGGGAGAGAAGAGGAGAAAGAGGGAAAGAAGAAAAAAAAATAAGGAAAAAGAAGAGAGAAAAAAACCAATACAAACCGGAGCTCATAGAGACTGACTACAGTGGGATAGATAGAAGGACTAGTGAATAGAGTAGAGAAGCAATAGAGTAGTATGTATGGAGATAACAGACTTGATCGTTTCCATGAGGCTAGAAGAGTTCCAACTTTTTCTCAAGGTAGTGGGGTGGTGTACCCATTTGATGTAGGGTTCCACAGATGCTGTGTGGGATTACTTCAAAGGCAAGATCGCACCTATGGCCAGGCACCACTTGGGTGCTAGAGTTCGCTGGTGTACCTGGCTTGTGCTGTATGTAGCGCTGCAGCAGGGGTGGGGAGGGCGGTACTGGGGTGTTCCCACAGCCGCGTCTAGGGCCCCAGCACAGGCAGGGCCTCCCTAGCTATGTGTAGAATCACTAAGAGGGAAGCTGGACTTTTTGTCCTATCTAGTCTGCTGGTGCTTACTAGATCAGAGGATTTTATTTTTTAATCCCCCTGGCCAGCTAGAATAAAATGAAATGAAATTGTCTCCCACAGTCACTCGGTTACAGCTCCATACTGTCTAAAGCTGACAATTGCTACAGTGGGTCTTTGTTATACAAAAAGCCACCAGGTCCTGTAGCTGAGTTCTGGCATTCCTTAGCTAGGTTTCTTTTATGATGATTTATGTTAAGGGCCTCCTGCCTATGTGCTCCTTGGAGCTGAGCAACCAGACTTGGGTTTGAGTTTTAAACCAATAATATATATTTCACCTTTTTTAATGCTTGTGATGTTCTCCGATTTGGGGGCTGTCAGGCTGACCCCCAGAGGGGGAGATCCAGCTTATCAGGAGGGTTGTTTCCTTCTCGGACAATTGGAACTAAATTTGCTCCCTGGACTCCCGACTATTCACCTATTTTCTCCCACACCACGATCTACCGTAGGTAAAAATCTGGTTTTACTTCTACTCTAAATTATGACTACCTGCTACCACGACTCACCAGGCTGTGGGCTCATGACAGCCAACAGCATGGAGAGCTCTGGCATGGGGTTCCCCTGGTGCCTGGGATTCTGTACCCTCTCTGGCGTCTGCCTGCAGAAATTGCTTCTCCTGGCAAGGGCACAGCCAGTGCCCATGTGCTCGCCAAAGCTAGAGCACTTTAGGGCGTGCTTGGTTTGCTTTGTGAGTGGAAATCCCACATAAAAGGGGTTTCAGGAGAAACCGTGGTACCCTAGTTCTAATTTCAGGACTCCACCTCCCTGTTTTCCTTGGCCTTACCTCCCAATTTTCTTGTCTGGCAGCAGGAGCGCTGGACAGGCAAGTCCCATCTGGTCGACATTTTTCCCCTCTCCCCTCACAACTTAAAAAAAAAAAGAAATTTAACTATATGAATATTATACCAAGAAAACTACTTAAAAAAAAAGAAAGAGCCAAACTTGACCATTGGTTACCATGAGTGACATAGGGTTTTTGCTAAAGGGGTATTGGGTTTGTTAGTGGTGGTGGAGTCATTTGAAAGGGGATATCAATAATGGTTGTACAACACAAAGAGTATAATCAATAGCACTGAATTATGCATGTAAAAGTTGTTGATCTGTAGCATACTTTTGCCACAATTAAAAAAATTATAAGAACAATGAATACAAGAAGAAAATGTTCTAAAATTGATTGGGGTAATATCTTGATATGGTTGAACTATTATTGTATGATATGCCAATGAAATGCCAATAAAATGTTTAAAAGGGGCTTTTAAAAAATCATTGTAAAAAATCATTGTATTGGGGGGGGTAATACAGCTCTCATCACAATTCATAAACATATCCATTGTGTAAAATACATTTGTACTTGGGCTGCCATTACCCCTTTCTAAACATTTTCTTTCTACTGAGCCCTTGGTATCAACCCCTCATTTTTTCCCTTCCTCCCCACCCTCCCTTTTTCATGAACCTTTGATAATATATAAATCATTATTTTTTCATGTCTTACATTAACCAATGTCTCCCTTCACCCACTTTTCTGTTGTCTGTCACCCAGAGAGAGTTATATGTAGTTCATTGTGATTGGTTCCCCCTTTCTCTCCTCATTTTCCCTGTACCCTTCTTGTATTGCTACTCTCATTATTGGTCCTGAGGGGTTTATCTGTCCTAGATTCCCTGTGTTTCCAGTTCTTATCTGTACCTGTTAACATGCTCTGGCCTAGCCAGATTTGTAAGGTAGAAATGGGATCATGATAGTCGGCGGGGGGGTGGGGGGCTGGACATTAAAAGTTAGAGGAGAGTTGTATGTTTCATTGGTGCTATACTGCACCCTGACTGGCTCATTTCTTTCTTGTGACCTTTCTGTAAGAGGATGTCCAATTGTCTACAGATGGGTTTTAGGTACCCATTGTGCACTCCCCATCATTCATATTGATATAAGTTTCCTGGGTCTTTAATGCCTGATACCTGATCCCATCAACACCTCCTGATCACACAGCCTGGTGTGCTTCTTCTAAGTGGACTTTGTTGCTTCTCAGGTAGATGGCCGCTTGCTTGTCTTCAAGCCTTTTAGACCCCAGATGCTACATATTTTGATAGCTGTGCCCCATCAGCTTTCTTCACCACATTTGCTTGTGCACCTATTTTGTCTTTAGCGATTGTGTTGGGAAGGTGAGCATCATGGAATGCCAGTTTAATAGAACAAAGTGTTCTTGTATTGATGGAGTATTTGAGTGGAGGCCCAGTGTCTGTCTGCTACCTTGATACTAAACCTATAAATATACGTACATAGATCTATTTCCCTATCATTATATATAAATATATTTTTATATGTACATACCTGTATTTGGTCCTTTATAAATATTCGTTGCCTCCTACTTCTTTCCTTTATTTCCTTTTACTTTCCTCTTGTCCCACTATCATGCTCAGCCTTCATTTGGGTTTCAGTAATTCCCCTCGGTTACATTGCCTTTGATCAAGCCCTACCAGGCATCCTATGCCCCCCTTGCCATTATTTTAGATCACTTGTTGCTCCCTTGTTCATGGGTTTGTTAACACCCACTTCCTTTCTCCACCTTCCCTCTCCCATGTCACCCTGGAACCATGGGTCCCATTGTTTTCTTGTCCAGATCTTTATCCCACCTATCTTATCTAGATAGACATGCAGAGACAATAATAAGCACAAAAAGAAGAGAGGAAAAAACCAAAAACAAACAACAAAACCAATGACAAAAATAGAAGTATAAATAGTTCCAGGTCTGTTTGTTGACCTTTAAGCATGTGTTCTGCTCCAATCTGATGGGATTCCATGCCCTGGTCCCAAAGTGTATTTTTGTTCGTCCCTGGGGACTGCATTGCTTTGCTCCCCTTCCTCTCTGTTACAAGCTTAGCTTTTTACCTCGGTGTGGTGGGGTCAGATTAAGCACTATTCCTGCACTGTGCCTCCAGTGTTCTCCCCAGTAGCGCTATGGGACAGTGAGGGACATCGTATTTCATGGTGGGCTGGCTTTATGGTCCTCTCTATGCATTGGCTGCTCTGAGCTGGAATATAGTACTTGGGGCTTGACGGGCCAGAATGTGTTCCACTCTCTCTCCTTCCCTCATTTGCTCCTGTGTGCTCTGATCAGACACATCCCTCTCCCTGAACTGTAGCTTCAATGCTGTCCTCTGAAGTACATTCTTCTGGGAGGGGAGGAGGGATGTCCACATAGCTGGGATTGGTGCCTGCCCCTCAGATGTCTCTATTGGTTCCCTGCTTCATGCCAGTATATTCCATTCATTTTGGTTTCTGGTTTGAAATCTGGCTTCTCACTCCATCTCCTGTGGAGATATAAACAATACCCTCCCCTTGGAGTGGCGGGGGTTAGTCAACACCATCTTTCAACTAGACCCGTTTTGCTAGAGGGTGGGAGGAAATGGAATAAAATTCCTGTTTGGATTTTCATGTTCCTTAAGAGATCACAAGGATTTGTTTAACAAGCCCTCTCTATTGATATTTGCCAGTCCTCCCAGGACTTCAATCCCCCAAAGTACCCACAGCCCTGCCTGTCCGTCGAAACCACCAGCACCCCCAGATAAGAAGGGCAGCTGTGTTCCTATCCTGAGCCCTAGCATGGGACTAGATAGCCTCTATCTTTATCAGTCTGACTGGTGAGTTTACAATGCTGACCTTGTAGTTAGCAGCTCAATACATAAAACCACTATCTTGCCAGAGGTTCCGTGCGAGAGGTCTTTCTGAATTATGTTTTTTAAAGAGTATGTGTTGAACTCCAATTGCATTTACAGGAACAGGAAACCCCCAACATTTTTAAGTGAGTTTCATATACTAAACTAAAATGAACACATACAAAAAAATGCATCAAAAATAAAAATCATCTCTGGTCTTCAACTTTTGAGTCAGAAGAAAGTAGAATATAACATCTTGATGCAAGTACTGGAGTGTTAATTGCCAGGCAAGGCACACCTCAGTCCTTCCTGCTTTCTCAGGTCTGAAAATATTATCCACAGAAACTGTTCAAGCCCTGTTTCCTCCTATATGGAAAATCAGTATGGTAGTTCAAGAGGCATCAATTTGACTCCTAGCATAACTCCTTATATCTCTAGGTGTTTTATATTTAAAAGGTCTAATAATTCCTACAATCTTATATAGGATTTAATTCTAATTCTTGGGTATTTTTCTCCATTTCCTCAAGTCAGGGTGTGAAAAGGTTATATTAATTTTGAAACATTTTTATTGCATTTAAAAATAAATGGTCAGGGAGGGGGAAGAGGGAGAAAAAGGCAACCCATCACAAGGTTGAATATATAGCCGCCACCCCTCCACCCCCACCACAAGGGGATGAATTAACAGAGATGTGGGTGAAGGGAGACAAGGGGCAGTGTAAGACACGAAATAATAGTAACAATATTATTTACGACGGTGGGGAGGGAGAGGGAAAAAGAGGAGTTATACCAAGGACTCAAGTAGAAAGAAAATGTGTTGGAAATGATAATGACAAGATATGTACAAATATGCTGAATACAATTGATGTATGGAATGTTATGAGCTACAAGAACCCCCAATAAAATCTGAAGAAAAAAAATAGCGGTCATTTAATTGGTTGGACATGTATTTTTACCTTTTGGTGCATGTGAATAAGTGTTGTAATAAAATTGGTATGCAGAATAAAGTGTTCCTATACTTCCTTTCAAATTCAAATTTCCAGATATATGTCTGAGTGGAATTGCTGGATGCTTAATTTTTTTAGGAAGCCTGTTTTCCAGAGTTGCCATCATGGTGCCACAATCCCACCAGTGATGGGTGCCATTGTGGTAGCTGTGTAGTTAGTATCTCATTGAAGTTCTGATTTACATTTCCCTAATTAACACAAAAGACACTCATTAAATGGGTTTTAAGCAGACAAAAGGACACCGATGACAACATAACACACATGAGAAAACCTTGAAAGCAGGCTGAGTGAAATGTGTCCCAGAAGGACAAACACTGCATAATCACACCTCTGGCAAATAGAGAGACCGTTCCCGAATGAGTAAGTATAAGGAGCTGTTGCTGAGGGTCACTTGGCTTCTGGACATTTGGAACTTGGAAGTCATACCTTGGGTGCACAATGTGATGAACGAATCACTCAATTGTACTTGAATGTGCACACATTCTCCTACAGCACAAAGTTTCCTGGGTGGCACACAGGGTTAACTGCTTGGCTGCTGACCTCAAGACAGGCCTAGCATACTGCTCCCGAAGGTCACAGCCTTGTATACACTAGTCTAATCTGCATACATGGGATTACCATGAGTTGGAATTGACTAGACAGCAAAAACAAAATGTAAAGTAATTTTGCCATTTCAGTAATTTTCACACTCATTATGAAGGTGCTTTAACGAGTTTGTGGGAAAATGGTATTATAAGGCCCCACATATTATTTCCAAACTAGAAAACAAAACTATTAAAAATGAACTCACTATCTTCAAGTCAGTTCTGTCTCGTTGTTAACTCCATGGAATGGAGAAACCCCTAGGGCAGTGGTTCTCAACCTTCCTAATGCCGTGACCCTTTAATACAGTTCCTCATGTTTTGGTGACCATAAATTAGTTCCACTGCAACTATAACTGTAATTTTGCTACTGTTACAAATCAGGTGACCAGCGACCCACAGCTTGAGAAGCTATGCCCTATGGGTTTCTAAGACTAATCTTTCGCCCATGGAGCAGTCAGCAACCTCTTGGTTACTAACTGATGCTAACCCACTTTGCAACCTGTGTGTGCCCATGTGTGTGTATGTGTGTGTAACACAATTTAAAAAGGGCCGAGGCTTGGTGCAAAAAAAAAAATAAGAAAGAACAATTGAGTAAAGCTTCCAACATAATATAAGACCAAATATAATTAAGGAAAAGGTATGGTGACAATACAGGAGATAGAAGAATGCCTTAGAAAAAGTTACTTGCGTTTCAAGACATTTGATAATGCAAAACAATCAGCAATGTTGGAAATCAAAACTATAATTGCCAACTAAGAACAATGGAATGATTGAAACATTGGGTGAAGTACCAGAAAATATAAATATAGGAATGGAGATTAGAAAGCCTAATATCCAGTGCTTGAGCGATTAGAATAAAACAATAAAATAATTTCCTAGTGTCTTAAAGGCCTCACTGGTTTTGGAGGGGTGTACACACTGTCATTTTCTTATACCAGTTATAGAACTATCATTCTGGGAACCCAGGAAATGTACAGAAGAACACAAATGATATGAGATTTCTTAACAGCACAACTTAAATGCTGAGAGTAGAGTGATCTTCACAATTCTATTAGACTTGATTAAGAGCTGATAAACGTTTCTAAATATGGAAGGCAGGGAATTTATCCCAAATGCTTTCCTAGGAAGTTACTTGGTCCCAGGGGTAGCAGGGGCACAGGGCACTAACTCACCCAAGGGGAGGGTGTGGTTTATATCTCCACAGGAAAAGAGGGACCAGACTTCAACCCGGTGCTCCAAGACATGAATGCATGAAGCAGGGAACCAATAGAGAGCTCTGAGGGGCTATCACCAATCTGAACTATGTAGACAGCCCCACCTCCCCACAGAAGACTTCACTTCAGAGGACAGCACTGAAGCTGTAGCTCAGGGAGAGGGGTGTGTCTGATCAGAGCACACAAAAGCAAATGAAGGGGAAGAGAAAGTGTAGCACATCCTGGCCCACCAATCCCTGAGGACAATATTCCTGCTCAGAGAAGCTAATGCTCAAAAAAGACCATAGGGCCAACCCCACTATGAGACTCGATGGCCCTCATTGACCCATAGCACTACTGGGGACAACACTGGAGGCACACTGCAGGAATTGTGCCCGGTCTGACCCCACTATACCGAGGCAAAACAATAAGGGCATGCAAACGAACAGCCAGGAGAGCAGAGCAACACAGTCCCCAGGGAATACCAGCAATAGACTTTGGGGCCAGGGTGGAGCGCCCCATCAGACTCCTAAAGGAGACTTTTTTTGTTTTGCTTTTTGGGGGTGCATATTATCTCTGCATGTCTAGATAAGAAAGGCAGAATAAACGATCTGTAGGAGAAAACAACGGGACGGATTGCTCTGGGGGTATATTGGAGAGGGGGAGGTAGGGGAAAGAAAATGAGTGTTAACAAACCCAGGGACAAGGGAACAATTTATGTAAAATCGGTGAAAAAAATGTAGGCCTAGGAGGCCTGGTAGGGCTTGATCCAGGGCAATGTAACCAAAAGGAATTATACTGAGACCCAAATGAAGGCTGAACATGATAGTGGGACAAGAGGAAAGTAAAAGAAATAGAGGAAAGAGCGAGGGGGAAAAGAGCATTTATAGAGGTCTAAATACAGGCATTTATATATAAATATACTATACTTGCATATAAGCCGACCAGAGTATCAGCCAAGGCACCTAATTTTATCACCAAAACGGAATTTATAATGTGCTGAAAAACTCAGCTTATACATGAGTACAAATGGTATTTATAATGATATAGGGAAATAACTAGATCTTTATACATACATATACATATATATATATATGTTAAGATTAAGGTAGCAGATGGACATTGGGCTTCCACTCAAGTACTCCCTCAATGCAAGTACACTTAGTTCTACTAACCAGGCATTTCATGATGTTCACTTTCCTGACAGGATCACTGAAGACAAAGTGAGTGCATAAGCTAATGTGAAGAAAGCTGATGGTGCTTGGCTATCAAAATATGTAGCGTCAGGGGTCTTAAAAGTTTGAAGATAAAAACGCGGCCATTTAGCTGAGAAGCAACAAAGCCCACATGGAAGAAGCACACCAGCCTGTGCGATCATGGTGTTGATAAGATCAGGTATCAAGCATCAGAGGACCAGAACAAAAAAACATCCTATCATTGTGTATGAGGGGGAGTGTGGAGTGGAGACCCAATGTTCAACTGTAGGCAACTGGACATTCCCTTACGGAAGGGTTGTGGGGAGGAAACAAGCCAGTTAGTGTGCAATGTAGCAAATGAAGAAATGCAACTACCCCATCCCCTCCACTATCATGACCCCAATTCTACCTTACAAATCTGGACAGAGCACAGCATGTACATGGGTACAGATAAGATCGGGCAACATAGGGAATCCAGGAGAGATAAAAACCCTCAGGACCAATATTGAGTAGCCATACCAAGAGGATAAAGGGAAAGTGGGGGGGGGGGGGAGGAATCAATCACAATGACTTTACCTATAACCCCCTCCCAGGGGTATGGACAATAGAAAAGTGGGTGAAGGGAGTCACCTGACAATGTAAGACATGAAAAAATAACAAATTATCAAGGGTTCACAAGGGGGGGGGGATGAATAGCAGATACCAAGGGCTCAAGAAAATGATGGCAACAAATGTACAAATGTGCTTGACACAATAGTATGGATTGTAATGAGAGATGTACCAGCCCCTAATAAGATGATGGGGGGGGGGGGAGAAGAGGTTGAAGAAGCTCTCACTTTTATGCTGAGAGCACAATCTGTTTCACAAACCAAACTGCTGGTTCAAAAATGAAGGTCTCTGAGAAAAGGGGCACACTCCATAGAGTATTAAATGAAAACAGCATTTAAATAAATTAAAAAAAATGAAAACAGCATTTAAATAAAATCTCCGCATTCTTGCTGATTCCAAATAGAAGGAATAAACCCCAATAAAGGAAATGAAAAGCCAAGGGCTGTGCAAGAAAGGAAACCATCATTGTTACCATCAACGCTGGACACTGAGTAGTGTTGTCAGCCCAATCAACGAGGGCAGCAGCAGGAACTAAACCATCACACGTCAGCTGACTTAGAGCTAGAGGCTATGATTTGGCACAATAGACAAAAATGACTGAAAATTAACATTAATAGTGATACTTCGGTTGTTGAGCAATCTCTACGCAAACAGCAAACTTTGGGGTGGGGGTGGGGGGAAGCTGCTTGGCATTCATGACTTTTTGCAGTCAAACGGAAAAATTTGACTTAAAAACCTGTATGGGAGTGAGTCATGTGTCAAGTCTTGCTGGGGACAAAAAGGGCTGACACTTCGGTCTAAGTGCTGCTTTTGCTCAGACAACATATAGTACTTCTCAGTACATTCAAACATTTTGTTGTTGTGCTTTGTGTGATTTTATTTGCAAAAAATATAACCATAGCTCTAAACAAAGTTAGTGTGAATAGCAGGAAAGCGTTGAGAACCACGAGTTACAGAAATCACTGCAAAATTTGAATAAAGTCGCCACTTGTAGGTTCGGTGGCTGAATACATGGTTAAATTGGCATTATCAACATTTTTGAAAGAAAAAAATGTGATTAAATCTGCTAATGTCGAGGAAGGTTTGAAATTAACCACAAAGAACCCGGACCACTAGAGAGGGTGGAGTTACTGTGAATGTGGATAAATCAGAAACAACTCAATGCACTGATGGACCTGAGGCAGGGAGTGCTGCATGAAAGCTCAAAGCCTGCAGAGTGATGTTAAAGTCCTACAAAAATGCATTTGGTAATTTGGGGGTCTCCGAACCAATTATTTGGTTTTCTATTTTTTTCTTATGGGAAAAATGTTTTCTTGAAATTTTCAGGGTTCAAGTACAAATTTAGTAATTTGATAATTTAAAGAAATTTTTAAAAGGGAAGGTTTATGGTTTTTCCTTATCCTGTTGTAAGGACATCCAGGTACATTTTCCAAAATAAACTATATAATTCAAATATGCTTCAAATTTACTTAAAGTACAAGGAAACATTTGTGTAATAAGGAAAACCACATTTCTATGCAGTGGAATAGACCTATTTATATTGATCAGCAACATCTTAACATTGTCCAAATACTTTGAATTTGCAATCCACACATAATCTTTCAAATAATCCTGAGGTCTTATTTACTGCATTGAATAAATGAGAAAAGTTCATGCACCTTGCCCAAAGTTAGAGCTGGAAGTAGAGCTCAGACATCCCAACTCAAAAGCTCATGTGCATTACCTTTAATCATCCAAACATAGTTTCGATGTCCATGCTTCATTTTTCTTTAGAAAATTTCATTTGTAAAGGTATGCACAAGTAATGGGGTTATTATAAAACAGGATATTTTAAAAAAAACAAGTCGATGCAACAAAACCCAACATTAGTGAAGAACACCAGTGGCACGGTAGATAAGTTGCCACAGTCCACAGCACAATGACCACGTTACATTTTAAGGCCTGCAACTACGTCAAAACGGCTGATCTGGCAGATTCAATAAGACCCAACCAAATCTGCTTAAACAAAAACAATCTGCATATAATTTATTGCCTTTGAATCTTTTGCATGAAGATTCCATCATAGAAGGATTAAATAGAAACATGAAATCATTTGTTCATTTATTCATGAATGTTGTCAGATTCAGTTTTCTATACACTATGTTTATTCCAATTTCTGTAATACCAGATATACATATTTAAAAAAATATTGAACTTATTTTTTTTGAAGAATTATTTTCGGAAAAAAGAAGTGTCTTATTGTTTGCGAGCAACAAACTTGCGCTGTCTTAACTAATTCAACTAATTTATTTAAATGCCTTGTGTTCAATGGCTTCTCTACAGATCTAATTTATACAATTCTATTAAAATAAACAGCTTTTACCCTGTTACACAGTCTATACTTAGAGAACATTTTTGTAATAAACACGTTTCTTTCTCTTTGACATGATACAGAACAGTGTTTGTCACTTTAAGCAGCCACTCAAATTTATTGAGAATGTATCCTTCTTTAAAAGGCACACACATTTACAGGTTGAAATCTTTATTGTTTTAAAATTCTACATGTCTTTTACAATACAATATTTTATTTAAATGACCTCTATATGGTTAATGTACAATGGACAGTTCCCCTCAATTGAAACTCAATCATGAATTATGATTTCTTCAATATGATTATTCTAAACATAGTAATAAAGTAGGGAAGGCTCCAGGGCTTCATTTGAAAGAGTCCATGGCAGATTCTTCCCTTTAGAGCTCAGAAGACCAATCGTTGAAAATGTTTTAAAGATTACTGATAAACTTATGTCTGATCTTAAAAATCAGTCAATCAAATTAGAATTGCTTTTGTTTTTCTTGAAACATCAAAGGGCATTTGAAAGAAAATAAATGAAAGAATAGGTTTTAATAATCTACAGAGGCAAACCCAAAAGTATGATTATCTGCATGCAATAATACTCTTTACGTAGCTTTGAAGAATGTACACATTTTATAAAGGATGTGTTAAAGAGTACAAGTATCTGATACTGGTTCCACAAAAGGACAAATGCTGGTAGTAATAACTAACATTTAACATCTAAGTTCAAGCTAATATATATTTAACAGGCAATTAATTTGGCTAATTGTAAGCCACAATGCACAGGATATGCCCTTTGAGAAAATGAAATAGTTTGGTCCGCATTTCTAGAGTTATGTTGGTATAAACAAACACAAAACTATTTTAATTCAGCCAAAGGTTTTCATGATGAATTTATTGTTCCTAAAATGCAGCCAGTGAGAAACTCTAAGTTGCACCCAGTGAAGAGTACTGCCGCGCCGACTGCGTGGGATGGCCTCTGGTTTGGAGTGATGAATGAGCAGTTAGTTAGGACAGGTCAGACAAATATCACAGAGGTTCGTGTCTGCTTTATGTTATACTTTCTTATTCCAGGACACTGCTTTCACTCTATAAAACTTTGTCCCCAGAGGAACTTTAAATCGGTTTTGTGCCTAGAAGGGAAAAAACACAATCACTTAAATGACTAAAATAAATGCTCCCAAACCCCTCCACCTCCTACAGCCCTCTCTAGCTAGAGCCCTGCAGGAATCTGGCAAACTATACAAACTTCAAGCCCATCTGAGGGTGTTGGAACCAATATTACTGGCTGAAGAAACAGGTCGTTATCATGCTAAGACATATGGATTTCGGTTGAAGGTCAGGCTAACGTGCTATCTATGAGTATCAAACAACTCTC
Organism: Tenrec ecaudatus; assembly: GCF_050624435.1. Lineage (NCBI taxonomy): Eukaryota > Metazoa > Chordata > Mammalia > Afrosoricida > Tenrecidae > Tenrec > Tenrec ecaudatus. The sequence continues at coordinate 81,605,002 of NC_134534.1, forward strand.
AGCACTGCTATTTTTAGCATTATTATCAGGAGAACTTTGAGTTATACATCTTTTTTTTACATTACTATCTGCAATGGGTATAATGTACAAAAAATAAAAGAACATCAACTCTACCCACTCTGGCTCCCACACACCAGAAACAAAACCAAAAACCATTTCTCAGCCCTCAGCGATTGCACCACTCTTCCTTTATACATGACCATTCTAATTGGAGAACAGACTATTTATAGTAGCATCCCCTTTTAGACGTGCATATTGCTAATACATTCTGAGGTTTCCAAACCCAAACCCAACTTTGTGTCGATGGTGACAGGGTAGAATTGTTTCTGTGGGACTCTGAGACAGTCTTTCTGGGGGTAGAAAGCCTCATCTTTCTCCCACGGAGCAGCTGGTGCTTTTGAACTGCTGACCTCACAGGTAGTAGCCCAACACATGACTACTATGCTACTAGGGGTTTGCTTACAAACTGATAAAACAAATACCTACAGAATTATTGATTCAAATTCAATCTCACTAAATTTAAGCTCAACGTGAAGTGAGCTGAAAGGTCAAGCACAGTAGCACTAGCAACAATTAATACACAGAGCATTTTTCTTGTAATTTCTAGTTCTATCATGTATGATACCATTTATTTACCTTCTTGGCCTGACAGTATTCCTTTTCCATCACTTTTCCAAGTACCCAGGGTCTTCTAGATCCACCTGAAGCTGATGAATCAAATTGTTAATTTATTTTTGAAACTTAGATTATTTATATGAACAGAGTAGTCAGTTTTAAAACACACACATTCCTGAGGTCCTCTTGAGTAAAAGGATATGTAAACCTTTAGAAACTGCTGAAATCAGTGAAATACATACTAATTTAGAAAAGAGAACAAAATTCATGTTACTTTTAAATCAACAATATAGCTTCTATCACTCATTAACTAGATCTAGATGGCATGTCATAACATAGACCTAATCGTTCAAAAAATACTAAAAGTATAAACCACGAACAAAGAAATCTAGTCATTCTGAGCTAACTCAACAGCGCCATCTACTGAAAGAACTGACAAAGATGACTTTTTCCGTCTACGATAAAACACATTTTCTAAGTTCAAAGGAAAGTACGCTTGTTTGGGGGCCAGTGTTTGACACAAACAAAACCCTCAAAGGTGGATTCTGTCTCCCAGGGATCCTTATGGCAAAGAGTGAAATTGTCGCATAGGATTTCCAACCGCCATCGCTTTCTCCCGTGGTGGAACTGTCAACCTTACCCGTTAGCAGCTGAATGTTTAGCCACTGTGCCTCCAGGACTCCATGTGAATAAACTTACATTTAATGAGTTTACGATGAGGTTTAAGAACCCAAAAATTCTAGAAGGGCAATATTTGTGTGAAAAGGAGATTTTAAAAATATGTAAGTAGCCAGGATGAAAAGCTGCGTGACAAGCTAAAAGTCACAGGAAAGTAAAACAAAAAGTGCTGCTAACTAGGGTTCCAGTTCATGTAAATTCTAAACAAAATGAGCTTAAACGTGTCTGTGCAATCAACAGACGCTGCCGAAGAATTCTTTCAGAAATATATCTGTCTGAGCCTCATTAGGGTGCCTTTAAAAAAAGGAAAAGATCCAATCAAATTCAAGGCAGAGAGGTCAACTCAGAACATTATGGTAACTGGTTTTTTTGGACGTCAAAGGGATAATTTTAGTAGCTTCTCTAGAAGGATACAGGACAATCATGGACACCTATTACGAAGTTCTAAGTAAACTAAAAACTGCATTGTTGAGAAAAAGGCCTGGAAATGTAGGTCTTCTGAGATATTTCTTCCATCATGACAATGCATGCAGTATCACTTTGCAAGGAGAGCAAAGGCTGTCCTACAATATTCTCTTGGAAAACCTTACCCCATCCATTCCACAGTCTGATATTACCCCTTAAACCTCCTTCTAGTTCCCCAAACTGAAACTGTCAAAAAAAATATTATTTGAGTCCATTTAGTATGCCAAAAGTGATATGTAGATGTGGTATAAATCAAAGAAAACAATTATTTGGGGAAGGGTAAGAGACAGAAACACTGCCTTCAAAATGTATGGATCTACATAGAAAATATATCGAAAAACAACAGCTCCCCTTTTGCTATTTTTAATAAAGATTTTTATGATGTTATAGCAACATTTTGACACCATCATATTCATTTCCTTTAAAAATTTGTCACAAAAGGAGGTTTTCATAATAAATTTGATCCAAAAAGTATTTAGACAATTTATTATTCTGTATATGATAAAGCATCTGCCAAACTTTGCCAATTTTGAGGACATATAAGTATCTTGAATAAATTTTTTTCAAATGAGAGCTGAATTATGCAATGTGATGACAGAAATATAAAAATGAAGTGGTTGCCTGACACCGAGAAATATTATACAGTTATAAGTATTTCCACAGGCATAAAAACATCCTGGCAATCCACAGATCCATAAGGCAACACCAAAGGCTTGGCAATCTCCCATCTGGAATCCTATAATCTAAATTCCCTAAAGCAGTACAGATAAAAGGAGTTTTCTACCTTAGGCAAACTATTAAAAAGTATAGGAGTATGCAGTGTTTCTCAGATATGAACACTGAACTCTTTCTCCCCCTCCTCTCCAGATATAATTTTCTTCTAGCTCTTAGAACTCTTAAGGAAGAGAAATGGAAAACTTATGAGTAAACATCTAAGCAACCTTACAAAGTTTAAAACCTAATAGTTGCATAAGAAACCAATTTCCATGTTTTCTTTCTGAATTCTTTAAAGATTAAACGAGTAAATATTTATATTTAGTGTATTTAAAGAAAACGTACTACTATTTAAAATGATTTGTTTCTATATGAGGGGTACCCACCCCCAAACCAGAAAATAGCTCCACTGAGCAGCTCTTTTCTAGTATGCATTTCCCCAGCTGTGTGAACATCCAGCAACGCACTCTGAGACAGGGCACCCAGTGCTGTCACCTGGGGAGGTTCTCTCTGGTCACAGGGTATTTTTTATAAAAGCAGCTTCGCTTGAACCTCGTTTTTTTGTGATGGCTAATCTAAAAGGACAGTATGAGGCTGTGAAATTTTGTTTCCTGCTCGGGGAAAATTGCCACAGAAACTCTTCCGATGTTGAACATAGCTGACAAGGACAACTCTAAGGGAAAAACTCAACTGTACCAGCGGTGTTTGTGTTTTCCAAAAAAAGGTGAAATGTGAATTGAAGACAAACCTCACTCTGGGTGTCCATCAATTTTCCAAGCAGACAATGTGTCAACTTATAGTGCATTTGTAGTTCATTCCAACAAGCCAGGACTGTTAATCCAGTTTTCTCTTTAGATGTTTGAAAATATTGCACAACAGTGCAACAAAAAAGGTCTGACTTGTGGCAGCTGGGGAACTGGTTTTACCACCATTACAATGCACCTGCACTCACAGCCATGATCATTGCACCAGTTTTTGGCCCAGAAAACTAGCATGCCTCTCTTGCCCCACCACTTTACTCACCTGACCTTGTACATTTCTGCGAATGAAGGGGGAAGAGATGAAGAAAAAAATGAGGAAAGTGCTCTCAACCATCCAAACAGTTGAGTTTGAAAAACGTTTCCAAGAGTGGAATCGCAGATTTGCCTAATGTATTAAGTGTAAACGATATAAAAGGGAAGGAAAGAATATTTGTATAATTTATTTTAAAACTGAGTAAGAACTAATTATTTAACTTAAGATTACTATTGCTAGAGTATGAAATATCTGATTTAATTATGTTCTAAACAACAGGTCCCCTGATGAATTAATGCCAATGGAGTCTATTACAAAGCTGGATAATATAGATTTTATATTAAAAAACGAAACAGGTTAAATAGCATTTCCTGTTAGCAAGTTGCCTGTTATACAATTAGATAGCAGGAAGAAAAAAATATAACTCCTTTAACTCAAGGTTTAATATTTTATTTAGGAATGTGACACTTACCACCCTCACCTGGTTTGAGATCCAGGCCAGGCAGAGACTCTGAATGCAGGAAGTATAAAGTGGGACTAACGGTAAATAACACATAATTGTCGTGGCGTTCATCTAGGATGATGAGCACCAAATCTCCCACCTGAAAACTTAAAGAAAAGACATGTATTGCAGATCTGCCAACGTAAGTAGACCTGAGCGACTTCTAAAAGTTTGTGTTAAAATTCCATTAGCTTTTGAACAATATTTTCCAGGAACTTCTTGAAGCTCTGTCATATTATTCTGCAATGCTGTAGTTACATTTCAATTAATAATGCGATATTAGATTTCACATTTACATTATGCTCTTTTTGCATTCTGTGCAACATCCTAAGGGGAATGCTGGGTACGCAAAAATAGACGGTGACAGGATGATACAAACAACAATCAGACCAAGTTTTCCGAGGCAAATCAAATTTCCAATGTTATTGTAATGTCTGAAAAGACAGAGAAAAACCTGCTTGGATGAGGAGTACCAATTATATGTCATTTTACCTAGTCAAAGAAATAGTCCTAATTTTTCATTTTACAACAAAAAAACCCAAGTTTCAGAGACATTGCAGAGGGAGTAAGTTTCATAAATAGCCAAAGAGGCAAATTAAGAACGGAAACCCACCTCTCCGGTCACCACTTGAGTGCTCTTGAACATAAGAGAAAACAACTGCGCTTCAGAGTGTCTAAAGACAATGGCTACAACTGGCCTTAAGGGGTGTGCCTGGGAGAAAGGAGTAAGGGAGAACAAAGCAGGCACGCCTTCTTACATGCTTAAGTGCTGTCTGACTGGTGTCCTTAGAAATATGTCCAAGAAGTGTTTCAATAGGCTGTGAGGTAATCTTCAATGTCTTAGTCGTCAAGATCACTGAATTCCGTGGGTCACATACCTCCACAAATCTCATTAAAGGCAGTTGGGGAGGCTGTAAATGGCATCACTCTTTGGTGAACTGTTCAAGTCCTCGGCTCATTTTTAAAATCGGACTATTCAACTTGTTCTTGTTGAATGTTTCGGAGTCTAGGAGATTTTAGGGCTTAGTTCTTTGTCTGATGGTTGCTGCTGGACTTTTTCCTGGTCCATGGGTTCAGTTTTACCTCTGATGAAGTCTTTTGATGTAGCACACAAATGTATTATTTTTAGAAGGTCCTGGTCATCTATTCTGTCTTCTGCTGAGTGTGTGTTTTCATTCTGTGTGAAGATGTATTTATGCCACATGGTAGGGCCCTGAAGCTTGTCCCTACTTTCTAGTGATGACCAATATAGCTATAGGATTTACATTTAGGTCTTCAATCCATCCAGCTATTATTTTTTCATACTTAATTCAATTCGATTGGCCAGAAATTGTGAGAATTTTTACATCTGTGTCCATAAGGGACATTGAGCTCTAATTTTCTATTGTGGCAATTTCTTTGATTAGAGAATTGGTACAGACTCCTCTGTAAATACTTTGTAGAATTCCTTGGTGCAGCTATCTAATCCTACACTTCTTTTTGTTGTCGTTGGAAGTTTTTTTCCCCTGGATCATAATTTTACTGCTTTAGTCACAGAGCAGATTAAAATAAAAGAGCAACATGCACAAATCCCCCAACTGAGATCCATTTGTAGCCCAGACAGTGAAGTGGTTTGTACAAGATTTTAAAACTGCAGCTCTTTTTGGATCCCCCAAAGCGTATCTGCACTTTTCTTCAACCGGGCCTCTTCCTCGGTAGTCAGAGTCACCTTCACCACGTCTGAGATTCCGTTCTGTCCCAGGATGCATGGAACACTGAGGAAGATGTCCTCGTTTATGCCACAAAGGCCCTTAATCATGGTGGAAATGGGATGTACCCGCCTGAGATTCTTCATTATACTCTCTGCCAAGTCAGCCACAGACAGCCCAATGGCCCAAGAAGTATAGCCTTTCAGTTTGATCACCTCATAAGCACTTTCGACCACCTGTTTGTGGACCTCTTTCCATTGTTCCTTATCTGAATCAGTGCCTAAAGCAGGATGTAGGTTTTTCAGGGAGACACCAGCAACATTCACTCCACTCCAAACTGGCACACTAGAGTCTCCATGCTCCCCAAGGACCCATCCGTGACAGCTTAATGGGTGCACTCCCAGCCTCTCCCCCATGAGGTAACGGAACCGTGCTGAATCCAGATTGCAACCACTCCCAATAACACGGTTCTTGGGGAAGCCACTATCTTCCAAGCCACATAGGTAAGGATATCCACTGGATTAGAAACAATGAGCAACTTGCGGTTTGGACTGTACTTTACGACGTTCGGAATGATGAATTTGAAGATGTTCACGTTGCGTTGGACCAAATTAAGACGACTTTCTCCCTCCTGCTGACGAGCTCCAGCCGTGATAATGACCAACTTGGAATTTGCAGTTATATCATAGTCTTTGCCAGAGACGATTTTTGGTGTTTGAAGGAAAAGGCTGCCATGCTGGAGATCCATCATTTCACCCTTCAATTTGTCTTCCATGACGTCAACAAGGGCGAGTTCATCTGCCAAGTCCTTCATTAAGATACTGATGGCACAGACCATGCCCACAGCACCCACCCCAACAACTGTAATCTTATTCTGGGGGGTCCGTTCTTCCTTCAGGAGATTCTGAATCAGCTGGTCCTTCAGAGTTGCCATGGCGCTGCTTTTGGAAGAGGAAGGAACCGGACTGCACGTCGGGCGAGCGGGAGGCGAAGGGAAGCAGACCGCGGCAGCAGCTCCGGGGCTTCGTTGGAAGTTTTTTAATGTTCTGATCTATTTCTTCATTTGCTATGTGGGTCTGTTGTCCATTTCATGCAGGTGAACAAATATGGTATAGTAGTACTGTTGTGATGTCATCCCTTTACTTTTAATTTCTTATTCTTGATAGTTTCAACAATCTTTCCCTTTTAAAAATCATTTCATTGGGGATTCTTACAATTCTTATCACAATCCATATGTACATCCATTGTGTCAAGCACATTTGTACATTTGTTGCCATTGTCATTCTCAAAATATGTGCTTTCTACTTGAGCCATTATCAGCTCCTCATTTTCCCCCTCCCTCCCAATCTTTTTTTAAGTCTGATAGTGGTTTGTCAATTTTGTTAATCTTTCAAAGAATCGACTCCTTGTCATACCGATTGTTTTCTATTGCTTTTCTGTTTTGCAATTCATTTATTTCTGCTCTAATCTCTTTTCCTTTGTTTTCTTCTGGTGGCTGAGGTTTATTTCGTTGCTTTTATTCTAGCTGTTGAAAATATTTGGTTAAGTTGTTGAGTTGTGTTCTCTTTTCTTTTTTGATGTTCATGCTTTCTGCTACAAAATGCTCTCTGAGTACTGCTTTTGTTGTGTGCAATGGTTTGGGTAAATTTTATTTTCATTCGTTTCAAAGGATTTTTAGATTTCATTTCATATTTCTTCAAATACTCAGTAATTATTATGCAGGATGTCACTCAATTTGCATGTACTTTTATTCTCTTCTATTTTGGATTGGGAACCCCTATGTGTGTTTCCTCTGCTGCTGCTGAATACAGGACCTGGTACAAGCTGAAAAGCTAATCTGTTGACTCAGCCTAGAGAGCTCTGCTTTTCAAACACAGGCTTTGATGCATTTGCGTCTTCAAATCATCCAGTGATGGACAACTCTTCCAAAGAATCGAAGTCACCTACAAGGGTTATCTGAATGCCTACCTTTCTCAGATGCAAAATGGGTTGAATGTATACTTCCACAAAGCACAGCAAGGGTAGAAAAACTGCCTTACTGTAAATATGTAATTTAAAATGGCCTAAGACAGATTATCAAAACCATAAAGAAAAAATGATCTATGGTCTGTCAATGAATATACTTTCATAGCATTGTGGCCAAAGAAAACAGATTATGAAAGTTCAATGTTTTAAGGCTTCCTTTGTGGCCACTGAAATTGTGCCACCATTTAAAATTGGGCAGAAGACATAGACAGTTCACCACAGAAGACATACAGGCTGCCATCAAGCATTTCAAGGAAATGTTAACATCCACATCAAAGCAATGATGAAATATCACCTTACAATGGCATTGATTAAAAAAAATTATAAACTCAGAAAATAACAAATTCCAGAAAGGGTTTTGAGGGGCTGGAACACTCATACAATGTTGAAAGGGCTATAAAAATGTGCATCCATTGTGGGAAATGATATGGTACCTTTTCAAACAACTGGGAGTGAAAATATCATATGACCTAACAAACCATTTACTGGGTATACACCCTAACGAAGTAAGAGCCAAAGCCTGAACAGATACTATGTACACCCATGCTCACTGCAGCACAGATGGAAACAACTTCAAAGTCCATCAGTAGTAGAATGGATAAAGTAACTTTGGTATGTATGTATACAATAGAATACTATGCCTGGCTAAAGAATAATGATGAAACTGTGAAGCGCTTCATGGGATGGATGGACTTGAAGCATTACATTGAGCAAAGTCAGTTAATCACAAAGGACAAATACAAAACCACTGTTATAAAGGAAAAGTAAAAAAGTTTTCATACCAAAAGATACAAACTTTGATGATTATGGGGGAAGGTTAGGTGAAAGAGGGTAGATGGGTGTTAACTTGGTGAAGATGATGGTATTCGATGAAAAGAAGAGAAATCAAATTGGAGGGAGGGGGGAAGGGCAAGCTATTGGAAGGTTTGATGAATAGTTTAAGTTATTGAATACAAAGCTGATTGGAAATATAAAGCTCCATCTAATTTACAAAAATTTTAAGACAAAACAAAGCCCCAACAGTATTAGACTCATTTATTTTCCTACAATACGCCTACTGACTTACTAGATGGCAGGCACTACTCCGAAGTACTAATTTAATCTCAACTCGAAACAGTCAGTCCATCTACTTTTACCACTGATAAGGACCAATACCATCTACCCCACCCTTTCAAATTACTGAGAAGATAAAATTATGCATTATCAAAGGTCAGTGATCATAAAGTATAACCAAAAATCTAGTCAGTAAGCCTATTTACAAATACAATAAAGAGTTTAAAAATGCAGAGGCCCGGCCTGGTAGGGCTTGATCCAGGGCAATGTCACCCAGAGAAATTACTGAAACCCAAATGAAGGCTGAGCACTCTAGTGGGACAAGAGGAAAGTAAACGGAAATAGAGGAAGGAACTAGGAGGCAAAGGGCATTTTTACAGGTCTTAATACAGGCATGTACATATGCAAATATATTTATATATGATGATGGGGAAATAGATCTACATGCATATATTTATAGGTTTAGTATTAAGGTAGCAGATGGACATTAGGCCTCCATTCAAGTACTCCCTCAATGCAAGGACACTTTGTTCTATTAAACTGGCATTCCATGGGTGCTCACCTTCCCTACACGATCGCTGAAGACAAAACAGGTGCATAAGCAAATGTGGTGAAGAAAGCTGATGGTTCCCAACTATCAAAAGAGAAAGCGTCTGGGATCTTAAAAGCTTGCAGATCAGCAAGCGGCCATCTAGCTGAGAAGCAAAAAGCCCACATGGAAGAACCACACCAGCCTGTGCAATCAGGTGTCCATGGGATCAGGTATCGGGCGTCAGAGAACAAAAACTCAATCATTGTGAATGAGGGGGAGTGCGTAGTGGGGGCCCAAAGCCCATCAGTAGGCAACTGGGAGGAGACGAGTCAGTGAGGGTGCAGTGTAGCAATGATGAAACATACAGCTTTCCTCTAGTTCTTAAATGCTTCCTCCCCCCGACAATCATTCTACCTTACACATGCAGCTAGACCAGAGGATGTACACTGGTACAGATAGGAATTGGAAACACACGGAATCCAGGACAGATGAAGTCCTCAGGACCAGTGGTGAGAGTGGCTATACAGAGAGGGTGGAGGGAAGGTGGGGTAGAAAAGGGGAACCAATCACAAGGATCCCCCTAGGGGACAGACAACAGAAAAGTGGGTGAAGGGAGACATCGGACAGTGTAAGATATGACAAAAAATCAATAATTCATAAATTATCAAGGGTTCATGAGGGAGCGGAAGCGGGGAGGGGGAAATAAGTAGCTGATACCAAGGGCTCAAGTAGAAAGCAAATGTTTTGAGAATGATGATGGCAACAAGTGTACAAATGTGCTTGACACAATGGATGATAAGAGTTTTGAGAGTCCCCAATAAAATGATAAAAAAAAAAAAATCCAGAGACGCTCATTTCAAACAGCCCAAGTCAAGAAAGAGTATGATTATAGGTTAGGTTGGCCAAGGATGATTGACTACTAAATTACTGACTACTAGATTTAATAACATATTATGTGGATTTGTAGTATCAAACAACATCTGAAAAAAATTAGGAAACATTGCAACTTTAGAATATACTAAGAATCTCCAAGGGAAAAATGAAAAAGAAAAAAAAGATAAAATTTAGTAGAGGCGGCAACAGCTAAAAATGTAACTAGTCAGAAAGGTTCTAAGAATATTTAATTTTTGAATTTAAAATGTAATAACAATAGTTTAGAATGTAACCATATTTTCAGAATTTAGAGCTGTTTTCATTTCCAATTTACAAAATTATAATCCCAAGGAAAAAATCCTGCACCAAACCAAACAACTCAATGAACCTGGGTCAGAAGGTTTATCCTTACTGACATTTAATAGTCTATAGTTTATTCCACATAAGAAAACCATACACAATATCAAATACTTACTCTCGAATAGCTATTTTTTCAGAATGCCTTGAAGATACTGAAGACATGCTCTGTGACATCTTTAAAGAAAAATAAAAAAAAGAAAGAAAAGTTCATATAAGTTATATGTTGTGTCATAGCTTTTAAAACTCTAAATTTATTATTTTCACTAATATAGTTCTAATACTTCAGGGTTCAGTCTTACTTCACAAATGTACCTACATTTGATTAAAAACTGAATATATCATCACATTTTACTTATAAATACTAATTTAATCTACAGAAATAAAATACCACAAATAAGGATATGTGAATTTTTAGAGAAGAATCCTAAAATTCTAGCATGTTGGTTTTCAAATCCTTCCTTTGGTAGAAAAACATTCTTTATGGAGCTGCATGGCCAACAGACTAAATGGCCTGAAAGCCTATCCTGGTGCTTGCTTTGTAGTTTCTCAATAGTATTTTAAAATTGGTTCCATGGACTAACCAATGACATTGTAAGCAGAAGGCCTTATGTTCCAGGAAAATGGGCCATAAGATTGTCTACCAAAAATTAACAAAGTAAACCAGGGGCAGATAGCAAATGAAAAACATCGATACAAGAAAAGATTAGGTGCTCGCACTTAGTCGTAGCTCCAATTTAAAAAGAATTAGTTCTTAAGACATGGTCCTGCTCAATACTCACCCTCGTGAAAGAAACACAGAAGATACAGGTACTATAGCAAAGTATGATGAAGAAATCAGATGGTGCCCCACTATCAGAAAGAATAGTGTCTGGGGTCTTAAAGGCTTGGTTTCAAACAAGCAGCCATTAGAGTGAGACATTAACTAAGTCCACAGGGAAGAAAACAAGCACACCAACATCCATAATCTAAGGATTATAAATAATATAATCCAAGGAGGGACCAGTATCAGAGCTTCAATGGTGAGATTCTGGTGTGCAGAAGTCTGTGGATGGCAGTGGAAGCTCAAAATCCATTTGTAGGATTTACACAGGGACTAAGCCTCCAAGAGGGGTGGGAGCAACCTGGTTTTACAGAGAGAATATTGAGAGACGACTTTAATAGATGACAATGCAGAATCGGACTGGAACGGTTAAAATCTTGTCACTTGATTTCCGTTTTGACACACTTAGTGCTAGTTCCGGTTTATCATTTTTCTGGTTTTCTTTTTCATATTGTGGTTTGTCTCTGTTGTATTTTGTTACATTTAGTAACTTTTTTGACTGCTGGTTATGTTTGTTTCTATGTTTTTGGTATGTGAAACCCCGGATAGATGACTCTTTAGAGCTAATACCTAGAATCAGAGTTATGTGAGCTCCTGGGGAAGGGGGGGGGTTCAGCAGGGAAGATGGGAGGGGCTAATGGGGGAACCGATAGCAAGGAGTGCGAGGAAGAAAATATTTTAAAACTGATTGTGGAAGTGATTGTACAAGACTGCTTGCTCTGAATGAACTATGACATGGTGGGATGTCTTGGCTAGGGGATGGGGTGGGGGCGGGAGAGAAAGAAACTGGGATTGAGTAAAGTCTCTTTTCTCATATGTCACTTTAACTTCCTTTGAAGTTTCCTCTGCGGTTGTGGAGAACAAAGACTAGTACATGCTGACTAGCTAATGTGTTCACCCAGCCTAGATAGCTCTGCTCTTTGAACAGATTTTAATCCACTGTTCGTCTTCATACCACTGAGCGATGAGCCCCTGCTTCCAAAGAATCAGGGTCACCTACAAGGGTGACCTGAATGCCTACCTTTCCTATAGGCAAAGTAGGTCTCGTGTATACTTATTCAAAGCAAAGCAAGGACAGAACAACTGTCTTATACATACATATGTATTGTGTGTGTGTTTGTATAGAAAGGCATAACAATAAAGAAAAACCTAATAGTAAACAGTAACTAATTATCGAAACGATACAGAAAACTTATCTGTGGCCTGCCAATGAAGACAAGTTTGGCCAGACTCTACTCAAGTTCCTTGCTAGCACGAGGATAAGTAAAAACGCCTTGCTTTTAGGATTCCAGGTCATGCATGGGGGGTTAATTCCTCATGAACTCTGTTGGTTATCTTTACCATCAGTGGATGGCCACTACAAGCGGTTCCTAGCTTTCTTAGTCTGGGTTAAGCTGCCATTCAAAACCCCCAAACATTTGAGATCTGGGGTTAATATACAATTTTTAGCAAATTTCAAGTGGACATCTTCCCAAATCATTACATGTTTACATAACTTGGCCCACACAAAAAAGTAACCATTTTTAGATCAAGCAGGCCTTTTAAGGAAAGTCAGAAAGACTTTGAAGACCATCACCCTTGATAAATGAAGGAACCCAAATGTGGAAATTAGTGGAAATCCAAAGAAGTGCCATGGATGGCAACAGTTAGTGCCCTTGAGCCCTCGCGTGGCTTGGCGTTTGTATTGTAAGCTAATATCTTGACCTCAGCATTCAGCTCAATGGGTGTCAAACGTGTTTTATGATCAGCTAGCTCAAAGAGCAGATCTTATTTTAAGTAGGAGCTAGGCCAGTGACAATGTTTTTATAAAACTAATTATAATTGGGGATGAGTACTAGATTTGTGAACATAATCTAGAACTGCTTTTTAGGGAATCTGCTAGGCTAGTTAAATTAAAGGTAGAAAAGACAGTTCAGAAGACAACAGGTCTGCTTGTTAGGATTTCATGGTGACGTTATCGAGTGGGTTACAAGTTGTACTGTAAAGACAAGGTCAGCAGTTCCACCCCGCCAGCTGATCCCCCGAATGATGTAGAGCCTCAGAAACTCAGAGGGGTTTCTACTCTGTCCTATCGGGTCCCCATGAGTCAGGATTTAGCTGATGACAGTGAGTTTTGAGATTACAAGGGGGACAGTCTTCATAGATTTTTCCTGAAGGATAGAAGATCATAGCAACTTCCTATGAAGAAGTTTTATGTAGTTTATTAAATGCCTACAGTCATTCACTCATAGAACATTTACTATAGTCTTAAACAGGATGAGAGGAAGGCAAAAACAAACATAGAGTATTACCCAGTTGGAGGAGACTATTGGCAAAGTGTCATAGTGGTATGAAAGGGTTTGCTAATATGTAAAACCTGGAAAGGGCATGGGAGGTGAAAGAAAACTGTCACACATGGATAGGAAGTGGCAAATGAAAACATCACAGTTACACATAGGACTACTCGAGTCAGAATGGGGTCATCATTGGGGTAAGAGCATTGTGGTACACAGAGGAGCTTACAAGATTGGTGCATGGACTTCTGGAAAGTAGTCAGGACATGAATCATGTCTACGCAAACCCCATACAGTGATCTCCGTGAAGGACACACCCAGCAAGCCCTCAAGGAAGACTGACCCTCCCCAGGTATAGCCCTGACCTTGTCCTTTCAAGGAGCATGAGTGAAATGGGGCTGGCGACAGGAAGATTTCAGAAGCACACACCTACTTTTATTTTGGATTGGAGATTTTTATTTCCCACAGTGGCACTGAATAATCTAGTTTTGTTTCTGAAAAGGGGGCAGAGTGCCAAAGCAAGTTTGGGAGTCTATGTCCTAGAAGATGCTAAAATTACCATTATAATCAAATCAAAGAGTACAAAATTGTTTGTGGAAGGGTCTGGGAGCTATGTTCATTAGTGCACAGGCCTAGATCAAGGTTACGCCAGAAAAATAGCTTTCCATTTTGAAGTTTGTATGGGTAAGGATTCTGTACATTTAAAGCAATACTTTTCTTTTTAAAGCAATACTTTTAATTCACTCTTGTACTTATTAGAAATAAGGATTGAGTTTAAGAAACATTGTGAATTCAGCTGCAAACTTTATGAAATTGTGATTAACATTTTAGTGATTTACATTTCCTGTGTATGGGGATAGTCTGTGGAGTCCTCTGTAAATACTACCAGCAACCATCTACTTGCACTGTTTACTATTCTAGGTGCTAGAATACAATCGTGAACAAAACTGATGAAAATCCTTGCAAAATACAGCTTATAAACTACTGAGGATACTGCATAAAATACGTAGAGTCCTGTCTGCAAAAAGTAGTTCTCTAAATCTTCTTAAGAAATCATTTTTCTCTACTTACAGAAACACTAACTAGGCTTACGATTATATTACTTATAAATTATTAACAATCTAATCGGTGTAAGATAAATAACTACAAGGTAAGAGTGATATACAATGGAAAGCAAATATTTCAGAAGATATTCATTCAACCTTTTAAAAGGCTCATTTCCAAAGAACAGCATAAAACTTATCAAAGTATTGTAAAAAAAAAAAACCTTAGAGTCTTAAATTAGTCCTATTTCTTTGTATGCAGTATTTCATACAATTTGAACTATGAAGTAATTGCTTAACTAAAGCAATCATCATTGGCTGAAAAACGAATTAGCTATCCAAGTAATTAAATTCACAGGTCAGGGTAAAGCCATGGTAATTCAGATGACTATACAGGTTACTATGTCGTTCAAAGAGCCTCACACAAAACAAAACTCCCAAGTGATTTAAGATTCATAAGACCACAATAATTCTATGACTTTTAAGTATCTCAGTAGGTCAGTTTATGTGGTCAGATATATAGTCTTTTTAAAAATTTTTAACCCATACCTATGTCTTTTCATGTGAAAATAAAAGTCTGAATTGACAGCTGACATCTCTGACTTTATTTCCTAACTCTGGGTTATCAAGTTATCAGTGACCAACAGGACTCCATAAAAGTTTCAAAAATATGCTAATTAAAGAATACATTCTTCTAACATTGAAATAATTCAAATAATTTTCAAATGTAAAGAGTAATTTAGCAAAAGAAAAGGAAAAGCCCAAACTTACAAGTCTTTGATTTAATCGCTTATTTTCTTCTTCTTTCAACTGCAATGTCTAAAGGGAGGAAAACAAATCTGTGGTTTATGTTCATAGTTAATGAAATAATGATGATCAAATTGTTTGGTGTTCTAGCAAAAATGTTAATAGTAATATTTCTATGGATCCATTCCAACTCTAAGTTCTTAACTTAAATGACAATCTGAACAATTTTCAGGAGCCTTTATCAAAACCAAATGTTACAAACTTCAGGTGATTCTGATATCAGTTATCACAAAACCCTTTGAAGAAAGAAAAATGCATGCTATATTTCAACAAAGTTAAGAAGTTTTTCTCCCATATTTATAATACAGCTTACAGATACTGTTGACACATTCAATTCCTTAAGGAAAAAATTAGACTATGAACAAATATGAAAAATGTACAAATTAAATCTTTGATAAGACAAGGGAAAGGTTTTTTTAATAGTTTTTTGGCAATATATTTCACATATCATACAATCTAATTGTACAAACATAGTAAGATTTGTGTAATCATCACCACAATTTCAGAACAGTTTCCTCTTACTCATTATTCTTAGCTCCCATTCCCATATCATGCCCCTAGGCAATTGTCAACACAGTGACTTGTCTTTATAGAATTAATCTCCCCTAATAAAACGATTTTTTAAAAAAGAATTAACCTAGCTTTCATATACAGAAAATCATACAAAACACAAATACAAAGCAAGCAAACAAAAACCAACAAATGACTAAACAAAATAGAAAAAAACAGTAAAATTGAAACAACTTTAAAATGGGTTAAAGGGAGATCAAATGATAAGTCACTACATTTTAATCTAACTACATCTGCCATAATCAACTTTATAATGCTGTGTGACAGCAAGGCTGTACACATCCTTAAACAGTGTTCACAGGAGATTCACCAGAGGTGAATCCCTTCCATGAGGAGACCCCACAAATGGATTTTTTTGAGTTCCCGTTGTCATTCATAACATTCTGCAAACAAAGTGCTCACAATTTAAGCTGGTATCATTCCGTCCTTCAGATCTGGATATTATTTACAATCCTTAGAATCACACAGGCTGACATGCTGCTTCCATGAGGACTTGATTGATGCCTCACTTAGATGCCTATTTGTTTGAAGACAAGCCTTTAAAGAGCTCAGACGTTTACTTTTTCTGATAGCCAGGCATCAATTGTCTTCTTCATCACACTTTGCTGTATCAGCCTTATCTTCAGTGATATCTTTATGAGGGTGAGCATCCAGCAGGGCCATGTCATAATTTGCATAATGTCTTAGATTGGTACTAGAATTAAGTGCAAACCCCAAATTAAGGGAAGCTACTTATGCAAGATTTTCTCCTTTTCATTTCAATGAGTATTTATAAAAATGCATGTTTATGGTTTATTTTTTAATGTTTTAATCCATTACTATGTATGGTCCATTAAAATTTTGTGTCCTTGTGAAGGCTTACCCAGCAATTTAAATTCCCAGTTATCCATTTTTACATGGTAACACTGATTACATTGTTCATGATGAATGATCATTCATTCTCATTGTGTTCTGCTTTTTCCATTTCCATTTATCTAGTTTCTGTGCCCAACCTCCCTTACATTTTCATCTTTGTTTTAAAGCAACTATTGATTAGATGGTCTCATATAAATGAATGTTCACAAAAGCATAATACTTAACAGGTAATAGTGGTTTTTGAGCCAGTTTGTCATTTAGTTACAAGGTGGCCTCAGAAGTTGGTTTTTCAAGAGTATTTGAGAGATAACCAAATAAAACTGGATTTTTAAAAATTTCTTCTTTCTTCATTGAAAGAAAAATAATCTGAGGTTCTGTTCTACCTTTTACCAGGATTTATCTTTTGTGCCCCTTAGTAAAATGGTTGGTAGCGGTACTCAGGCAATATCTAGTTCTTCTGGACTCAAGGTAAATGAATACATCTTAGTTTGTGCACATTGTTACCCAAACCTTTCCTATGCCAGATACCTGAGATGAGTCCTAATATGGCCCTAATCCTTCAAACCCAGAAATCCAATCCGGAGAGGATTTGGTTATGTCGCAAATGTGACCTACATATACTTTATTATATACGAGTGTTAATCAAAGTATTCTGGGTTCCAGCCCATACATATGCAGATTTATTTCAACCAAATATATTTAAAGAAGTCTGTGAGATCAGTCAATAACTGCAGATAAGTTCTTGAAGAGGATTCAAAATGGAAAGTGATATGGAGAGACGATTTCTCCAGTAACTTTCTGAAGCCTTCGCATTCACTTCTCTTGGCAGAGTGCCTTAAAAAAACAAACAGGTCAAATTGTTGAAAGCGCTTTCTGAGGTCATTTGCTGGCCAGGAGAGTTGCTGCACGGAGTTTCCCCAACGCGATAATGCACCTGATCGTTTTCGAACAGTAGCGATGGCTGCGCTATGAAAACTTTTTGGGAAATTTTATACGACCCACCAGACAGCCCTCATCCTGTCCTTCAAATTTCTTTCCCCAGTTTCTAAACTCAAAGAACAATTCAAAGGCGCATGATTTGAGTCTCTCCAGGATGCCAAAACTGTGGTTTTTACATAGTGTAAATCAGATCACAGAATTCTGGGGAGGGTTAGAAAAAATAGAAATACTGTCCCAAAAACGTATAGGTTTTCTATCATCTAAGGGAGGTGTCAACTAAATCTGCATGGAAGAAATGCATGGGTCTGTGTGACCTGAGAACTGTGAACAAAATCCAAATCCAAAGACAGGAATGTTTCAGAGCTTACATTGTGAACACCTCATTTGCAGAAGGCTATGGATGACAGTGGAAACCCAAAATCCATTTGCAGGGTCCCCACACTGGTGCATCTCCTCTGATTGATTTTAATAGCCTCATTATCAGACACATAACACTGTAAAATAAACTACAGCAAATGTAGTTAGGTTAAAATGTAATAGCTTATCATTTGATCTTCCTGTTGACTCATTTTGTTTTTTAAAAAAGTTTAAAAAAATTTTAAGTTTAAAAAAAAGATGAAAGGGAAATGCACATGGATCCAGCCTCTGGTGCTGCTCCCCGTCCCCAGACCGGGAATGTGCACAGCCTTGCTGTCATGCAGAGTGCACTGGTTTGATCTCCCTTTGACCTGTGTTAAATTTGTTCTCGTTTTTAGTATTTTCCGCTTACTTTTCAATTGAGCTTTCTTGCTGTTTTACTTCATTATTGCTCTTTGTTTTCATATGGTTTTCTTTACATGAAATTCAGGGTAGGTAAACCTATAGAGACAGTAACTGGATTGTTTCTTGGAGGTATGGTAGGAGAGGATGGGGGAAACGGGAAGCTAATAACAATGAATAAAAGAAGACAATGTTCTAAGACTATAGTGATGATGTACAACTCTTGTTTTCCTTAATAAATCATTCTATTGGGAGCTCTTGCAGCTCTTATCACAATCCACACATCCATTGGGTCAAGCACATTTGTACATGTGTTGCCATCATCATTTTCAAAACATTTCCTTTCTGCTTGAGCCCATCAAAATCAAGAACTCTTAATATAATTGAGCCTCTGGATTGTATAATGTGTGAATTACATGCTAATAAAATTTTAAATGTTTAGCTCAAGTATCAAAAATTACTTATCACTTCTATATCTTTAATAAGGGCTTATAGGATTTGGTAGGCAAATGCATTCTAACTTTAGCCTTATCTAAAATATGTGCCTACAGTCACATAAATCCTTATCAAACTCACCAAAACTGAACTCAGTGCCGGTGAGTCGATTCAGACTCATAGTAACCCCTTTCTAACAGGGCAGAACTGCCCATGACTTTCTGAGAGTGTCATTTGTTAGGGAACAAAAATACTCCTCTCTCTCATGGAGAAATGGCTGTATTCAAGCTGCTAAACCTGCAGTTGGCAGCCCACCTTTTAACACATTATGTCGCCAGGGATCCTCATATTTGTACGTATAAAGTACACACACACAACTGTCGGCACTTTGAGTTAAGCACTTGGCTGTTGACCCCACGGTTGGTGGCTCAAACCCACCAGATGAAGCTATCGGCCAGAAGCCGTCAGGGGCAGGACTCTTCTGCCCCTACAGGGTGACTAGAAGAGGGCACTGACTCAGTGAGTGAGTACACACGTGTCTATATATACGCACACTACTTTTTTCTTTCTTTGTTTTTGGTGTTGTTTCCAATTTTTTATATGCCATAACAATTGCCAACCAATCTTTTACATTTCTCATCACCAAAAAGAACAAGGGTCGACTATGTAGAGAAGGAGTCTTGGTGGTGGGGTGGGTCATACACTGGTCTGCTAACTACAAGGGTAGCAGTTCAAAACAAGCAGCTGTTCTGATGGAAATGGTTGGTCTTCTAAATATTGACCTCTGTCAATATTTACAGTCTCAGAAACCCACAGGTGAAGCTCTACTCTGTCCTACAGTTGTTGTGAGTCAGAATTTACTCCAGAGCAGTGAGACTGCTTAGAGAATGCAGTCTTTAGCCACAGTTCTGCACTGCTAATTATTATTGTGTAAGTCTCTTAAAATGTGCTTTTGTTTTAAAAGTCATTATAATCTTATTTATAACATTCTTGAAAACTCTGAACAATGTCAATAAAACACTATTTTATCTTTCAAAGATCATTTTACTGGAGGTTCTTACAACTCTTGTTACAATCCACACATCAATTGGATCAGACATATTTGTACATATATTGCCATCGTTCTTTTCTAGACATTTAATTTCTATGAGCCCTTGGGATCAGCTCCTCTTTTTCTCCCTTCCCACTTTCCCCCACACCCCCATGACCCCTTGATAGATTATAGATCATTGTTATTTTCATATCTCACCCCAACCACTGTCTCCCTCTCTGGTTTCTGTTGTTCTTCCCCCCGGAGGGGTGTATGTGGTTATGTGCCATTCATTGCCATCGGTGCCTCCTCGCCCCACCTTCCCCCTACTCTTTTGGTATAATTATTCCAATTCCTATTCCTGGGTTCCATGTGTCGTGAGCTTTATCTCTTGAATACACCTATGTGCATGTTCTGGTCCTGTCCTTTGTGGGAATCAGCACTAGGGTCATGATAATGGGAGGTGAGGAGGCCTCGAGGAAACCAGAGGTATATTGCATGGTCCATCAGTGCTCTGCTGCATCCTGATTGACTCAGCCCTTACCTGAAAACCCTCGGTGAGGGGGAGGGTATGTGTGAGTAAAATCCCATTTTATATGGGACAAAATATTATTCTACCCTGTAAAGACTATCAACGTTCCCCCTAATATAAAGTTCATTAATTGCTAAGTTATGGTAACAGGAGGCCGGAAATATTACCATAAATTCCTCAGTGGTTTAAATCACAAAATTGTAAGGCTTATCAAGAGAAAAGAGAGAATTTATAAGCATACATAGAAAGTGTATTTCAAAATTTTTTAAAGTATTTCAGTCCATTGAGTATGTTTTCATCATTAAGGTGAATTCACTCTCTCCAAAGTGAGGATATTAAATATTATATTCAAAAAAAGAATGTACTTACCCGCTCTAACAGCATTATCCTCTGTTTTTCTTCAGACAGCATATGGATATTTTCTCTTAAAATGAGATAATGATTTTAGTTTTAACCTTAATCTTGATGTAATAATATTAGACAATTCTATAAATCTTTTAATAAATTAAGTCTTTAAGTCATCTGTATTTGTGAATTTTCTTTGAAAAATGTAAAGCACGGAATTGGACACTCTTCCCCTCTATGCACACACATCCACAATTAGAAGTCAAATATAAATGCCATCACACTGTGATAGGGTATATTAGCCTATATTCACGAGATTAACCTATGTCCTATACATTTTTATACCAGTGGTTCTATCGCCCTTTGTATTCCTTGTCTTTATTTTTAATCTATTTATGATCATATACTCAGAGTTTTTACTTTATCTCTGCTCTTCTTTCTAAAAAATTTATGAGGCTATAGTTCTCTATGAATATTATCTTAATTATACACTTCAACTTTGCTTTGTTTTGCTTAATTCTGATTAATCCAATCTCTATTTTTATAGTATCCTTACTCCTAAATGGGAAAAGTTATTAAAATTTCCAATGTATGGATGCCTTTTGGAATTGACACTTCCTTTGTGATTCACCTCAAAGAGCCCCTGGTAGTGCTTGAGGGTAAGGGCTGCACTGTTAACTTAAAGGTTGCTGCTTCAAAGCCACCCAGTTCTCCAGGGAGAAAGAAAAGGCTATCTGAGCTTATAAAGATTTATAACCTCAGAAACCCTACATAAAGTCACTATTATTAGGAATCAGCTTGGTGGCAATAGGTTTGGGATTTGGAATTCCATTTGATAACATTATCAATAAACTGTGCTACTTTAATTCTCTATTCCTATACTTATTTTTAGTTGTTATTTCCTACAGGCGATAAGTATTCTAACTATGAACCAGAGACTTCATTCCAGTCTTAATTCATTTTGATATAAGTATACTTTTTATTTGGGTCTCATTCGTACAGGTATGACTGACTGAATCTTGCACTGTTCTCTTGAGGTGAGCTGGTCCTTCTGGCGTGCTAGCCTCTCCCTTAGTCACGTCATTAGCATACAATGGAAGCAGCAGTAGTCTGGAGGTTTTCAATCACTTAGCAAAGTCCACGGTTTTAGAGGTTATATTTAAGGACACAAGGACAAAGATAAAAAATTTCAATACTGCTCAAATCTTGACCCCAAAGATGTCAAACTAAAATGACAAAAATTAGTTCAAAGAGATGTGAATGAGGTAACTGATGTGAGCCTTGGGGGCACGGCAGCTAACCATTGAGTTGCTAGTTGCTATTAGCAAGGTTAGTTCAAGTCCACTTGCTGTTCTACAGGGAAAACGAAGCTGTCTGCTTCCTTAGAGACTTATTTATGGTCTTGTAAACCCTAGGGTGGCTGTGAGGCAGAATGTGCACTGGGTTTGGGATTTATTATAATAAACCTCTGATGGAAAGGAGGAGATAAAGCATGGTTGGCAGGTGGCACACTGTAATGCAATCTTTTCAGAACCTCTATGTAGAAAGCTTGATTAACAAACAGTATGACTTGGTGGAACAAACCCCAAATGCACTATCCTCCACACATCAAAAAAACAAACGAGCATTCTCTCGATCTTTGCTTTCACTTGATGAGCTTGTTTTGGGTGAGGTTACGATGGCATCTTCCACAGGTTTGCTTCATGTTTGCTTTCGGGGTTGTAAGAGTAGCACCATGTCTTGTCACCAGTAATGAGTTTCAAAAAAAAGTCTGAGTCGCCTCCGAGCTGTTCCTTCAAATCACGGTATATTTGCACTAGATACTTTTTCCTGGTCAGACAGAACTGAGACACAAATTTCATAGCAACCCATCTCATTCCCAAATCTTTAGTTAAATTCCGCTCAACATAGAGCTCCAAGATAGTCCAGATAACTTCCCAAATCCCTTCAGTGATCCGTTGTCAGTCTTCCAGCACAAGTGCATAAATTGTATTGATATTTTCATCAACATTCGGGAAGTTGACAGATGTCCAGAATGAGGTTTGTCATCAATCGACATTTCCCCCTTTTTGAAATGAAAAACACTTGAGTTTTTCCTATTGCACTTTCTTTGCAAGCTGTGTTCAACAAGTTTCTGCAGAATTTTCCAGAGTAGAAAACAAAATGTCATAGACCATCACAAAAAAATGAGATTCAAGCAAAATTGCTTTTACAAAAAATTAACTGTGCTCGCTTTGGCAGCACATATACTAAAAAAAAAAAATTGGAACGATACAGAGAAGATTAGCATGGCTCCTGCGCAAGGATGACACGCAAATTCGTGAAGCGTTCCATATTTTAAAAAAAAATTAACTGTGACCAGAGAGAACTTTCCCAGGCAACGCCACTAGGTGCACAAACTCAGAGCGAGTTGCTGGATGCTTGCCTAAAAGAGTTCTTGGGGCTATTTTTTTGGGGGGTACCCCCTCATATTCTAAGAAGGTGAAAGGAATTCCCAACTTTACAGCCGATAAAGACTGGGAGTCCTAAGACACCATCTGAAGTCTAGGGCAGAATTGGCAGTCTAAACAACTGTGAGCTCAACTTGTGAGATCTAATCTAGCTGTGATGGCTGCAGTCAGTAAAAGAAATGCTCTATATGCAGCTAAACTTAGAACAAAGGAGCAAAAAATAAACTTAATAATAAGTCGATTTGAATTTATAAATACAAGTGGTATTGGAGACATGGAATTTGAATTCTAAATATCGTTTTATAATATACCTTGTCTACTCTTTTAAAATTACATTATATTCACTCAATTTTTAGTATTCTACTTCTAAATGTTTTATTTACTTTTAACATCTATCCAAGTCTAAAGTTAACAGCTTCTATAACCTTACTTTAGACTAGACAGGATGCTAAAATAAAGGGGCTTCCAAAAGTTTGTGGAAGTTTATCATTTAATTCCATTTTCCACAACCATTTGGAAGCTCTTCATACAATTTACTTTCAGAAAACTCCTCAGCCCTAACTTAGCCACCCCAAAGAACCCGCACCACAATCTAGATGCTTCTACCACTTATGATTATTGATTACTGTTATAATGTATTGTCCTGTGTATTAGAAGGTGAACCTTAAACACTACCTATCTATAAAAATAGTCTCCAATCACTACATGATCCTTAGGCAGGAAAAACTTGAAACGTATATAATTACACTTTGAAAATATTCTTTTAGTGACTTATATGGAGACACAGTAAGTAATATAAAGCAACTTCTCATATTTATGGTTTAAAGCAATGTTTCCCCCAAAGTGGGCAATGCCACCCTCTGGAGGACACTAGACTCATTCAGGGGGCTATAAAAACAGCCACCTACATTTTATCCTGGATTATGGGATACAGTACAAGTTATCAACTGTGACGGAGCAGTGAGTAATTTTTTTTTCTGCAAAGGGGGCAGTAAAAATAGGCCAAGTAAGTTTTGGTGTCCATGGTTTAAAGAACTGTAAAGCCACAGCCTTTAGACATTTGGACAGTGTAAAATAAGTAATGTTACATATTTCCTGTGTTCATAATTTAAAGCTCACAGAATTATAACTAGTGATGTAAAAGCCTTAATATAAAGACTGAAAAAAAAACCAACTGAAACTATAAAGACAGACACACTTACTGCACAGACATCATGCTTGTGTCCATTGCTGAATCCACTCTCCCATCCTCAGCTGTTTCCATGGTGGATCTCTCCATTTCACCAGGGGGTTCCGGGGCACAAGCCCCATAAAGTTCTGGGGCTGCAGCTACGTAAGCTGAAGGAACAAAGCTGCTACTACGCAACTTACTCACTTCTTCTTCAAGCTTTTTCTTTTCTTCAAGCAATCGAGCTCGATCTTCAGAGAGTGACTCTATTAAATCTGAGGGCCCAATTTGAAATAAGCATTATATAATGGAAAATCATTTTCTAATTGACAGCTTTAAAATGTATTTTAAAAACATCTTACCACCAAACAGTACCGACCTTTATCTCGCTCTTGTTGCTGAATTGTACTTTTCAATTTATCACTTAGGTCATTTATTATGTTTTCCTTTCTCATTTTCTCTCTTGTTAAAACAGTATTAAAATTTGTCTGGAACAACAAAACAGCAACTACTTAAATTCCATGCAAGCATTTAGCAACCTGTGCTAAGAATAAACCTGCAGGTACTTTTGCGTGTTATCATGTACGCAAAAGATACACTGTGAGTTGAGAATGTTAGTCGTCAAATAAAAACTGTTATCATACAAAGCTAGGACAATAAGGTAAGCGTTATATTTTCTTGGCTCCATACTTAATCTGCTAAAGTACAATTCCATTTTTCCACTTATGTTCACATATGTATTGTCAGAAGGAAAGTATCAGCAAATGGTTTGGAAATTTTGAGGCAAGAAGGACAACTAGGGGAAGATGTCAGTAAATTTTTCTGGTATCATTTAAAGTTTTCAGTATCTCCCCTCTGTAGACATTAGCAAAGGCTATTGGAACTCTGATGGACATAACTTGACTTGCTACTCCTTAACTTTTAAAAACTTCCTGAATGGGAAGCTCTTGTATCCGACTACCTGAGAATTGCATTGTAGGGGGTTTCTTGAATCAATCTGTCAATTCCATTGAGAATATCAGATTGAAATGTAAGAGGCTTAATCAGTGACGAATTTACCTACATTGACTCTTACCTTCTTTTGTTTAGTCTTTCGGATTAAAAACTTTTAAGACTCAGTTATACATATTTGTTCTCCAACAATAAAGTCTACAGTCCTTGGAGTAACAAATAATGCTAATAATATTGACAACAGAAGACAATAGAAAAACAATATGCAATTTTTAGATAAAATTGTAGCAAATTCATTTTTAAATATATAGCTAAAGATGCTAAAGTCTCAAAATAATCATTTTTAATATAGCATTGAACTAATAATTTGCACATAAAATAAACTTTGTAGTTATACATGTTAATTTTCATGTTTCTGTAATATGAAATGGATTAAGGGAAACACTACACCAATTAAAATTAGCATGTTAAAATGTAGTTAAGATAAAAACTAAACTTGATAAGAGTTGTTTGAGCCCCTAATAAAATGATTTTTTTTTAAACTGAACTCAAGTAGTCACCTGTATAGTTAAAGTGATCATTCTAAGCTTGAATACTGCCATCAAACTTATTGTTATAACACAATTACAATTGGAAAACACCTTAGAAATCACCTCTTCCACTCTCATTGTTTTAAAATCATTTTATTGGGGGTTCTTCCAACTATTTAACATTCCATACATCTGGCGTTATTTGTGCATAGGTTGCCATCATTGCCAAAACATTTTCTCCTTGAGCCCTTGGTATAAGCTCTTTTCCCCCCTCCCTCCGCCCATCCTCCTACCCTCATGAATCCTTTGATCAATTATATATGTTGTTATTATTTCATATCTTACACTGATCATTGTCTCCTCATGCACATTTCTGTTACTTGTCCCCTTAGGAGGGGACTGGGGATGGGACGGGGGGGGGGGGGGGGAGGAGGAAGGAAATGGAGGGAAGAGGGCTGCCGCTATGTATCCAATCTTGTGATGGGGTTCCCCTTCCTGACCATCCCCCTTAATCTCATTTTTTAATAGGTACTAAAAAGAGGTATAAGATATGAAGAACTAAATTAAGATAATCAGCTTTATATGCCAGTAAATAAGTTAATATCCAATCGAATTATGGCAATCTGAAAATGTGTACAAGGAGGGGAAAAAAGTATACAGAATGAAACAAAAAAGCCTGTAATTCCAGATCAAAATTCTAAACAAGTCATTAATGAACTTTATGCACATAATTTTAAACTATTTGCTTCATGCTCACGCTGAACACATTTCCTTAGTTTCCAAAAAATTACACACTTTCTTCTATTTGTCTAGCTATTCCTTTTCTCCAGGTGTTTTCTCCAGACCTTAAAATTTAACGCTCCTATTGGTGTTGACTTATTTTCTTTCTGTACCCATATTTATAATTTTTAAAAAATCTAAAATAAAACCACACAATATTAAAGATGTGTAGTCATTTTAACATGCACAGCAGCTGTAGACATAGTCAACATGCTCTGTGGTCTGAATTCTAGTCATCACCAGAGTGCAGGGCCCCTGCCTCATCAGTCTCCCATACCAGTGTGCCTGCCATCTTTAGTAAATCCAGTGATAGCAATTCCCTTAATCTCCTGTTCTGGAGCACATCTAAGAGAAATTCTCAGCCACATAGCATAAATCTGCCCATTTAAGATCACCCCCTTAATCCTCAAGTATGGGGAACATACCTGTTGTTCAGCAATCAAAGATGTTCGAACATTTTGCATTTCTTCATTCTTTTTTTTTTCTTGCTCTTCAAGTTGTTCTAGAAACTTAGCTTTTTCTTCCTGAAGTTTTTCTTGAAGTTCAGAAACTAAACTTGAAGACTCTTCTCTGGTAGCATCATTGGCAGGACTTAAAATGAAATATAATATTAAAAGCTCATAAATTATACAACTAATCACAAATAGATACTACATTTAGGTTACATTAGAATTACTTAAATGAACTGATTGGTGTTAAGGATATTTCTATGTGAACTCTCTAATTTTATCTACCAGGGAAAGAGAACAAATACAATTTTAATACATACTATATACTCTGTAAATTTATCTAATATCCATGATAAAATTTTTCAGGATAATTTGTTTCAAATAGCAAATACTGCTTTCAATATAAAAATCAGTAACCTTCCCTAGCCTGGCTTTAGGTTTTAGTTTTGCTATTCTTATAAGACTGAGAAAAAAATTATACATCTTACTGAGCATTAAGTAAATGGAAAGATTTTGATCTTTTGTTACCTTATTAATGAGAGTACAAATCTAAAGTTGAATTTACTAGTCTATATTAAAACTAAATTATCTTAAGTCTGGACAAGCCTGGAAGAGGTGAAGAGGACAAGGAAAGAGACAGATGCTACTGATTCTTCTAACTTTTCTTATTCTTTATCAACATGCTATTAATCTTATTTTCACCTTCAATCACCTCATGTGTGATAGTTGGACATCAAATAGGAAGACTGAGGAAGAGACGATACACTTGCATGATGGTGCTAGCGAAGAATATTGAAGGCAGAACGACCTGCCAAAATCCCAAACCTGTCTTGTCAGTAGTGGTGGCAAGGGTGGAAGAATTTCTCTCACATACTTTGGACATGCCGTTGGGAGACCAGTCCCTGACAAAGGAGGGGCAGTGAAAACACAGTCCTCAGCAAAATGGATGGACACAGTGGCTGCACCAATAGGCTCAAACAAAAGGATGGTGAGGATGGTAGTCCCAGGTAGTGTTTCATTCTGCTGCCCAGAGGGTCATTGTGTGTCCAAACCAGTTCGACTAAATGTCATTGAAAATGTCAAAGTGTGCAAATAAGTAATGTAAGTTAGTGAACAACCCTAAGTATTTTGGTAAGCTGATGGCCTAAATGTGTATTTGATTTTAAATTTGTATCTTAAGAATTAGGATTCCCCCTCCCCCGAAATAATTTGTTTCAAAGGACGACATTGATTCTGCAGCTCCGGGAGTTGGACATATCTGATCAGAGCACACAGGCGCAGCTGAAGGGGGAGGAAGAGAGAGTGGAGCACAGCCTGGCCCACCAGGCCGTGAGGATGATGTTCCTGATTAGAGCAGCCAGTCCACAGAGAGAACAACATGGCTGACCCCACTATGAGACATGATGCCCCTCAGTGACCAAGGGCGATACAGGAGACAGCACCGGAGACACAGTGTGGGAATTGTACCTGACCTGATCCCACCACACCAAGGCAAAGCACTGGGGGAGTGCAGTGGAACAGCAAGGGAATGGAGCGGCAGTTCCCCAGGGAAGGCTGAAAGTGGACTTTGGAGCCAGGGCATGGTGCCCCAAAAGACTGGACTGGTAAATGCTCCTAAGGGCCAACAAACAATCCTTGAACTACAAGCTTTTCTTTCGTGGTGTGTTTTGTTCTTTGTCAGTGGTTTGTTGTTGCTGTTTTGTTGTCTGGTTTTTTATGTTGCTTTGTTTTCCTCTGTCTTGTTTTCATGCATGTTATTGTCTCTACAGGTCTGTCTAAATAAGACAGGCTGGATGAACTATATGGAGGAAGAACAACGGGACTGACACTTCCGGGGGGACTTGGGATAGAGGGAGGTGGGGCGGGAAGGAAGTGGTGTTAACAAACACAGAGACAAGGGAACAACATGGAACCCAAAATGGTAGTGAGTGGGGGAGTGGTTGGCCTGGAAGGGAATGATCAAGGGTAAGGTTACCTAAAGAAGAGGTATAGTGTAACTCAGGTGGGGACGGAGCATGGTAGTAGGGCAGGAGGAAAGAGAAGGGAGATGGAGGAAAGAGCTAGGAGTCAAGGGGCATTTATGGAGGTCTAGACAAAGACATGTACATGCAAATATATATATGAGGATGGGGAAATAGATCTATGTGTCTATATTTATAGGTTTAGTATTAAGGTGGTGGAAGGACCTTGGGCCTCTACTCAAGCACTCCCTCAATGCATGATTACTTTCTTTTATTAAATTGGCACTCTACGATGCTCACCCTCCCGACACAACTGCTGAAGCCAAAGCAGGTGAAGAAGTAAATGTGGTGAAGAAAGCTGATGGTGCCCGGCTATCAAAAGAGATAGTGTCTGGGGTCTTAAAGGCTTGAAGATAAACAAGCGGCCATCTAGCTCAGAAGCAACCAAGCCCACATGGAAGAACACACCAGCTTGTGTGATCACGTGGTACCGAAGGGATCAGTTATCAAAGAACAAAAAATCATATCATTGGCTGCACACCTCCATGATACGATCGCCGAGGACAAACGGGTTCATAAGCAAATGTGGCAAAGAAAGCTGATGGTACCTGGCTATCAAAAGAGATAGTGTCTGGGGTCATAAAGGCTTGAAGGTGAACAAGCGGCCATCTAGCACAGAAGCAACAAAGCCCACATGGAAGAAGCACACCAGCCTGTGCGATCACGAGGTGTCAAAGGGATCAGGTATAAGGCATCATCAAAAAAAATATCATAGTGAATGAAGGGGGACGTGCAGAGTGGAGACACAAAGCCCATTTGTCAGCCACTGAAGATCCCTTCACAGAGGGGCCTAGAGGAGATGAGTCAGTCAGGGTGCGACGTAGCACTGATGAAGAATACAGCTTTCCTCCAGTTTCTAAATGCTTCCCCCCCCCCCGTCCCCCACTATCATGATCCGAATTCTACATTGCAAGTGTGGATAGAGTAGAGGTTGTACACTGGTGCATATGGGGGCTGGAGGCACAGGGAATCCAGGGTGGATGATACCTTCAGGACCAAGGGTGTGAGGGGCGATACTGGGAGAGTGGAGGGTGAGTGGGTTGGAAAGGGGGAACTGATTACAAGGATCCACATGTGACCTCCTCCCTGGGAGACGGACGGCAGAGAAGGAGGGGGAAGGGAGACTCCGGATAGGGCAAGATATGACAAAATAACGATCTATAAATTATCAAGGGCTCATGAGGGAAGGGGGAGGGGGGAGGGAGGGGGAAAAAAAAGGACCTGATGCAAAGGGCTTAAGTGGAGAGCAAATGCTTTGAGAGTGATTAGGGCAAAGAATGTACGGATGTGCTTTATACAATTGATGTGTGTATATGTATGGATTGTGATAAGAGTTGTATGAGCCCCTAATAAAATGTAAAAACAAACAAAAAATAATTAGGATCCATTTAATAAACAAAATGGATACTTAAAATACTTATTTTCTATAAAACTTCCTAATCTACAGAATTATAATATTTTAAAAATAGTTCATGTCAATTTTGACTTATGAAAGCCATTTGAGTGCATGAGTAGACACTCCATAGGCTTATCACGATCTTTTGGAAAATCAGTCTTTTCTTCCAAAGTGACTCAAATGGGTTCGAACTGCTAACTCTTCGGCTAGTGACACCATTCATAATACGATTCTGTTTATAATCATACTGAAATATAATTATCATGACTGTTTACTCATGTTTGCAAATTTACTATGATCAATCTACCAATTTATATAAAGATGTTGGCTTTAAATTGTCAAACACTGAAAATGTAGTTTGGCTTTCCTTTGATTCCTGCAAGCCTGTTGCAACATAACACCTGAAGTGTAAATCTGAAATATCTTGCTTAGTTTCCAGAAAAGATGGACTTGGGAATCTTTTATTCCCTAACACAACAAACTGTACAAGAAGAATTGTTTTAGAAATATGCAAGATGGAAATTTGAGCTTTGCTGGAAAACTGACAGGTTCAATAGATTAAAGTATTATAATGGAACTAGAGGAAGGCATCCAAGATATGATGTATATGGAAATATAGGATAAAGCGCATCCTTAAGAGTAGAGAAGACTACCTTCACAAAGGCTTTCAAAAATACAATCTTAAAGGGCTGTGTAGAGTACTCTGCAGGACAGAGCTAACAGGGAGATGAGACCTCTGAAATTCCCTAGACAAATGGAAAGGTCAGGATTACAGAGTGGCAGAAGCCAATTACTGGCACTTGAGTAAATAGGAGGTGATGTGGCCCCTAACAGGCAGTACAAACAGGAACAGGTTGGTTGCCTTTAGGGTTATAATTGACAACTAAAACTTCATTAAATTAGTACAAGCTAAAAGTTCTAAATCCAATTGTTAGCGATCTCTCTACTGTTCCACCAGATTTGTCATGCAGGTGGAGGCACCCCAGGGGTTCTTCACCCTGTTGCTGTTTCTTGAGATGCAGAATGTGTAATGGAATAGACTAAAAGCAACGGACACAATCCACATGTTGGTTCTGTCATAACAGCCTGGGCTGGGTAAATGACCTAGAACTAGAAAGACACAGGGGACCAGAATAACTAGAAGGTATCCAGCTATCAATATCGTCTGCTCTATTCAGAGCCACAATAAGCGGTCCCTAGTAGAATGTAAGAAAAATGTGAAAATTCCTGAAAAAATAAATAAAACAGTACTGGACTAGTTGAGACGCGAGGATTCCCCCCAGACTACTCGAGATAGTCTTCAAACCTTGAAATCATTTTATAGCTAATTAACCAATTAGCTAAAGGCATCTATTAATTATGCCCCTTTACTGATAACCCAATATCTTTTTAAAAGAGAGCCAAAAGGGAAGAGATTTCTATTGTTTCAACTTGAACAAGTACTGTTCCGAAAACATGTCATCATGTAGACTAGCAGTCACTGATCCGACATTCTGGTGGTCGCTCCACTAGTAGCTTTTGCAAATATCACGATACTCTGTGCTCGATCATCAATAAGGACTCCTGAACATAACACGATTATTGTGCTAAATATTTTCCTTAGGTTATGTGGTAGACTGCTAACTACAAGATTGATGAGCCAGGCCCAAAAGGTCTGCTGTGGGAGAAGAGTGAGGTTTTCTGCTCTATGTGAAAGTTTACAATTTTGGAAACCCACAGGAATAGTTGTACTGTCCTAAGCAATCACTAAGTCGGAATTGACTAGATTGCAGTGAGCTTTGAATGTAAGTTTATTTATTTCTATTATTATTGGCCAGGGATTAGCAAGCTTTCTTTTTAAATATTAAGACGATGATAATAAAATATAGGGTTTGTAAGCTAGAGTCTGTTGCAATGAGTGACTTAATTATACTATCAAGAGTCAAAGATTCTAAAAAATAGACATAACTGTGCTCCAGTAGGGCTACAAAAAATTGTTGGTGAGCAAGATTCCTACAAGCCATAGCTTATCAATAACCGGTACAAACCACGTGAAGCAATTTACTTTTACACGCAAGACCAGCTATGCACTTCATCATATTTCAGTCTTTCAGTTCTCACAGGATTGCTATTCCTCTTGCTAGTCCTTAGGAATTGGTGTTTAACATCCTGCTTAATAATTGCACAGTAATAATAACTACAATAAATACAAAGTAGATTATCATGAGCACAGCCTGCAAAAATTCAGGAGCATGTTAGGAGTTAGGTCAGCAGCCTAGGACATATGAAAGAGATCGTCTCCTTTAAGCTGCTCTGACTCACTTGCGTAAAAGTCTGCCTGTTCTGGTGGAGGACACAGAGCAGACTGCTCTGTCCATCCAGACTAATCTGTGAGCTACTGTCACTTGGGCCACACTTCCCAGCAGATGATGCTTGCAGCATCCACAGCAGAAACGGATGTAGTATGGAGCCTTTGGCAGGCCCTACAGAATTACTATTGGACCCCAAAGACCTCTGGATCCTTGGTTCAAGAAAACGATTTCCCTCCTGCAAAATAGGACTTGCTACTGGGACGTGCAGTAATGCAAAACCTAACCCTGCACCTACTTGTTAGCATGCAACCTGAGTTGTCTTCCATACAGCGGGTACTGTCTAACCTAGGGGTCCTCAAACTTTTTAAAGAGGGGGCCAGTTCACTATCACTCAGACCCATTGGAGGCCCAGACTATAGTTAAAAAATAAAAAACTATGAACAAATTCCTATGCACACTGCAGATATCTTATTTTGAAGTAAAAAAACAAATGGGGCAAAAACACCTGGTGGGCCAGATGAATGTCTTCGGCGGGTCGCATGTGGGCCATAGTTTGAGGACGCCTGGTCTAACCCATCAAGCCATGATGCTAGCTGTGGAGTCTGTGTGTGTCCCAAAGTCACTGGAAAAATCCAACAGGTTCATATCTACAAATCTAATTCCTGCTACATTATCTCGATACTCATTAGCAACTATAAAGTTCCTTAATCAGGGAAAGACACTGACTTTGGTTTTCTGGTTATATACAAACTGCTGGCACAGGAGTCCTGGTGGTGTCGCGTTACGCACTGGGCTGCTAACTGCAATGTCAGTGGTTCAAAATCAGCAGCTGCTCTGGGGGAGCAAAGGGGGACTTTCTATTTCTGTAAAAGAGTCTGAAACTCACAGGGGCAGTTCTAACTTGTTCTACAGGGTGGCTGAGTTGGCATGATGGCTTTGAGTTCTTTTCAAAAGTGTACAATTTTAGATTTGGGGCCCCTTCGAGGGGCTGGTCATGAAGAACAGCAGTGGAGAGGCATCGGTTCAATGGTGACAAATGCATTTGAAGGGGGAAATGGCATGTGCTTAGGATAGATGATTCATAGAGACCATGTGAAGGCTTGCCTGAGTATCAGACTTTGCAGATATGAAATTAAAAACTATTTGTCGCAAGGATATCTAAATGAACCTCTTGAAATGGTTACAAAGAACAAATGTAGTGTATCATCTCAATAGTCAAATGAAAGAGGTGAATTGTGTAGCTCAATCAACTTCCTACCCTACCATGTAAGTTCCTACTTAATAGGCTTGTGAACAAAGTGTCCTTGAAGGCAGGAAGTGAGGTTATGCAGTTTCCACAAATCAAGCTGATCTGAGAACCAGCATTGTTGATTACTCAGCTAATCATGAACCCAATATTGTAGTGTTTTCTAGGGAGAAGAACCCGTCATTTGGCAGTCATCTGGTTACATCGAACCACTTTTACCATAAAAGAGACAGCAATTCAGAAGTTATTCTCCATATAGATTTACATTCCATGCTCTCAATTTTGCCAAAACTACCCTTCTTGAACTTAGAAAAATGCCTTTAGCACCACTATATTATTCCATTCATTCTGCACAACGTAATTCACTTTGCAGTGAAAGAAACAAAGTCTCTGGTTGGGTCTTACCAAATGAGTGAATAGAAAGAGAAATGAGCATCAGGACTTTCACCGTAGGATGGCTAACATCAAAAAAGTTTTCACTCTCATCTTTTGGAGGGCGATATGAGAGAATGAGTTACATCACATAATCAGAAACATATTTTAAGTGTCTTTATTTCAATGTTGAATAAAAAAGAATGCTAGTTTAAGGGGGGGGGGTAGATAATACAGCATCAAATAGTCCTGCTGTTACCTTAACAATGCCCATGCCCCTCGTCTATATTCACATTTCCCAGAATCCCCTAAGAGTTCCAGGGTTGGGTCCACTAATAAAAAGGACATGCATCAGGTTTGGCGATGGAAAAGAAGCCCAGCCTTATTCTCCAGAAGTGGTTGTAGCCAAATGCAGTTTCCAAGTAGGTCCTGGCCAGTACAAAGCACTACCCGTGGGCTACTGCAAACAGTGTCAGATCATTGAAGCTTTTAAGTTATTCTTGAGTACTGCGGCATCTTCCCAGTGAGCCTTTGAGAACCACCAGCTTTGGGGTGTGCTTGAACCTCAGTTTTCCTGATACTTCACAGATCGTTTTCCTGGCCGTCCAGTGATTGCCTTGACCTTTGTTCTCCAGGTCTGCATCAGACAAACATACCCTAATTCTTATATTAACTCCTTGAATCTGACCAGAGAATTTTTCTCTGATAAGACGAGACCTAATTGTTTGCTATCAATTTATGGATATTATATAGCAGTCATTTGTCAATCACGAGACTGACTAAAAATGGATAAAGTAAAGTGGGTGGGTGTGTTTTTGCCCATATTCTTTTGGAAAAATCAATGACAGAACTAACTGATAAACTGATTATATTCTAAAACTATTAGATGGCAAAAATCTATCAATGAATTTTCAAATATAGAAAAATTAAAGGCAATTTTCTTTGATCAAAATGCTAGAACGCTGAAAATAAAAAGCCGACCCACATATGGAATTTTAAAATGGCATCATTTTAATCAGAGAAAATAAAAGAACTTGTAAAATCTGCAAACAATGGTGAAAACCCAATTCATGACATAGCCTTTGATAAACAGTTGCTCAGAGGAAAACTGGTTTTTAATGTAACGGGAATAATTTAAAGAAACATGGAAATGACTCATAAGTTAAGAGAGAATGTGCAGACAAAGGAAAAGAAGGCACAAACTTATATACTAAAAATGAAATCTTCTAAAAAGCACTTCAAATTTTCTCTCAAAGTCCAAATATCAGTGCAATTTTTAAGATCGTAGGGAATTTACGTAGTCACTTTCTTTTAAATATTAGCAAATTACTATTTAAAAATTTTAAGTTTGGCTTAATGAAAGTGTCCCCAAACTGCTACTCACTTCTTTAAGGTAACTGCACAAATCCAGGTATAAAGATGACACTTTAAAAATTAAGATGTAAATTATCTAGTTATTGCAGGTTATAAAACGTATTTCTTACCTTTTTGCTAATTGATTCTCAAGATGTTGAACTTTTTCTAGTAATTCTTTCTCAACAGCATCTCTCCCCATTTTAAATTCTTTCAGAGCAGTTTGAATGGCCTCTTCTTTTTCACAATTAAGCTTATGAATTAATTGTTCTCTTTCTTGATCCTGATCCATGACCAATTTTTCTTTGTCTTTCTCAAGTTTATGGACAATAGCTTCATATTTTTCTTCTTGTTGGGTCATTTTTTCATCTTTTTGCTTTTCAAGAGTACACAATTCTGATTCCAATTTATTTTGTAGTTCAACTGTTTGATCTTTCAGATTTTTTTCTATTTCACATGCTTGGTGGTACAAGGATGTTAATTTGCTTAATTCAGCTCTAAGCATATTTGATTCCTCTTCATGTCTACCAATTAACTCTGAAATGCACTGATCCTTTTCAATTGTCATTAAAGTTCTTACCTCTGCTAAACCTACCTGATAATTATCATTATTTTCTTGAATCTTTTGGTTTAAGTTACTTATCTCTAGTCTCAAATTTTCTGTCTCTTGTTCAAGGAAAGTTTTTAAGGTCTCCTTGTGCAGGGCTTTGCTTTCTTCCAGCATAAGTTTTACTTCATCAGTTTCAGCTTCCTTCAGTGCAAGTTCAACTTCCAGCTTGCATCTCATGTCAGACAAGTCAGAAACCTTGAGCTTCAATTCCTGCAGCTGTTGTTCTTTTTCCAGGAGAAGTGTTGTGTGCGACTCTTGTATCTGATCAACTCTTTGCTGATTTTCCTCTTTTAGTTTTTCCAAAGAAATTGTGTACTCTGTCCTAACTTTCTCCAACTCGTGTGTGTGTTTGACTTGCAGAGTGTCCTCCAATTCCTTCAGATGACTTTTCTCTAGACACTGAAGCTCTGTTCTCAACAACTCTATCTTCTCCTCATTTTCCACATGGAGCTGTTTTAAGTCTCCGAGCACTACTTCTCGAGACTCTTTCAGTTCATTAATTTCACGATTTTGTGTGTGCATTTTATTTTCCATCTCTAACAACTTCTGGTCCTTTTCATTCTGCAAGCAGATGACAGCTTCTTTTTCATGTTTAACTAATGCAAATTCATTGTCTTTATTTTGCAATACCTCCTCAAGACATACCAGGTCTCCTTTCAATTTTTTAATTTTGTTTTCATTTTTTTCACTCTCCTTCATTAGCACATCAAGCTTAGCTTCATATTCATTTTTTAAAGTATGAAGTTCTTTCTGATGTTTTTCCTGTAGTGTTATTTCGAGCGAACACTTCACCTTCCCAATAATGTTTCCTATTTCTTCTGCTGTACATCTGAGAGAACTTGAGAAGTCACACTGTTCTTCTTGAACAAACGTTCTTAAGTGGCAAAGGTCTTCTTTGATATTTTGAATGCTGCAGTGAGAGTCCTGGGCAACAGCTCTACATTTTTCCAATTGGACATAGGAAACATGGTCTCCTGAATCCTCTTTCACACAAATATTTGTATCCTGCATACGTCTGCTATCTATTGCATTGATAACTGATGAATAAAGTGATTCCACCATCATTTCTGGGCTTTGTGGATCACTTATCGGATTAGGAGAGGATAAATTTTCTTCTATTACAAACTCATTCACAGCAGACATAAAATCTGATTCAGGACTTTCTGCTAATGAATCCAAGTCTAAAGAACCTTGACCAAGAGTTTGTTCGATGTTTGGATGGGGGATGGTTTCAAAATCAAACGTATGGGCATCGATGCTATCTGGAGATAATTCTTCTAATGGACATACTGCAGGACATAAGGGATCCTGAACAGGTAGTGGAGGAGGTGTTCTTGGTGAGGTAGTAGTTGTAATTCCTGTTGCACTTTCTATCCTTGGTGAAGAAGCAGACTGTGGGGATGGCTGACTCGTAGAGGTCTGGAAAACAAGACAAGAAGGCTTAGAGAGATATAGTAACACCTTTAAACACCCATGACAACCACCATTGGAAAGAAATAAATTTGCCTTTTGTTCGCTAAGAAGGTCTGTAATGGTCTGTG
Source organism: Tenrec ecaudatus (assembly GCF_050624435.1). Classification (NCBI taxonomy): domain Eukaryota; kingdom Metazoa; phylum Chordata; class Mammalia; order Afrosoricida; family Tenrecidae; genus Tenrec; species Tenrec ecaudatus. The sequence continues at coordinate 81,643,087 of NC_134534.1, forward strand.
ACATTTCATCCAAACTTTGTGCTGCTTTTACCAAATTATGGAGAGCAAGAACATGCTGGTGTAGAGGTTCAAAGTCACAAAGTAGAGGAACCCTGAAACAATATGATTAAATTAGGTTGACTTATCAATAAAAATACAAGATAACCAAGTTACCACCACAGTTTATGTTACGAATTTTCAGAGCAATTACCAGCCATTTAAAGATCAATACCAGAAATATGCTGAGAACCCTGAGATGTATGTGTATGTGAAAGTGATAGTACAAACTTACAGATACCTTTCTCAGGAGAAATATAAAAATATGAAGCTGTAGGGATGATAAGGTACCAACTCCCAACTAAATTCTCAAATGACAGCCCTTGCTTCGTTCAAAGAACGAGCAGGCACCTTGTCCTGAGGGTAAAACATCCTCGGTGCAGCTTTCCTGGCCTTTTTCTCAATAATGCAGTCTTTCATTTCTGTAATTTTTTTTCATAAGAAGCCTCCAAGATTATAACATGTCCTTCAAAATATTCTATCAAGATTATCCCTTAAAAATCTAAAGATCAGTTGCCATAACTTCTAATTTAACTTCTGCCTTTACATTTAATGTCCAAGAAGACATTGTTTTGATTGCAGCCTTTTTTCTCAGATGAGATTAAAGAAACCATGTCTCTCAGTACCCACTGCTTTCAGGGACATATTTAAAGACATATTGTTTGGAATAAACCCACTCATGTCTGAGCTGGATCCTAGCAGCAATACTTTTTGACTCTTGATAACCTACAAAACACCCACCACATGCATGATATGCAAAGTAAAAACCGGCTACAAAAATAGTAAAATATTTTAGGTGACATAATTTTTTCTGCTTTGCCTTCTTTTTCATACGAAAGTTAATGGATGGTAAATATTTAGCTATCCAGGCACAGCTCCCGAATGAAAACATTGAGCTGTGATAACATATACTATTGACCTGTTACCTGAGAAATGGCTGAACTTCTGAAGGGCAAAATGATTGGAGAAACTGTAAATCTTTTAATGAAATATCTGGAAGTTCACAATCAAACTTTCGAGGCTTTTGAGTCTGTAGAAACAATTAATACAAACAAATCTATAAACCTTTGCTGTGCTCCAGGTTCACTAAAATAATGTGTATACATTAATAAATGTATCTCAAAAAATACTTCAGATGTCCTAGTCAAAGATGAATGAGAGAGCTCGGCAGCTTTTAACACATATGATATAGTATTTTTCTGAATTGACAATAACTGAAACAGTAGCTCTTGATAATAAAATGATTTTCTTTGTCCTCAGTTTCAGTAATTTTTCATGTGAATTCTAGCATCCAATCAACATTTAATGAAGTCATATTTCACCAGTTCATAGGCATATTTTACTACAGATCTTTCACTTAAGCAGCAAAGTGCTTTCAACACTGTGTGAACAGAATTCCTCTTATTGCTTTAATGGGGTTGAGATTTCTGTTAATCCTACTTTCAATTTTTTCCCCTTTACCATCTGGCATTTTTCAAAATATAAACTCTCATTCCATTTCAGTATTTTAAAAATACTAACTGCTAAACCCTACCATCCACCCCAGCCTTCCCAATACTATCCAAAATTGCACACTTTAAAACAACCTGAACTATTGCACTCACTACCGAGACAGGTTCGGAGATATTAAAACGCTTTTTCATTACATGAATTTTTTTTTTCAGTTCCTGGATAATAGGTGTCAAAAGATATCCAGTTTAATCAAGGTTAAAAGAGAAATACATACACAAAAGGAAGGAGGCCAGGAGTCCAGTCCCCTAAAGAGACGATTTCTTAAAAAAGACTTCCCTGTGAAAAAAAAATTTTTTAATAGTTATATCAAAAACAATGTATCTATAGTTTTTAGAAGGTGTTAAAATTTGATGGTATTATATATTTAAAATATTCTAATGGCTATAATCATCTAGATTGAAATGCAGCTATCGTCAAAAGAATTGGTAGAGCTAGACATCTACAAACCTCCTTTGTAAAGTCACCAAGTTATCTTAATTTAACTCTTTGAAATACTGACTGTATTTTTCACTAATTAACTGACAAATGAAAAGTCCTCCACAAACTGCTTCTATAGTAACTTTCATACCCAAATTCAATCATTTATATTTCTGTTGGTTGAAAATACCTGAATGACCATAATGGTTTCATACAAAGAAAAATCAGAACTTTCTTTACTGCATGACTGGTTTTGGAAATAATATATTCTCACTTATGAAATAAACTTTTTCTTTGAAACAGTTACTAGTGAGGTACAGTTACTGAATAATGAAGAACACTTACTGAATAATTTCCCAAAGGATTCCCTTTTTGATTTTTCAGCTTCATATAATTGTTTTCCATCTTTGACTAAAGCACCAGCCCACTAGAAGAGAACAGCTTATGTTAACAATAACTTAAGATATATACCAATTGTTTGTTTACTAAACAATTAAAATGGAATTTGGCCTCCTTACCTCCCTGTAGTGTTTTAGGAACATTTTTCTTCGGACAACCTCCACAACAGCTAAGCAATACATCTGAGGGACAGTACTGAGAGCTTCCACAATCTTGACTCTTTCTAACAACTCCAGTACAAGGCGAAGTAAAGCTTGTACCTTCTCCCCATCTTGATCAGCATGAAGCATTACAAAACAACACCACCTATAAATGAAATGCATTATTTTCAATAGCCTCAAGTTTATTTTATTTTTTCCCCCTCAAGTTTATTTTTAAAAAGGATCCTTACTGTGTAAGCTACAGAATAGAAATTGCAGGTGCAGGCACAAAAATGGATAGTTAAAGACATATAAACTCTATTTTAATCACATTTCAAAATAGTGGTAAGAGAAATTTCCCAAATAACCAGTAACTTTGGAGAGAGAAATATTAACTTTAAGCATCCTAAATCAGTTATAGTAGAATCACTTACTTCAATCTAACATGTAGGTTATTTGCAAGTTCTTGTTTGGCAGTGGTACACTTTTGTTTAATATCCAATAGTTTTTTATGGTTTTGTAACATAATCATCAACTGATTTGCATGACTCAGGCATAAATCAGGCAACACAGATGCATCCTTCAAGTTTTCAGCTCTCATCTGATTGGCTAAAAATCCCTTTGAGAGAAAATATTTGGAAGGACATTAATATTTTTCATGAAAGGCACAAACATGAACTATTCTATGTTCTTTGAATTAGTTATTTTAATTTTCAGAACATAGGAAATGGTTTTTTAGCACAAGACCAGAATATCCAAGGAAGAAAGTGCCAAGTCAAAAAGACAGAGTTTGTGTGTAAATTAGACAAAATTTATAGAGCAAATCGTTTTCCATTGAACAATTCATCCCTATAATTCACAGACATTATATCCTGACATTGATAACATCACCAATGCTGCTTCTATCCTTTATTTCCTGTTTGTACTCTTCTATACAGAACCTTTAATGTAATCACTTTTAGAGCAGTTGGTAGTGGTAGTGGGTACCATCTTCTTCTTCTGGTCTTTGGGTTGTGGAGACTGGTGGAGACGGATGATTTTATATACTCTTCTTTTTTGTACGGAGAAACCCAAGATCTGCCAAGGGTATAGAATACTGTCTTTTCCAGATTGTGTTATACAATTGACTTTGGTGTCCATTAAGACTATGGTCTTGAGACCTCAGGGCCCATGGCTACTGATTTTTTTAGACCATGAAAAAATAATCGACTGATTTAATCAAACAATATATAATTTAAATTTTCTTTATTGTAAAATATAAAGTTTTAAAATTTCATGTTAATGAATGTTCCATTGCTTCAGACTTCTTCCTGATCCCAAGACTAGAACATTTCAAAAGAATATAACTTAATTCCTTCAATATGTCAAAAACTGTTTTTCATGTAGTATCAATCAAAAAGCACCTATATGATTTTATAGCAATATTTTTAGTTTTTTCTTGACTATGTGAACTCCGTACTACTACTGCAAATGCCTAACTATCTTTCTGGGAACTTAACTATTTTATATAAGTAGCTAGCGAAGGCCCAAAAATTGCATCTTCATAATTTTGTTGTTTTCTCTTTTTTGGTTCACATCTTATTAAATATCACCAAATCATGGATATTTGTGTGCATTATAACAAATTTAGTGTCAGAAACAAGACAATTTTAGCAGTATCTTTTTATCTTATGTTTCATTGAATGTGTTCATTTAGATTGTACTGACTACATGTACAGTTTTTCACTTTTGTGGAAAACTTTAATAGATTTTTAAAAACTTAAAAAATTAAACCAAATATAAAATCAACACCTGAATCTAAACCTTTAGTGATCGATTGTCAAATCAATGAAAATGTAACTCAGTAAAATAAATCCTACATTTGGCAACATGTTCTTAGTATAATTTACACTAAGGCAATGATATGGTAAGAGTCACTTTGTACTAATGGTTTTTATGTGTACAGAAGGCTAGATATCTATCTACACAACCTCTAATTTAAAATGGAGCAAGAGCAGACTTAAGGGAAGAATGAAAGTAGAACTTAGTGCTAACTACACCATCTATTTCTAATAACTACGCTAGAAATACTGTTGCCTTGGGAGCCAGAGCTAGACACATCACTGTCCAGTCCTCCACCACCATACTCACAACTGTCCTTATGTTTAAGCCCATTGCTGCAGCCACTGTGGCAGTGCACCTTGCTGAGGACCCTTGTTCTTCACCGACCCTTTACTATATCAAGCATACCCTTTTCTAAGGACAAGTCTCGCCTGAAACATGTCTAAAATATGTGAGACAAAGTTGGGCCATCCTTGCCTCGAAGGCGCATTCTAGCTGTACTTCTTCTAAGACAGACCTGTTTGTTCTTTTGGCAGTCCAAGGTACTTTCAAAATTCTTTGACAGCACCGTAATTCAAAGTCTGCTTTGGTCTTCCTTATTCAATGTCCAACCTACATATACAGATGAGGCAAATGAACATATATATCATGGCTGGATAAGGTGCCCCCTAGTCTTCCAAGTAACATCTTGCTTTTCAACACTTTCAAGACATCCTGTGCTTCAGTTCTGCCCAATGCTACAGTACTTTATTATAACAATTAATTGATCATGACAACATTCGGAAGAAATATAATTACTTGCCAGCAGATCCAGTATTGGACTGCCCAGTAAATTAGCTAAGTATGGACTTACATGGGCTTACTCACTAGTCTGCAGGTAATAGCTTCACATGGTTTTCACGACATAAAAGAATATCCAATAAGCAAATTAAGTACATCTTTGATCAGTAAGTAAACCTGAACTTAACTTGCTTACTAGATACTGCGAACCCGTCAGGAAGTGTAAATTAGAAAGGAGGCTTTGATTCTGTATAACAGGTGCTGGAGGTTGGTGAGAAAGATGTGCCAGTCATACTAAGAAGGTGAACTGCTCATATGATCATTGTAAATCCTTTTCCTTTTTTATATTAATGGGCCTTCTTGTTTCTTTGTTTGGGAGTATTAGCAGACGTGTTATCTAGTTGAAGTGCACGAGAACAAGGTAGAGTACCAATGCTAAGATAATCTCTTAATCCTTTTCACCAAGCCACATTCTGAAGGAAGTGCTAACAAGGAAAGGACACTGCAGGAGAGAAAACACTAGGAGCAGCAATGAAAGCAACAGGAGGCATCTGCAAGTATTAGAGTTCACAACACAGACAAGATAGAGGACAAATGTATAAAAATATTAATTTAACTACAATTGTAATGAAGGAGAAGTACAGCATGGTAAAAGAATATAACCACGTTTAACAATGATAGATGAGACAGAGCATCTCAGGAGAAACGGTTTCCCGTTGAAAGCTGCCCTGGCGCATCTCCTGGCAAACAGCACAGAGAATCATAGAGCTGCACATTGGCTACACACCATTCAGCTTCCTCTAACCAACTCACTGACAACGAGTTTACTAAAAGTGTACTTCTCTGATGCACCAAGGTAAAATCCATGTACTTTAAGGTCTGGGTTTCTGTTCCTTTATAATTTTGGTCTTCTTATGTAAGACAACTTAATGACTTCTAGATATACATTCAAAATTGGTAACCAATAGAAAAATTCACTGAACGACGTAAATAACGAAATGCTTCTCACTGTCTAAAATGATTATACTACTTCAGATATATCAAAATCAAAGAAAGGGAAAAATTGTTGCTTTTTGTTTGGATATTATCCCAAGCCATGGTAGAGTGTTCTAGACGCTAAATTCTAAGGAGCCATCATAAAAGAGGGTGCGAAGGGCTGCACAACTTGAAGAATGCAATCTCTGCCCGAACTTGCACCTGCAGAAACTGTTCAATGTGTGTGTGCTGTGCTTCGACACCAATAAATAAAATACATTTAAAAAAAGAGAAAAAAAATCATCATTATTTTAAAACATAAAATTAATGAGGGAGAAAGACGTTTAAATAAAGCCACCAAAAATCAGTTTTTCCATGGGCACAGACACAAGTTCCCAAACTTATCTGGGCTACGCCCCCGTAACAGAAGAAAAAACACAACTATGCAGTGCCCCGTTGTCAACTATAAACCTAAACATTATAAGCCAATAATCCAGGATATCAAGGATAAAGTATAGGTAGCTCCTTTGGGAACCCCTCTGGATTGTTCCAGCACCCCTGATAAGGGTGGCATTGCTTAATTTTGGAAAGAATGATATAAGAGATGTTCACTGGATATTAATTTCAGGTTAGATTCACGAAAGGATAAAGGGTCAGTAAAGAAATTTCAAATCTAAAAGAAATCCATTTCTTAATAACCCATTCCTCACATAAGAATAAGGAGAAGGTAATCCTATCACCCTCCATGGATTACAGCATCTACACATCCCAAAAGAATGTCTTCTTTTAGGACAAAGTTCGATTTGTTGATCTGAGGGTAGCATCAGGAATAGATTTATGTAAATGACCACAAATTATAGAACCATTCAGTATACATGTGTGATTAATCAGAGCTTTGATGTGCTATAAAGAGGCAGAAATGTTAACAATAAAAGGGAGCTTCTAAAAGTTCATGTAAATATGAAATCAAAAGATAATGGAACCTTTCCAAGAACTTTTAAATGCTCCTATTAAAAAACAAGGGATCATTGAAAGCAGAAGGAGGCTGGAGAGGGGAGGGGCTAAGGAAAGAGGAGGAGGGGCGAGAGGAGCAGAGGAGAGACAAGGGGGGACAATATGATTGAGAGTATATATATAGTATGATTATCTAAGATAATGTAGAGATTGTCAACAGATGTATGAAAAGACAAAAGATGAGCTTAAATATGAACAAATATACCACTGATAAACTTGACTACATAAAAAATCAAATTCCATACTAACTCTATAATAACACTATCAACACTATTAAAATGGAGAACCCAAACATATTATTTATAAGGTTCATCCAGATTAGGAAAACTGCCAAACGATAATTCATAAAGAAAATACCTGGCAAACGCCTCTAAAAGGGAGAATGCTCTTTGGACTGTGACTGATTCTATTCTTATATTGTTTGTTTAAATATCTAAAATGCACAACTAATCCAGGATAATTCTAGAGAATGCTCAGAGGAAATATGAGAAATATTAAAACATACAAATATTGATGTATTAGTAATATTTTTAAAATTATAGTGAAGAAATATATGAAATTTTAAATAGCCATTCAAAAAAGATGATTAAATAGATTATTTCATTCAAACCCACGGGGGTAGTTCTAACCTGTCCTACAGGGTTGCTCTGTGTGGCAATCGACCCAATGGCAGTAATTTAGGTTTTCTAGTTGTCTTGTTACTAAGCTATCAGAATGCAATGACGGAGGCAGGAATTAGTAGGGGGAGGAAGAGGTGTATGTAGAGGCTGGTTACTAGTCAGGGACTAAAAACAAAAGGATTAACAATATATATTTAAGGTGGGAAGCCCTCATAAAACTGTTGGACTTCTTGAGGAAAGTCTGTCAATGTTTACTAACTTGAAAAACAAACAACAGAAGAAAATCAACAACATACTGAAGACACAGCCAACCTACTCCTAAGTATACACCCAAACAAAATCCTACAAAGATCCACAGCAATATACCTGTGTATTATTTCATTTATATGGGGGCTGGGATGGGGAGAAACATGACCACAGGTAAATTATAGTGCTAGGTGTCAGAACAATGACTACTGAGAAGATAGAATACTGAATGAGAGGCAGAGTGGGTTATAGGATGCTGATAATTCTAGGATGCTCTATGAGGATTGCTGATACATGTTTGTTTGTTTGTTTTGCTTTATACTTCGCCAAGTTATAGTTACCGTATATACTCGAGTATAAGCCGACCCAAAAATCCACTGAGGCACCTAATTTTACCACACACAAAAAAAAATGCATTAAAAATGTGCTGGAACCGGAGACACAGTGTGGGAATTGCACCTGACCTGATCCCACCACACCGAGGCAAATCACTGGGGGAGTGCAGCGGAACAGCAAGGGAATGGAGTGGCAAGGTCCCCAGGGAATGCTGAAAGTGGACTTTGGGGCCAGGGCGTGGTGCCCCAACAGACTGGACTGGAAAACGCTCCTAAGGGCCAGCAAACGATCCCTGAACTAACTACAAGCTTTTCTCTTGTGAACTGTTTTGTTCTGTTCTTTGTCAGTGGTTTGTTTTTGTTGTTTTGTTGTCTGGTTGTATACTGTTGCTTTGTTTTCCTCTGTCTTGTTTTCGTGCATGTTAGTGACTCCACAGGTCTGTCTGAATAGGACAGGCTGGATGAACTATCTGGAGGAAAAACAACGGGACCGACAGTTCCGGGGTGACTTGGGGTGGGGGGGTAGGGGGGTAAGGAAGTGGTGTTAACAAACCCAGGGACAAGGGAAAAACATGGGACCCCAAATGGTAGAGAAGGGGGAGTGGCAGGCATGGTGGGAAATGATCAAGGGTAAGGTTGCTTAGAGAAGAGGTATACTCTAGCCCAGGTGGCGATGAAGCATGGTAGTAGGGCAGGAGGAAAGTCAAGGGAGATGGAGGAAAGAGCTAGGAGTCAAAGGGCATTCATGGAGGTCTAGACAAAGGCATGTACATGCAAATATATATAGGAGGATGGGGAAATAGATCTATGTGTCTATATTTATAGGTCAAGTATTAAGGTGGCGGAAGGACCTTGGGCCTCTACTCAAACACTCCCTCAATGCATGAATACCTTCTTTTATTAAATTGGAACTCTGTGATGCTCACTCTCCCGACACAATGGCTGGAGCCAAAGTGGGTGAACAAGTAAATGTGATGAAGAAAGCTGATGGTGCCCGGCTATCAAAAGAGATAGTGACTGGGGTCTTAAAGGCTTGAAGATAAACAAGCGGCCATCTAGCTCAGAAGCAACAAAGTCCACATGGAAGTGATCGAGTGGTCCCAGGGGGATCAGTTACCAGGCATCAAAGAACAAAAAATCATATCATTGACTGCATACCTCCATGATAGGATCGCTGAAGACAAATGGGTGCATAAGCAAATGTGGTGAAGAAAGCTGATGGTGCCCGGCTATCAAAAGAGATAGTGTCTGGGGTCTTAAAGGCTTGAAGGTGAACAAGCGGCCATCTGGCTCAGAAGCAAAAAAGCCCACATGGAAGAAGCACACCGGCCAGTGTGATCACGAGGAGCCAAGGGACCAGGTATAAGGCATCATGCAAAAAAAACAACAACGATATAAGTGTGTGTATATATGTGTATATGTATATGTATATATATACCATATTAAATGAAGGGGGAAGTGCAGAGTGGAGACCCAAGGCCCAAGTGTCGGCCAATGGAGAGCCCCTCATAGAGGCGTTTAGGAGAGGAGATGGGTTAATTAGCGTGCAAGGTAGTACCGATGGGGAACACAGCTTTCCCCCAGATCCTGGATGCTTCCTCCCCCCAACTACCATGATCCGAATTCTACCTTGCAGGCCTGGATAGGACAGAGGCTGTACACTGGTGCATATGAGGGCTGGAGGTACAGGGAATCCAGGGTGGATGATACCTTCAGGACCAAGGGTGTGAGGGACGATGCTGGGAGAGTGGAGGGTGAGTGGGTTGGAAAGGGGGAACTGATTGCAAGGATCCACATGTGACCTCTTCCCTGGGAGAGGGACAGCAGAGAAGGGGGGAAGGGAGACTCCGGATAGGGCAAGATATGACAAAATAACGAGGTATAAATTACCAAGGGCACATGAGGGAGGGGGGAAAGGGGAGGGAGGGGAAAAAAAAAAAGAGGACCTGATGCAAGGGGCTTAAGTGGAGAGCAAATGCTTTGAGAATGATTGGGGCAGGGAATGTATGGATGTGTTTTATACAATTGATGTATGTATATGTATGGATGGTGATAAGAGTTGTATGGGTCCCTAATAAAATGTAAAAAAAGAAAAGAGGAGAAAAAAATGATTAGGGCAGGGACTGTACAGATGTGCTTTATACAATTGATGTATGTATATGTATGAACTGTGATAAGAATTATATTAGCCCCTAATAAATTGTTAAAATTTAAAAAAATAATAAATAAATAAAAAAGTTAAAAAAAACAAACGTCAACTGTAACATTCACAGAATCCATAATAAAGTATAATAAAATACAAAAAAAATGTGCTGGAAAGCTCAGCTTATACTTGAGTAAATGTAGTATATGTTGTGTGCTTTTATGGGGTATTTTGTTTTGTTTTGTTTTTTTTGGGGGGGTTATTTTTTACTATATGTCATAAAAATAAATATTCCCAAAATATAAAGCCTACTAGCAACATGTTCAGCAATATTGTAATTTCCTTTACTGAGTGAGCTACGAATAACTGAATGCATACACTAGTATACACAAATGAGGGCATGGTGAGGGTTTTCAGTCTAAAAGTCAGCATCTCAATGAAAGTGAATGTAACGGGGAATTAGCTTAAATGGATACTTCAAACTAATTTAAAAGTAATAAACTCTGTATCTTTATTCACCTATGTCATATTATAAACATATTTAGGAAATCGAGTTGAGGGAAGGTCAACTAGAAAACCATGAATGAAAGTATTATTAAATGCACTATTTTGCTAAATGTTTTGTCACGGAGGTAGGGGAAAATCACTCGTAATTATCATCTTGTTATTTTGGTTACTACAAAAGTTCTTGTACCACTTCTTGAAATTAGACCTGAGGTCTAAATATTAATAAGATCTTGAAGAATTCATATATTCCTTTTGCTAATAAACTTTTGGGTTTTTTTTTTAAATGGAAAACAGTCTAAGTCCTTAAAGGGTTTATACAATGACTACTTTCAACAAATCAAAAACACCTTAACTTCAGAAAATGATGTCTAATAGCAAAACAATTTAAATAAATGAACATTGCTAAAGTCCATTATCATAACCTTGATTGATTTCCCCAGCCTCCAGCAGCATTTTCATAGCGTATTTTTTCAGTTTTCATTTAAAGCAGGGGTGGGGAACATGCGGTCTGTGGGCCACTTAAGGCCCACATAATCATCAATACCAGCAAACATCACCTGCCTCATTACAGAGGCAGTTCGAGCCAGCACATGAGGGATGGGTTAATTAATGTTTGATTTGATGGCCCCCAAATATTATAAAAATCCAGTGCCTTTAACAGACACATACCAAATTCATACTGCATATAACACAACCGTCAAAAAGTTACAAATTCCTTTTCCTGAAATAAGACTCTAACCAAGTACCTGAGCAAGCTCTTTTTGTTCATTCACCAGTCTGCCACAGCTAGCAATCATCTGGTCCAAGGCGTAAAGCCTATCTTCAAGCCCTTTAATGGTTTTCATACTCGGATTATCAAGGGTAGTAATATTTTGGTGGCAATCTGTTAGAAATGGCCGGATAATCCTTGGATCAAGCTAAATGACAAGGAAACACATATGAATAAAACTTCCAGCAAACAAAATAATTAAAAACTATGTTCCACATTTTGGTACAGTGCTTCAAAAACCATCTGAAAGCAACAGGCAAAAAAAAAAAAGTATGGTGAATGAGTTATTCTTTACAGGAAGGCAAGGACCAGATAAATTATAAAACATACTACAACATACATAATTAGAAACAGTTCCAAAATCATTTACCGGAATGTCAATCAGTAAGTCCTTATGGAATCTCAAAAGTACTGCTCTTTGCCCTTTCAAGTAAAGAAGCTGGTTGGTTGCCTCTGTGTGCACTCTCCACAATGGGAGTCTGCCACAGACACCAATAGCCTAAATTCATTGGAGGCTTTGTACTTTATCCCTAACTCTATAAACTTTGGGACATTTCCTCTACTGTTCCTTTCAGTTCGAGCTCCTAACACAGTATCATTACCTGGCTCCTCTCCCCGTGAATAATCCTTATATATAAGGGGAAATGCTGTAGTCAGTCCATTTTTCATTCTTCCCTATGTGATTTCACCACTAAACGTAACTTCTATGGCTGTGTCACTTGTATTTTTCATAAATTCCTAACCTATTTATCAGTTGCCTGTTGATATCTTCTTGTGGGCATTACTATCCTTTGTGCTATTAATGACTCATATCTCTGTATCCTGGTGAAATCCCCTAATCTCTTCCTTCTAACCACAAACCATAAGGAAAAAAACCGGAGATGTCAGTAAACTGACAACAGTAAATCCTTCAAGGCTGCTTTCTTTTCAAACTTCAATTACTCGTTAGTCCCAGACAAATGCCATGTTTCTCTTTGTTCACCTTGCATGTGGTGCCTAAATTCATGGTTCTTTAAGCTCATTCATCTGTCTTGTTTTAAAGATTATATATATGTATATATATATACAAACATGCATATATACACATACCACCTCCTTTGTGATCTCTCGACTAGTCAAAAAATGTACATATATTTTATGCTGTACATTACACAAAGAACACATAAAAGCATTTAAAACAGAAAGCCAGTTATTACATAAACTACCACCACACAAAAAAAATTAAGTACAGGTAGACTTCTATTTGCATAATGATTTCACAACTGAAACTTAAGAATATCTGTATGTCTCTTAATTTTTCTCCATTTCGTTTTTAACAGAATCCAATGTGCAAAATTTCCAGTACACAGTTGTGTGCAATGCAAAGACTCACTGCAAACCACTAGGGTGCTAAGTGGCTAAAAACAATAAAATTGCTTCAAATTGTCAATTTGGGCAAAATTATAAGTATGTATACACTTAATAAAGCAATCATTAAACAAGATACACTATTCAAAAATTCAGAGTGCTTAAGATGTATTTCATAAATTAAAACAATAAAGTGACTCTCTGCTGCATAACATATTTGAGTTTTTGAATCACACTTACTTTACTTTTTTTGTTTGGGGAGCTGGGGTGGGGAGAGAAAAGACACCAGACCATAATAGTAGTATGTACTACATATTGTAGTGTTTAATTTGCAGAAGTTATTTTCAGATATTCCCTTGCAGATGTTTGATTTTATGATTTACTGTTTAACACACTGACATATATATATAAATCAGGAATTTCAAATTGGGAAGCAGTAATATGTAACCAGAAGATATATCAAAGAAAGGGAGGTAAAAACAGGACCAAAACCAAATTCTCACTAATTTTTTTTTACCAGGAACGCCATTCCCAAGGATAATTCAGATGATCCAGAAGCTTCCAAACGTGCAGTTATTGCTGCAAGTCTCAAAATGCTCATGGTCTTCAAACTTTTCATCATGGAGATTTTTATTGTATTTTGATTTATTTTATTAAAATATTTCTGCACATTTGCATGTTATGCTCAAAGTCCTAGACACATGATTTGTTTATAAAGAACAAAATTTGGTATAAAGAAAGTTTTACTAAAAAAAAGGAGCATGACTTGTATCAGAACCAACTTATGAAGAAGTCAAGAGACTGGAAATCTGTCATAAGGAAAGGACCATCTATATAATGTAACTGTGAATTGCTTTGTGATTCTCTGAACACAAGTTACATAAATTGACTGCCTATAATTTTATTTTATGTAATACTTTAATTACATTAGTCCACGGGTAAGGAAAATGAAGATTTCCAAATAGTCTTAGAAGACAATTTTCATGTTATATTTAAAATCACAGAATAGCATTGACAACTAGCAAATTGAACATGTAGTGCTATATTAGTTTTCCCTTTCCACCACTCATGTTTCCTCGCATGTTGCTTCAATGCTGAAACATATGCCACTAGTTTTCCTATACCAGCTGGGTCACTGGGTGAACAGGCTTCAGTGGAGTTCCCAGACTAAGAACAAACAAAGTAGGAATAGACTGCTTATTTCAGGGTTAGCCACTGAAAAGCAGTAGCACTTTGTCAGATACAGTACTTGGCAAAATGTCACTCTTTGACTAGTTTTTTGACACCTACAGAGGCTAATATTATTTTTGCTTTACACAACTGTAAAATAAGCTTCTTTCTCCCCTTTGTGTTCTTCCAATTCCATTTATTCCAACAAGACCCTGATAGAAATTCTAAGATAATGCCATGATGTGATAACTGGAAAATGAGTTATCAAAAATGTGAATCAGATTGCCTTTAGTAATATAGTATGAAATAAAATATCCAAGGGTTGCTCCATCAAGAACCCAATGCAATCTAAGAAATATAAATATAGAAATATATGGAATGTTGTAAGAGCTCCCAATAAAATGACTTAAAAAAAAAGAAAATACAATAGAAATTCCCATTTTTCTTGATATATTAAAATTAGGACGAAATAACAAAATTTACATGTAACAATTCACATAATATGAAATTGACATTAAGTGATAACACAGGTAATAAATGAATGTCATTGCTACAATTCTAAATCCTAAGTTTCATACTATAGGTCTTAACTTGTGAATTTGAGTTTCAAGGCAGAGAAGGAAAAATACTAGGTTTGTTCAATTTTCACCTAAACATGTAAAAGCATAACATAAATACAAAGACCTCTTATGGGAAAAAGATACTAGTCTAATAAAAATACCATCACTTTGTAGGTAAATAACAAATTTGACCCAAATATCAGCTCTGTGGTTCTTTTAAAAATCACCTTTAATGCCAAGGAGTCCTGGAAGACAAAGGATGTTTGGAAGTTGATTGTGGTATCAATTGCATAATTCTGCTTGATGTAAGTGAACTATGGTATGATAAATGTGTTAATTCCCAATTAATAAATTTTTTAAAATGTAATCATGTATTAGAACATTTTCAACCTAAAAAAATAAACCCCACCTAGATGAAATCAAATAGTCAATAGGTTCCTTTAAAATAGAACTAAGATATTTAGAGTATGGTCTGGTACTGTACACTGATCAACAATATAAGCAAAATGCAAGTACAGCACAAGAAGTATTTATGGGCAAATAATATTTTTCCTAATTGTACAACTGAAGAGAACATTGGATTTTTAACCAGTGTCAAGTACTTTTATTAGGAGCACGATTACTTTCCTTTACAAGGACTTTAAAAAAACTCACTATCTGATTATTTAACAATAGCAAAGACTATTTTGCACATGAACAGCATATGCCTGGCAATGGTAAGATTCAAGGTAGAAGACAAGATCAACACTAACTGTAATAATGTAAGGTAATA
The DNA here is from genome assembly GCF_050624435.1 of Tenrec ecaudatus. Classification (NCBI taxonomy): domain Eukaryota; kingdom Metazoa; phylum Chordata; class Mammalia; order Afrosoricida; family Tenrecidae; genus Tenrec; species Tenrec ecaudatus. The sequence continues at coordinate 81,658,650 of NC_134534.1, forward strand.
TGTCAACTTGGGTGCACTATGATTCCCAGTGGTTTGTCAGGTATGCAATGATGGTGTCGCTCCATATTGTGATTATAACTGGTCACCCTCCGTTTTTGCAGAACTCGAATTTTCACACAAAAACCTGGTCTTCTGAACTAATGGCAGTGAATGAAGCTTATTTTTGAATATGCTTATGAACAGACATATATACACAGGAAACTAATAATGAGGAGGCCACAGAGTTTGCCCATTAAAGTGCAGTGCCTGCTTGTTATTTGTGGTAAAATATGGTACCTGTTGTGGACTGATTGATTGATCTGTTTGTTTGTTGTTGTGGTGGTGGATTTCTTTACGCAGCTAGATGATCCTTGCTTCATCCCTCATCTTATGTAGGGTGAATGAAGCCGGACAGCTGGAGCTCGCATTTAACCACGCAAGTCCAAAACAAATGTGAACACTAGTTCTTATTTCTGACAGGAAGTTTTGTGTAACATGCACATATCCATGCTCTACCAAACATACCTTGTTGTTTTCCATAAAATCAAATAATGGTTACAATGAAATGTGTGCCCTAACAGAGTTAATCGTAGAAATGAAAACCAAAAAAATGAAGAAACCCGGTACTTATGAAATGCTCTCCTATTACTCAAACTCAATGCCATTGAGTTGATTCTGTTTCATGGCAACCCAATAGGACAGGGAAGAACTGCCCTTGTGAGTTTCTGAGCCTTCCCTTCTGGGTCAAAGAAGATTTTATATTAGGTTTATATATTAGATAAAATGACTTGCTTATTGCTAAAAGTTTAACACTTTTTAGAGGTGTTTTTGGAAAGATCTTAATCCAAAAGTTCACTCTAATAAAACGGAAAGCAATGTATAACATTTGAATTTTAAAGATTGCAGAAAGATTCAATTTGAAAAATTTCTTCTTTTAAAACTCAGAAAGAGGTTTCTTCTAGGGGGTGGTGATTGAAGTTAAGTCCAAGGAGGATTTTCTGGACAATAAAATTTCTTATTTAAGTATTGATTGCTCACTGAGCCAATCACTTATAATTTGTGTATTTTAGGGTCTACAAAAATTATTCTTCAGTAATACTTCAAAGTTCTACAGCATTTACAATCAGAACTTTCTGTTTCAGAATTGACAACAGAGATGGCCAAATATGACCAATTTGCTTGGTCACATAGACAATGCACAGTGCTCAGGGCTCAGGAAAGAGAAACAGTCGGTCTGCTATGTTTCATTGCGTAGCTCAAAGCACTGTGCTAGAAATGTTACATTAACTCTTTACAAAATATTACCGTAATTCAGAGAGGTATACATGTAATAATTTATCCAAGGCCATATAGATGGTTACTACATAGTTCATTGTTTTAATTTTAAAAAATACTCCCCACTATAAGAATTTTTAAACATTAACTTCCAGTATATAAAATATCAGAAATAAAAACCTAACATTTTACTTACTCTGCTCATAGAATCAAAGCACTTCCTGACCAAAGATTCCACATCATTAGGTCGATCTTGAACATTTATCCAGTCTAATAAAGAAACATTGAAAAAAGGTGGCTCACTGTCTTTCACATCTACTGAAATTTCATCATGCTGGGCAGTACTCTGACAGGAGTCCCTTATTTCTTTGCCACTTTCAGAATCTGTAGTATCTGATGCAACATGATCCATTGGCTTGTGAAATGAGGTTAATAATGATTTGCTAGTTGTTCGAGGCATATCAGAAGAAAGCACCAGTTCACTGGATCTTTTCATCTCAGCCTTTTCTGAGCCTTCATATTCAGGTAAAGAATCCAATCTTCCCAAACATTCCCTATAACTATGTCTGGTTAGGCACTCCAACAGTGGAATCTTGGCCATTACTGAAACTGCTGTTCCTAAACTGAAAATACAACAAATAAATAAATAACATGTCATTAGCTCTTAAAACACAAAAAGTAAAGCTACTATTTTAAGCATGCTTGAAAAAAATTACATTTTATTATTACAAACACAAATCGTATCACTTCTTATCACTGCCACTTAAAACCAAACCAAATTGAACCCACTGCTGTTTGGACAATCCTGACTCACAACAACACTATAAAGGATTTCAGGGGCTCAAGAGAGCTTCATCTTTTTTCACAAGGGGCTGATCCAATGCTAACCTAAAATTGTCACCAGGGCTCCTTCCTAGTGCCTTTAATATAAAAATTAAAATTTCTATTAAAAATGTTACTGTAAAAACCCAAATAAATTCCAACTCATAGAGACCCTATAAGAGAAAACTGAATTACTCCTTAGAATTTCTGGAACATTCTTGTAGAACAGATGACCTCATCTTTCTCCCCGAAAACAGTTTGTGGCTCTGACAGACTGGCTTTTTGTGACTGTCAGCCCAACGTGCACGCACTGTGCCGTCTGGATCCTTAGATCAGGACGGCTCTTGCTTTCACCACACTCCTAAAACAAAGAGATAAAGAGACCAGCAGATGGATACTGGCTTATTGTCAAAGGCAGTGGGACTATAAGAAGTATTAAAGGTGGTCTTTCTACTCCGGTAGATTAGACTGATCAGTTATGAGGAGCCCTGGAGGTATAGGAGGTTAGGGCAGCAGTAGGACCCCACCAGCCACTCCTAAGAAGACAGATGACACTTCCTGGTCTTGTGAAGATTTAGCACTTCAGAAACCCAAAGGGCAATTTTACTCTGTCCTGTAGTGGTTACGCATCGGGCTGCCATCTGTATGGTTGAGAGCTGGACACTACCGGTATCTGTGGGAGAAAGACTGAGCTTTCTACTCCTGTAAACAATTAAGGTCTTGGAAACCCACAGGAGAACAATATGAGCAGTGCTGATTCAATGCTGGAGTGGGAGTGGGTCTGGTTTTCAGTTTTACTGTGGGTCCATGTTGACTTGATGGCAGTGAGTTTTGATTAGTCATCACTTTTATTCCTGATATTCGCAACATTGTCAAATATGCCCAAAAAAATAAAGAAACCAGAGTTACTTAAGTGTACATAAATATCCCAGTGAAAGGAAACGAAAAAATAAAATTCAAGGCCACCTCCCCACAAAAAGGAAAAAATTAAAAATATAAAAATTGAAATAATATTCCCACAAAGGGTTATATCCTTGCTATATTCTCACATTCATATCACATCACATTTATCAAGTACACTTTTTCTTTCAAAAGCCCCTGAGCAAACATGCAAAGACCTAGAAATAAAGCCAAGCTGAAGCAAAATTATTTTTTTCTCTTCTACCAAGCCTGTATCTGTATCATGAGAATACTTAAAAGACAAAAAACTTTCATAGACTGCTTAGTTTGATAAATCTCTTTTCTATATATGTGCTGTTATTATTATTATTGTTTTCTTTATTGGGAGAGTAAAAGAGATATAGAGTCAAAGATTGTTGCATTAATGAATATTTCAAAAGTACTTTGAGCCTACTGTAGATAAAGGAAATTAGTGAAACTAAAAAATGGGGGGGGGGAATGGCATAGTAACTAAAACTATTGATATTGGCAAAATGTATTTTACAAAACGATGTTATTATCCACTTAAATGGAAAACATACTGAGTAAGTTTTAACTTGATGTCTTCTATGGATTGCAGATAATTTGAATAAATACTTTCAAACTTGAAAAGGAGTTTTTGGTATGAATTTGTACAGTCTTCCAAATTGGCCATGATAGCAGCCCATCCTTGGTGTTGAAGATGTTCATCGTGAACCAGACTTTCACAAAAAGAACAAAGTTTCTTGGCAACTTCATACATCTCCTATATTAAAAAAAAAAAAGGAAAAAAACAGATTTTATATGCTTGTTTTTCCATGAGTATGTAAATTTTAAAGAAATAGTTTTTAAAACTTACTTTTGCTTATTATTGATGCCTCCCTTGGTGGCACACACAGTTAACATGGTTGAAGATTCAAGTCTATTTAAGTGGGTGGGAGGGTGAGCTTGGCAAGCTACTCCCATGCAACTATTTAACTCTATCTATACTTTTACAGAAATCCAGTCTTCTAGTTTCTTTCTACTCTTCGTGACTAGTTTAGTTTGATTAGCTACACAGAGCCCTTGGGTATTGCTCTGGGCAGCTAACTGCAATGTCAGCAGTTTGAAACACCAGCTGTGGGAGGAGGAAGCTTCCTACCCTCTCACAGAGTTAGAGTTGGAAATTGACAAGAGCAGTTCTGATGAGACAGTGTCTATTCAATGACAGCAAGTTAGTTTTAATTAATCTTCTGAAAACCCTATGGAACACACATACAATCTGGACAAACATAAAGTTGGGTTGAAGTTAACTGGATGGCAACTGGAAAACTGTTCATGTGTACAGAAGTTTAAAACTACAACAGAGCATACAAATAATAAAATAGTGTCTCAGCAAGTATGCTAAGAAGAATTCCCACAGAATGTCATCTTAATTTAAAGTTAAAGGTGACAAAAATTGAAGCTAAAGAAATGATCGGAATAATGGCTTTCTGAATTACTGCGGCATGAAGAGAATTTTGGTAAGATGAGGAAAGAAGCATTGCAGAAGAGAAGTAATAACAAATGACCTTAAAAGGACTGAATATGAAGAAGGAACTTGAGAATGGATTCCGAGTACTCTGATTTTCAAGCTGTATACAGTTTAGCTACAAAAGTCATCAACAGTCTAGATAGCGCAATAAAAGAAGACGGCACAGTAATCACTGGGGCTGTCAATGTTACCGCTGGAAATAATGCAGCTTTTACAGATGGTTGAGACATCAGAGTGAGCATTAGACCAGTTCATTTTTCAAAAAACTGTAGAAGCCTCTCCATATAGAAAACAAATCCTCAGAGGTATCAAAGAACATTTTAAAAGTTGTATATGGATTCAAAAATCATAATTAACCACTGTTTTAGAAAATAACAGATTAGTAAACAAATTTGAAAGATTTAAGAGAAAATATTGTTTTCTTTGTGAAATCTTAGAGAAAAGTGACCTCTCTTTGGCCCTGAATAAATCATCTGTCCTTTTTTCTTTATACATAAAGTAGTAGTTTGTGTTTGGGGGAATGTTCAAATGCCTTGTCTAAACTCTTCCTCCCTGAAACCAACTAAACATAACAAAACCACAAACAAAAGCCATGAAAATATGAACTGTCTATATCCCTGTAATATTACCATGCTCTGATACAGTACATTTACATTACAGAAGTATACAACGTTGGGCCAGTCATAACTTCTGTAAAGAACTCAATTAATTGATTTAAAGATGAGCAAGAATTAGAAGTTATAAAGTAATATATAAAGTTGGCAATACATTACTATAAGAAAAAAGGAAGAAAAAACCCTCCCTAAAACATAAAGAATCTCCAGGGCAGTAAGGAACAATTAGGAACTGTAAATGAATTATGAATGAATTAATAATTTTAAAACGCTTTGCAAAAACAGGAAAGTTCCAAGCAGCATTATATAGGTTTAAAGCTGATATAAGGAAGTACGCAGAAGACAGAACTTCGCAACCACACTGAATGCTAAAAAGAGAAATGACTAAAGGAGACTTTGCTGAAAACACAATTAAGTTAGACTTTTACAACTGAGACAAAGAAATGAAATGTTTTAAAACTAACTTCAAAGAATGGAAAAGTAGGAGCATAATTCCCTTTATATAGAGTACCCTTTATATTACTCTTTATAATATTACTTAAGGGAGTAAAAATACCAAGAGATACAAATGACTAAAACAGTATTGGTAAAGAAAGGAGGGTAAGAACAAAAATCAAAACCATTGAATTGTACATGTAGAAACTGTTAGTATGTATTTTTCTGTCCATACTCACCAACAAAAAATAAAATCTTAAACCTGAAAAAGAAGGTTAAGAAAAAATGAATACTGTTCCTGAAGATAAGCAAAGAAGCTAACACACACACACACACACACACACACACACACACACACGGACCTGAATCTGGGGCTCCCGCTCTAGAAAATTGAATAGAGCAAGAAAAAAATAGATTATAATCTAATGGAATAGATTTCAAATGTTGTTAGTCAGTAGGCAAATAAATAAGGGGGTAAAAATTAAATCCACTGTAAGGAACCCTGGTGGTCTAGTGAGTTACATGGTCAGTAACTAATCGCAGCTTATAAAACCACCAAGCACTCCTCGGGAGAAAGACAGGCTTTCTGATTCTGAGAAGAACGATCGCCTCAGAGATCCAAAAGGGCAGTTCGACTGTTTCCAAGAGGGCTGCTATGAATCAGAATCAGTTCGATGTGATTTTATAAAATAGTCTAAGACTTTATATATATGTATTTATGATAGTAAAGAAGGAATACACATGACTTCAGATTCATACCTTCAGTATGAATTTTATTCATAACTGGCTTTATTTAATAACTACATATACAGTATATCTATGTTCTTTCAAAAACATGGGTTTACAAATAAATTCGTAAGCTGGTAGCAATTTAGACAATATGTGGGCTTCAAAGAGTTCATGGGAAAATTCGACTCTTTATTTCCATTTTTCTATGAACATTTTCAAACTCCCTCATATTGTTCCCACAATCCACTCTGAAGAAAATACTAACAAGTTTAATTGAATTAAGACATAGGTGTAGACAAGATGACAACCAAGAAACACATCGGAGGGACTCTGCTGGAATCAGTGCAAAAGCTACTGATGATAATTACCTCTTTCAGGCCACAGGACTAACACCATAAAGATAGGTAGACACAAATTAACTAAAATTAAAAGAGCAGAAGTGGATGAGGGGCAGGACGTAGTTCTATGGGACCAGCCTGGAGTGAGAGAAAAAAACGCTCTGCACAGGACGAGAGTTCAGCCCCACTGTCCAAACTTCCCAATAGCAGGTGGTGCTGCCCACATAGCTTACTGGGCTGTGTGGGATATATCTAAGGGGCAGCCTGGAGCAGGCAAAAGCAGTAAACACAAGCCCAGGGAACAACAGCTTTACTTGGCAAAACTGAATATCAGCAGAGGCATCTAATTTTACCACAAAACTACATTAAAAAAATATGCTAAAAATTCGGCTTATACACGAGTATATATGTATATGGTGAGCCCCCTTTCCTAAGGTATACCTTGGTAAACCAATCTTTAAGACACCAAAAAAATGGCCCGAAAACTTTAAAAACATGGACTGTAGCAAACATTTTTAAAAATTTATCTTTTTAAACTTACCAGTATCTGAGCAGCACCACACACACACCATGTTGGCATAAAATGGCAACTGCAAACTGCCCTGTGAGTAGGCTTTGTTTCTACCCCAGCCTACCTCCACCCCCACACCTGGTTACCCCCATCTGAAAGAATAAGCATACACAGTAAAGAAAACCATCCTTCCCACAAGCCCAGGGGGCTCCAGCCCAAATTGGCAAAGCTAACCCAGCTTCCCAGAGGTACAGCTCTATTTTTTTTTCTTTCTCTTTTTCCCTATCGTTTTCTCTCTCCTTAAACTACTTTGGGCTACAGTTAACATACACCTTGGTTCACTAACAAAGTATTAGCATAACAAAACAATTAGAACCTTCAGCCCAGGACAGCAGTTTAGGTTTGAGGCAAAAACCTGAAGCCTACACAGGTAGGTCACTCACCAGAGCAGATAACCTAAGCTATCCACCAACTGTCCAGGGACACAGCCCCTGGTCATTATTCCAACCCTCTCACATAAGCCAGGTGCCTTCTGAACAGGGGACTGCTTTACTGTGCGCCACCTAGGTAAGTGGTATGGACCCCAATCCCCCAGGCCCACCATCCAAAACAGTGAATCCCGTTCCCTCTGAACTGACTGACCAGAGAGCTATATTCTCAAGATAATTAACTTAAACCATAAGAATTCAGGACCCACAGCCAAACCAAACACCAAAGTAATCCCCCTAGCCATAGTCTCAGCCCTACAAGATAATATGGTGGTAAACTATCACACTACCAGATACTGTCCCCAACTGCTTAAAAGATCTCAGCTACACACAGTCCTGGCTCCTCCCATGGACAAGGAGTGGAACCCAGCTACTTTTTGCTAGTTCTACTGTTGCTCTGTGTTCTATGGCTCCTATACCCGCCTCCCCAGGAAAGAAAGCTGAATACCATTCTAATAACCCATACTCAATTGGGACTTCCCTTTTTGTAGGTATACATAAGGACAGGAGGAAAATAAATACCATATGTGCTCTAGTATAAGCCAAGGTACCGAATTTTACCACAAAAACTGCACTGAAAATGTGCTGAAAAACTCAGTTTATACTCGAGTATATGTGCTACATATATATACTACTTTACTCTCAATTTATTTTCTAGGCCCTTAGATACCATCAACCTAGAGGTTAATACCAACAGACAAAGCTCCTAGTCAAAGCTTAAGAGTCCACACAAGCATGCATTAACTGCTGTCTTGTCGATAACTCCAGAATTATTTTTCCCAGTATTATTTTAAAACTCTCCTCGCCACTGGCCGTTTCCTTTAATTGCCCTCTCTAATCTAAATACCTAAAGTTTTATTTTACAGCACTATTAACCTAGCTTTTAGTTTCTCTTTTCTTCTTGTCAAACCTTTTCTTCTCATCCTCATAAAACAATAGCTAGTGCTCTTCTTACATTTTGAAAATCTTTTTTTCTATCAAGTATTAGTATCCATTCCTCCATTATTACAAATAGGCATTTTTAAATTTTATCGAATTTCCCTTCTTTTAACCTACCAAATAACACTACCCAATTCCTCCCATTTTGTTTCCCTTCTTTTGCCTAATGTTCCTTTCTCCCTTAGCTAACACTTTCTATTCCACTCTCTGACTGCTCCCTAACACTTAATCTAACATCCACCCCTATACTTAGCACAAACTGTCCACCAGCTCTCTAACTGCACCACCTAACAGAACTAACCCACATAACACCACCTCCATAACACCCCTAACAGCGGCTCTAAGATGTCAAGGAAACAACAGAAGGTACTGATGCACACGCACACGCGCGCGCGCACACACACACACACAATGAAAGAAACAGAAACAAATAACCAAATACTAACTAGGCCTACATGTACCACCTGAAATTGAACAGGCTATGGATTTGTCAGAAAAAGAACGGTGATTGCACTCGTGCAACAGATGAAGGAAGAGTTGGGGGTGGGGGGAGTGAAACAATAGAAAAGAAGAAAAACTCCAAAGACAAAAATTGAACATTACAATAGCAGGATTAAACAATACTATAAAGGAACAGCACAATGCTATAAAAGAACAGAGAAACAAAATCGAAGAGATGTAAACCTGCACTAGGGAACTATAAAACAAATCTATAGACTCTAATGTAAAAGAACAAATAAGAAGACTGTAAAAGAGACAGAGAAACACTTGAGACAAATGTGGGACACAATCAAGAGGAACAACCTGTGTATTATAGGGATTCCGGACGAGGAAGAAACAAACAATCAAACAAAATCCACACAGAGAACAGTCCAAGAGCTCCTGCAAGAAAAGTTCCACAAAGTCTAAAGAAGGAAAAGATAACTCTTCAGGAAGTCAAAAGAACCCCAGCCAGAAGAAATCCCAAAGAAAACTCCCTGGCATAATGTAGTCGAGATGTCTAACACTGATGACATGGTAAATATTCTGAGTAGCCAAAGAAAAATATATCAATTACATCCAAAGGGTCAGCAATTAAAATGACCTCAGATTTCTCTGCTGAAGCTATGCAGGCAAGAAGACAATGGAGTGAGGTAGCGTACTGGAAAGAAAGAAAAAAACAACTGTCAACCTAGAATCCTATAACCAGCGAAATTAACATTCAAATATGATGGAGAAATAAAATTATTCCAAGACAAGGAGAAACTAAAAGAATTCACAGAAACAAGGCCACCACTATAAAAACAAAAGAAAACACCTCAATGAAGTGCCATGGCCAAAAAAACAACTGCAATAACATACAAACCCGAAACCAATATACAAGACAGTTCCTCGCAAAAGCCATCAGAGTAACACACAAAGAAAACAGCACAAGAACAAAGAAACTAAACCCAATACACATGCAAAGACACAGCACACACACACACATATATATATATATATATAAGGAATAGGTGTGGATAAAAACAAACCAAAGGTTACTGATATCATTTCCAACTCATAGTAACCCTATATATAATGTGGTAACAATGTAGCACCAAGTTCATTTTCAAGTGGAACCATAGATATGTTTACTGAACCATAGATGTTTACTGAAGAAAAAGATTTAAATGGAAACACAAGTTAAAAGCTTTAAATAGGACAGAATACATACTGATCAAAAACTATACTGACGTCTTTATATTACAGCAGTCAAATGATCATTGAAAGCAGGCAAATACAGAAATGATGAAATAACCACCAGTGAAAGTGTAGTTCCCATTAACGATCCAAGGAGAAGAAAAGGTGATAGGGAAGAGGTAGCACCAACATACTAATCTGTAACTGCGAAGACTAGCAACAAGTACTCTTCAAAGAGAGGCAAAACTTAAATAAAGCTATACCCAAAAAGGCAATGATTAAAGAACCACTTAGTAACTACTGATAAACACTCATACAGAATTTTGAATCAACTGTTTCTGATTAATATCAACAGATCTCTAGTATTTCATTGATATTAATGTGCTGTTTGTTTCCTTCTACGATTATTTTATTAGGAAAAGCAGCTTAGTTAAAGATTGTGTCATTTGAAGCACTTTAATATGATCCTACCGTTTTCTCAGTTGATACTAAAGAGTGCTTCAATTAATTTTATCATCACATTTTCTGATATTAAGCCATCATTGTATTCCTAGGATAAGCACTTGCTTGATAGTCATCTACTAAAGTATTTACGGTATATGCCTGCTATTAACCTGAAATTTATAGAGTATTAAATCTAAGACACTAGACATAATTACATAAGAGACATATTAAAAGATGCTAGCTTTTCTAAAGTAACATCTCTAGCATATGCATAAGCTATGGGAAATATTATGGATTCATAAATCCTGATTTTTCAAAGCGTACTACACAACATTGTGAGACTGAAAGCCAAAAACTATGAACATACTAATCAAGGTTAAGAAAATATTTAGCCTGATCATCTAGTATGTGGTTATAAAGAAATGCTGCATGTAATCATTTGTAAGAAGGAATATAGTAAATGTCTTTAACAGAAACACACATAAAACAAGTAATTTATTGAAACTCAAAACCGACTCACTGCCATGAAGCCAATTCCAATTCGTAGCAACTGTAAGTTCAATGTAGAACTGCCTCTGTAGCTTTCCAAGGCAGTAATTTTATAGGAGTAGAAAGCCTTGCACTTCTTGTGCAGAACGCCTGATGGCTCTGCACTGGTGGCCTTGCAGTTAGCAGGCCAATACATAGCCACTGCACCACGCAGGCTCACAGGAGCCTAATCCAGTGTTTTCTCAAGAAGGGACAGCTCAGTATGCTCTAACTTGGTGTTCTGGTGACTTTAAAGAACATACATACCACAACTGACCACAATTATTTGCACCTAGGAGAGGAGTCAAATAAGTCACGGGTAAACAACTTTTCAACTCAAAAGTCACATAAGTGTAGAACTTGCCTGATTTATAGGCCCAATATCCCCCAAACTAAACACATATTATTATCCTCTTTATAAAAATTTATTTTTAACAATTTCACTGACATACGATTCACACACCCTGTATCCCCGAAAATAAGACAGTGTCTTATATTAATTTTGCTCCCAAAGATGCACTAGTTCTTATTTTCAGGGGATGTCTTATTTTTCCATGAAGAAGAATACGGTACATATTTATTGTTTACTGTTTTATTAAAAGAGACCGCACACTTCCTGTCTGCTCCAGCTGTGCTGCGGTCAACTGTGAGCTGCATAGCGGAGCCCCTGCCATAGTCCAGAGTTACGGTAGCTTTGGGGGACCTTATTTTCCGGGAGATGCCTTATATTTCAGCAAAAGGCAAAATGGTAAGTAGGTCTTATTTTCAGGGAAACACAGTATCTTACATCTAAACAGTTCGGTCACATTTTGTAAAAGTTTTGCAACCTTTACCACAATCAATTCCATGATACTTTTTCCTTCTGCTAGTTTGTTGTTGGTTCTTCATTTCCTGCCAGCCTCCTCTGCCATGTCCCTTTGAATCTGCTGATCCAGTTGTTAACTCTATAGCAGCAGTTCTCAACATGTGGATCGCGGCCCCTTTTGGGGTTGAACGACCCTTTCACAGGGGTTGCTTAAGACCATCAGAAAACACTTATTTCCGATCGTCTTAGGAACCAAGACACCACTCCTCTATATCTCTCCAGGCCGGTCTGCCCACATGCAGATATGCTGAGAAAAGAAGCTATTTCAACCTTCCCACCGACTTGGCTTTCTACGCAGACTGTTGCAAAATGTAGCAATGTAGTTTACTGTTGTTATATTAAGACTTTACCCATGCTACACCATGCTTCAAAACAAAATTTCATTTATTTGTAATTAGAAACAAATACTTCACAATATGTAATTACATATTGTTTTGTGATTAACACTATGCCTTCATTATGTTCAATTTGTAACAATGAAAATACATCCTGCATATCAGATATTTATATGATGATTTATAACAGTAGCAAAATTAATTATGAAGTAGCAACAAAAGTCATTTTATGGTTGAGGGTCACTACAACATGAGGAACTGTATTAAAGGGTCATGGCATTTGGAAGGTTGAGAACCACTGCTCTATAGGATTACCTAATCTGGGTTCCATATACAGGAAATCATACAAATTCAAGACATACTACAGAGTCATAGTAGAAGATCAAAGGGATAAACCTGACTTAAACAGTTAAAACCTTGTCACAATTGATCTCCCCCCTGCCCACCCCGATGCACACTGGATCTGATCTGGTTTTCAACATTATATTTTGTTAGTTCACATTAGGGTTTATCTCAGATGTGTTATGTCATTGGAGTCACCCTCTTGAATATGTGTTATGTTTTCCTGTATATGAAACCCAGGAATGATGAACCTATAGGGGCAGTAAGCAGAATACGGATTTGGGGGATGCACATGTGAAGGAGTCTGGGAAGGAAAAGAATGTTTGGAAATTGATTATGGTAACAATTGTACAATACTGCTTAAGGTGACTGAACTATGGAAAGATATATGTATTAACTCCTAATTGAAAAATAATTTTTAAAATACTTAAAACGTTAAAAAAAATAAGACAATACAAATGACCAACAAAAATGACAAAATAAAACAAAGAAAAATCTCAATGGATAATAAAGCTGAAAAGGTATCGCATCACATTTTACCTAATTGCAACTGTAGTAATCTAGCCTGCAATGTACTGTGTCTGGTAACAAGGCTTTCTCAACCCTGGTTCATAGTGCGAAGGCACCCACCAGAGGCTTAATCCTCTGAAGAACCCTGCAAATTGGTTCTGGGTTGTCACTGTCATCCAAGGCCTTCTGCAACCTGGGCATTCAGAATTTCGGCTCTAATACCATTCCTTCATCCAGGTTTGGATTTTGTTTATAATTCTTGGATCACATCCATGCTGGTGTGCTTCTTCTTGTGGACTTAGCTGGCAACTCGAAAAGCTAGATATATGTTTTAAAAGAATTTTCATGTGTTTCTTATAGAAGTTAGACTACTACACTATTTATATTTTAATTATTTTATAAGCGATAACAGCTCATATTTATTAAAGGCCAGTAAGCAACTCAAGGTACCCTGGTGGTGCCAAGAGCTAGTGTTGATGAGTAAAGAAATGGATTTGAGGATTAGGATGCACCTGAATAAAATGGCTGTTTTAATTATGTCACGTGCATGCAAATTCTGACAAAGCATAATAAAGACCAAAGATGAACCAATGGCTTTAAATTACAGTACTGACAAACAACACTGACTATATTATAGACTACCAGAAGAAGGAACAAATAGGTCTTGCAGGTACAATCAGAAGGTTCCTTAGAAGGATGGCAAGGCTATGGCTCAGATACTTTGGGTTTCTGATAAGGAGGGACCAGTCCTTGGAGGAGGGCATGCTTAGAAGAGGATCAGCCAAAAAAAAAAAAAAAACCACAGGAAGACTCGCAGTAAGGTGGATTAATACAGTGGCTCCAACAATGGGCTCAAAAGGTTGATTCCACAACACCAAACAAGAAGATTCTCGAGTTTGTGTCCAACTAACTTAAAAGTAGGTCAAACTAACTGTAGAACAAAGGTCTAAAAATCAGCATCCATAAAATACTTCAGCAAAGAAGCCCCTACACTCAGTTCTACTCTGTTAACTGAGACGACCATGAATCAGAATTCATTTGGCAGAGCTTCCACTCTGTGACGGACTAGGAAATAAGGCCTGGTGATTTACTTCCAGAAGCAGCCAACCAAAACCCAGTGGTTCACAAGAGAATACAATCTGATAGAATCATACACGACAACAATCGTGGGGGTGGTAAATGTCTCAGTACTCTTTTTGTTGCACATGAAATTGCCATGAGATGAAACCAACTTAATGGTAAGTAATGTCAACATTTTTTTAAATATTTTATATGTAAATGAATTATGCCATGCTCTTAGGAAACACTGCTTATATCTTACCACGGCAAGTTGTGTCCTTGAAGCTACAGTGTGAAAAACTGCAGGCATCATAAGAGACTCTTCAACTTTCAATGCCATATCATTTTCTGTTGAAAAGGTGGTTTTAGGAATAGCCGGAGGACGTTCATTTAAGAACATTTCTTTATTGAAAAGAAAAATTGGATTTGTGTCCTATTATTAAAAAAAAAAAGGTTAAAAAACCTGGAAGGTACATGTTTAACAATCATTAAAATACTCAAAACTAATATATGCCCTTATATGCCCTCATACATAAAACATGAGGGCCTTCCTTTGGAACATTGACTTCCCACCTTCTTAACTAATGGGAAAAGTTGGAACATCCTTGTATGAAAGACCCTTGGGGGGAAAAAAAGAAGAAAGACCCTTGGGTACCTACCGTGCCAGCACTATAGGTGCACACTCTTCGATCTGCAGCCATGCATTCTCCTCCATTGACCACCAGCACCTGGTGCTGAATAGCAATCTTGTATTTATTTTGAATGGCATGTTTAAGGTCTGCCACACTTAAAAAAAAAAATCAGTTATTTAGGGGTAATTTGCTCTAGGGATAAACCTTTTTAGGCTAATTATTTCACTTGAATGATGAAATATTAAAAATGTTTCACAAAACAGAGGAAAATTATTAGCTTTGTTTCTGAGTTGGATTTCACAATAAACTGCCTGATCCTAAATGAATAAAGCATCTGTGTACCACACCTAAAAATGTGGCTATGAAATACAGGCAACGCACACAATTATTTTTGTGCTCTAAATATAAAGAACATGCTCACATTGACATCAGTGTGCAAAACTCATCAGAACACAATACACAAAGAACACTAAGTCCAAACCACATGAAAAATGCTTTCCTGTATTTCAAAAAAATTCTTGTAGTTGTCGAATACTATTTAATGGAATCTGGTTGTTTGAAAAGAGAAAGTAATTTAAAATAAAATAAAAACAGAAAAATGTGGTAATTGTATGATTTCATGTCAACTTGAAGATACCTAAAAGTGAAGGGGTGGTCAAGCAGGTCACAGCTGATGGTGCCTCCCGGTGGGCATGGCCTTCTTGTAAGAAGGCCTCTGGGAACCTCCCCTTCTCTCTGTCTTGACTTTGCTGCTGGCTAACTCTCACTGCTGCCAAAGCCACTGCATTGGATCCACAGGCTTTGCACCCACGAGGCTGTGATCTTCCAGCATTCTACATCAGTGCATGTGGCTGCATGAGTTTGAAGAGGGACCTGTGGACTAGTATCAGTCTTATGGACTTGTGTTGGACAGGGAAATAATAAGTAATATTTTCATTTTACTAAGTTTAACTAAGGGAATTAGTTAAAGTTAAAATTAAGTTAATTCCCTTCCTTTCTATGTGAGGTCTGGGAGCTCTGCAACTTTCCACAAACACAGGAAAAAAATCACTTTCAAGTATATGAAATCGTTGCAGAAGTAGAATCTGACTATTCGGAATTTTAGAAAGCAAACCAATTGTCTACTCATAATTCACACAAAAAATCCTATTTGCTTTATTTATAAAAGGGAAGAAAATCGGAGAAGAAAAAAAAGAGGGGGGGGGTGAATCAATGGACCAGAAAAATAGAGCATAATTTTGGCATGTATCGAATGGTAGAAAATACTAGGAAACAATGAATCTGAAGAAGTATTTAAACAGCTAAACAACAGAAAAATGAATATATTTTAAAATGGGAAAAAGACTATTCAAGATAAAATGACCAGTAACAGCAGTGCAAGTATGTAACTTAGGAGAAAAATGGCAACTTCAGCAACAAAAACCGTTTAAGTAATGTGTTGGGTATAAAGTGATTTAAGAGTTGCTATGTGGCTATTCTGCTTTGATCATTGGTTTTCATAAAATTGATTTTTTTCCTTGAAGAGTTTAAGACACATAGCATGCAAAAAATAAGATAATATACCAAATAACTCACGTTTGCACTGTAAGTTCAGTGTCAAATGTTAGTGTAGTTCCAGTATTGACCAGAAATACATATAACTTCATGATGACTTTTCTAGATTCGGTGAATTTATATTTCACGCTGAAACAGCTACTAAAACAAAACAAAAAAAATTTATCAATTTGGCATACAAGCAAACATACTTTCACCATTACAAACTACAAGCATATTCTATTGCTAACTGAAAACTTGGAGAAATCTGTTGGTTTAAAAAGAATTAAGAAAACGAGACTAGAAAAGCATAACTATTTTAAATTTGTTCTAGTTTGTAGTATTTTCTGCTTTAATTGAAATCTTTGCTTTAATTTGTTGTTAAGGTGTGTGTGTGTGTGTGTGTGTGTGTGTGTGTGTGTGTGTGTGTGTGTGTAAGAGAGAGAGAGAGAGAGAAATCCAGGATAGGCAAATTTAGAGAGAGAGAGAGAGAGAGTGAGAAATCGAGGATAGGCAAATTTAGAGAGAGAGAGAGAGAGAAATCCAGGATAGGCAAATTTACAGAGATTAATGGTTTCTTCGGTGTATGCAGGGGTGGTTGAGAAGAAACGGGAAGCTAATACTATTACGTACAAGAAGAAAATGTTCTAAAATTGATTGTGGTGATGACTGTACAACTATCCTTAATATGAGTGAACTGTATTGAACAGGCGAATTGAACTGTGTAACGTGAATTACTGTACGACTAAGAACAAAACCCCAGAGATTCTTCGAATGCCCATGTGGATCTTTCTTTCCTTCCTGCCTTGTTAATGCCCTATGCTTTCTTCAGAACGGTACTCTTGATGTCATCCCACAGTATATCGGGCCTTCTGGCATTAGTGGTCAACACAACAAATCTATTCTTTGAGACGTTCTTGAAACTCAGCTGGGATAGATAGATTCACAAGATGGTATTTTGCCTCTTGTGAACCTGTTTTCATTTTCTTCAAAATCAACCTAAACTTAAACCCAAAAACCAAACTCACTGCCACTGAGTTAATCCTGACCATATAGGACCATATTAGTGACCATATAGGGCAGGGTATAATTGCGCTTGTTGAGTTTCTGAGACTGTAACTGTTTACAGGAGTAGAAAATCCCATCTTTCTCTGAAAAATGCTTACGATGCAGTTAGCAGCCCAAGGCATCACCTAATCTGAGGTTATATGTGAGTTATTGGTAGTTTGTACCACAGTCAGCCCCTGGCCTCGTTGTAGTTGTTAATAACGAGCTTCTCAATCATCTTTTCCCACCGATACAGTCGATATGATTTCTGTGTATTTCATCTGGAGAAGTCTACATATAGTCCCTGTTTGCATTGCCAAAAAAGGTATTTGCTACGAAGTCATTGGGTCTTACAAAATCCTATCATGCAATCTCCAGCTTTGTTTCTGTCACCAAGATTATATTTTCCAACTACTGTTCTTTCCTCTTTGCTTCTAACTTTTGCATTCTTGTGACCAATAATAATTAATGCCTCTTGTATGCATGTTTGATAAATTTTTAACTGGAAACATTGGTAGAATTCTTCAATGTCTTAATCACGAGCTTTAGTGTTTGAAATGCCCTTATATGTAGATATAATCCTATCAGACAGCATTATACTTCAAGATAGACCCTGAAATAGCCTTTCTGATGAATATAACACCGATGCTTTTTTAAAGTTTATATTTTATGAAAACAAAGCTTGTAGAAATATTTATAAATGTCACCTTAAATATGACAGATTTTAAAAGGACTTCATATCTCATAAGATATTTATATAGATATATATTTTACACGCTTTTATATATATATTCCAACAAGCATACTTTTTTTTTTAAATCACAGCACTCTTAGCTGTTACAGGAGAAAGTACTAGGGTCATTAAGAACATGATTCCTCTTGATTGTGTCATTCCCAGCATAGTAAATCACTTGACTGATTCAAATACCGATAGGATATCGATCTTTATGCATTCTACTTCATTTGTGATGACTTCTAATTCTCCTAGATCAATACTTTGTACAATCCTAGTTCCAATTATTAGATTTTTGCAGCTACTTTTTCTCATTTTCAGTGGTGCTCCATCAACAAATGAGAGTCCCAAAGGCTTTCCTACCACAGCATTATGGTTGACTTAACTTTGAGAAGGCAACACTTCTTCAGTTATATTCAGTATTTGTGGCTAATTGCTCCACAGTGAACATCCAAATCCTCTTCAGAGTCTATTCTTAGTCTGGAAGCTATGCTGAAACCGGCTCACTTTAAATGACCTTACTGATATTTTGAAAGACCAGTGACATATAGAATTGTACTACATGCGAATTAGGTGCAAATAAAATTGCAAAAATGAAAAAAGAAATACCACAGACAAAGCTTATAGCATCGCAGCAACATACAAGCCACCACTCATACTATAGTTTTATTTATTAATAACAAATAGAAGATGTATTTGTACCTGCAGGTTAGGGACACAGAGTTAGTTCCTCTTCCTTCTAAGTTTTTGCTCTGCCTAAATACTAAGCTAAACATTATCCAGCAATGGCCTTAATATTATATTACCTCACAAAGTACAAAGAACACTGGATATTATATTTAAAACAACTTTGAAATTAACTAGAAGATATTGTCAAAGTTAAAACCTACTAAAATTAAATTCCCATGATGAAAAAGAGTTTACCAAGAGTAAAGGGGGGGGCTACAAAATGGGAATAAGAATATATGCACATGTCTAATTTGCAGTTATAGAAACTTCAACTCAATGAAAATGATGATCCAATTATACAATGGACAGACCAACAAACACATGAAAAGATGCTCATAACTATTAACTATTCAAAAAACGCTGTCAATTCCAACTCATAGCAACCCTATCCACTGAGCAGAACTGCCCCTGTGGATGTCCAAGATTGTGAGAGGTGCATATCAATAGTACAGCAAGATATCAATCAACCTCGCAAAAACTGGCACTGAGAAAAAAGAAGTCAACAACTGTGGCAAGGTTGCAGAGAGACTAGAGCTGACAGGATTGTAACGTGGTCAAACTCCAGTGATCGGTATGCTACTTCCTGAAGAATCTAAATCTAAACATCCTTTATGGTTCCGAAATATCAACAACTGGTACAAAGCTGCGACTTACCGTTACGCACTGTGAAAAGGACTATTACTTTCTTAAAACTGGTTTATGTTTGCTTTGCTTGATATTGGAAAATGAATGGCCCTCCTGGTTAAACTCCGGTTACTGGAAAAGAAAAATTTCAGGATTATTATAGGGGAACAATTAAACATGTAACAACAACAACATAGTTTTCTGTTCTTTATTTTAAAATCACCTGTATTTCAGTCCTCCTGTCTCACTCTTGCACAGGAAAGCTCATCTTTCCCCATGGTTTTGACTACTACCATAGTGGACTCTTTAATCTGACTCAAATATGTTCTAACGCCTAAATCATGCAATCAATCCTCCTCAAACAAATTCAAATTGAATTATTGGCATGCATTTAACAGTGTATAAAATGGTAATCAGTACTTCTTAACTAAACAATGTGAGCAGTTGATGATTTGGAGGTAGGGAACCCAACTCCACTGCCCGTGCATACCTTAAATCTATGGTAAAATCCAGAAAGATACCACAACCATGGTTGGACTTCTGCTTCTCTATAAGACAATGCTCTTTCTCTCACTCACTCTCAAGCTTTTACTCCCCAACAACAGACTCCTTAAACTCAGAACAAATTAAGCTTTTTAAAATCTCCGTGCCTTAAAGATGGGCCATTCTCCCTACTTAGAGCCCTACCCTCCTTGCTCTACCTGTAAATACCGTTTCCTTACTCCTGCCTTTCTATCCATGCAGACATTTTGCAGAGATTAAATTACAGATTCACCATTTCTGCACTATGTATTCTGTATGTGCTTTTATGCTTGTGACATTTCTTTTTTACATTTCTCATCTCTAATCAATAGCAAGGACTATGCATTCCTGAAAAGAATAGCTCTAAAATACTCTAAAATGTAAAGACTCCCAGAAAGTCTCTTCTACTATTACTATTTGCAACAGCATCTCCTGTCAGCATAGAGGTTCAATTAACCCTCAGAAAAAATATTTAATTGTGATCTTACTTTACTGTGTCTACCTAATTCCTTGTATCTATCACAGATGAGTTTATAATTTAAATGTATCCCAGCTATCAAAAGATATAGCGTCTGGGTTCTTAATAGGTTTGAAGGTAAACAAGCAGCCATCTAGCTCAGAAGCCACAAAGCCCAGGTGGAAGAAGCACACCAGCCTGTGCGATCACGAGGTGTCAATGGGACTAGGAATCAAAAAAACAAAAATATCATAGCATTGCGAATGAGGGGGAGTGCAGAGTGGGCATCCAAAGCCCATCTACAGGCAACCGGACAGCCCCTAATGGAAGGGCCGCAAGGGAGGAGACGAACCAGTCAGGGTGCAGGTGTAGCAAGGATGAAACATACAACGTTCCTCTAGTTTTTAAATGCTTCCTCCCCCCACTATCATGATCCCAACTCTACCATACAAATCTGGCTAGACCAGAGCATGTACACTGGTACAGATAGGAACTGGAAACAGGGAATCCAGGATAGATGATCCCTTCAGGACTAGTGGTAAGAGTGGCAATACCGGGAAGGTGTAAAGAGGGTGAGGTACAGAGGGGGAACCAATTACAAGGATCTACATATAACCTCCTCCCTGGGGGAAAAACAGAAAAGTGGATGAAGGGAGACATCAGACAGTGTAAG
Source organism: Tenrec ecaudatus (assembly GCF_050624435.1). NCBI lineage: Eukaryota > Metazoa > Chordata > Mammalia > Afrosoricida > Tenrecidae > Tenrec > Tenrec ecaudatus. The sequence goes on from NC_134534.1 coordinate 81,679,903, forward strand.
ATATGATAAAATAATAATTTATAAATTATCAAGGGTTCATGAGGGAGGGGGCAGAGGAGGGAGGGGAAAATGAGGAGCTCATGCCAGGGGCTTAAGTGGAGAACAAATGTTTTGAGAATGATGAGGGCAATGAATGTAAAATGTGCTGTACACAATTGATGAATGTATGGATTGTGATGAGTTGTATGAGACCCCAATAAAATGATTTTGTAAAATCATTTAAATGTGTAAATTTTCAAGTGTTAAAAATGGCTATGAGTTGGAAGCAACTCAAAAGCAGTGGTTGTATTTGGTTGTCTCCCCATTGTTCTTACACCTGGTAAGATTGTACTTCTGAGGTTAGGTACAGCCCTAATAACTGGAACTGGCAAATCAGCATGACACGGAATGCATTTAGGCAAAAGCTTTGAGACAGTATACTAGTTCTACTTCGCTTTCTATTTCTGTGCCTAGATGAAGTTTTGATGTCCCTGGTTTCTTTTATCAGTACAATGAGTAAGGTTACCTGTCAATCCCTGTAAAACATCTAGAGCAAGAGCAATAAACCCAAGTCAACATTTGAAGTATTAAGCACTAAGTATTGCAGCATTTTCCTCTCTCATCTAATTACCTTTTCTTCCTTTAATAAGCACTATCCTCATTACTACAACTGTTTCATAAAAGTGCACATAATGGCTTAAAATTATTTCCGTTTAAGAATTCACTTATTATGTTCCATGTTTATTTTTTAAAGCCCCCCCCCCTTTTTTTTCATTGTCAACCACTCAACTAATACAGGCTTAAGTCGTTCCTTCTCAATTTACACACTTTGGGCTATATATGATACTATCCTCGCTAGTGTCATATTTCTCAGCGCTATATTATTTTTCATTTTATACTTACATGTCATATTTGGTTATTGCCGAATTTGAATTTTGTTCAGACTAACTAGTATATACTCGATCTTACATTAAATATACTAACAGTTGGGGAAGTTAAGAAGTACTAGACTAGGACTGGTTTTTGGTGACTTTCCCAAAATCCATAAAGACAAGAAATTAACCATAAGGTACAGTCTTGGAAAAAGCCATGCAGAACTGCAAGGGGCAGAGAAGCTATAAGAATAAAGGATCCAATTACTGATTATAATAAAGTTTTATTGAGTTACTAAAACTAAAAGGCCAAAACAAAAAAAAATTAGAGGTTCATTTTGCAGGTGATTTGATAAAAGTAGCCATTTTGTTTTCTAAAAGAATAAAGTGTGGTGTCTAGAATGAAAGGAAAATTGTTGGTAAAAAGGTGGCTTATTAATTGATCCAAATTCAACAAAAACGTGGTATTACACATCAGGCACTAGACATGTGAACAAAACAGCCATGATCTTTGCCCTCGTTGAGCACATAGGCCCAAACAAGAAAGAGAAACATTAAATAGGAAAGGAGTAAATATGGGGTAAGTAGACAGAGACAGCAAAGTCAATTCTTGATTCATGGTGACCTCCTTATATACAATTGAAAAAAAATATTGCTAAATCCTAATCCATCAAAAAAAATCCTAATCCATCTTCACAATTACCAAATTATTCAAGTTACTGTTACAACTATTATGTCAATTCATCTCCCTGAAGGCCTGTCCTCTGGCCTTCACTAGCCTTCTCCTTTACATCAAATGTGATGCCCTCTCCCGATCACTCACAATGAATATCCAAAGCAACCGTGCTAAGCAATGTCCTATTGCTATACATGAAGTTTGAAGTGACTAATCTTTCAAGTCTATAAGCAGGCTTTCCCTCCAACTTTGAGTCTGGAAAGGCTACTAAAACCTGTGTGCTGTATATGTATGGATTGTGGTAAGAGTTGTATGAGCCCCTAATAAAATGTTTAAAAAAATAAAATAAAACCTGTGTGCTTTGGGTAACCCGGTAGGTATTTGAGATCAGAGTGGCAAAGCCCCCGTTATCATAATAAACTACCAGCCACCACTGAACAACTAAGGGGGGTGGATGCAATGAAATAGAACAACTCCATCTGGATTACATCTTAAAAGCCAGACCTAAGAGAGTAGGAATAAAGTAGTACAGAGATACGTTTTTTGTTTGTTTCCTTTAAATATTGTTTAGCTCTTCTCTTTAATATAATTTCATGTTTGGAGATGTTATAAAAATAACAAGAAAATAAAACTTTAAAATAACACAAAGAACTCCTTGAACTAACTACAAGCTTTGCTTTCTTGTGTTTTGTTTCGTTTTTTTGTCATTAGCTTGTTGTTGTTGTTTTCTTGTATATTGTTGTTTGGTTTTGCTCTGTCTTGTTTTTGTGCATGTTACTATCTCCACAGGTCTGTCTAAATAAGATAGCCTAGACGAACAATCTGGAGGAGAAAACAACGGGACCAACAGTTCCGGGGGAACATGGGAGAGGGGGAAGTGGGAGGAAAGGTAGTGGTGTTAACAAACCCAGGGACAAGGGAACAACAAGCGATTCTAATCGGTAGTGAGCAGGGTGTAGGAACCTCGTAGGGTGTGATCAAGGGTAATGTAACCAAGCAGAATTACTGAAACCCAAATGAAGACTGAGCATGATAGTGGGACAAGAGGAAAGTCAGAGGAAATAGAGTAGAGAGCTAGGAGGCAAAGGGCATTTATAGAGGTCTAAATAAAGGCATATACATATGTAAATGTATTTACATATGAGGACAGAGCAATAGATCTATGTGCATATATTTATAGGTTTAGTATTAAGGTAGCAGATGGACATTGGCCTCCACTCAAGTACTCCCTCAATGCAAGAATACTTTGTTCTATTAAATTGGCATTCTAAGATGCTCACCTTCCCGACACAATTGCTTAAGACAAAGTGAGTGAATAAGCAAATGTGGTGAAAAAAACTGATGGTGCCCAGCTATCAAAAGATATAGCATCTGGGGTCTTAAAGGCTTGAAGATAAACAAGCGACTATCTAGCTCAGAAGCAATAAAGCCCACATGGAAGAAGCAGACTAGCCTGTGCAATCACAAGGTGTACAAGGGATCGGATATAAGGCATCATCAGAACAAAAAATCATTATTGTGAATGAGGGGGGAGTGTGAAGTGGAGACCCAAAGCCCATTTGTAGGCCACTGGATGTCCCCTTACAGAAGGGTCTCGGGGAGAAGCCGAGCCAGTCAGGGTGTGATGTAGCAACGATGAAACATACAACCTTCCTCTAATTCCTAAATGCTCCCTCCTCCCCCACTATCATGATCCCAATTCTACCTTACAAATCTGGCTAGCTCAGAGGATGTACACTGGTACAGAAAGGAACTGGAAACACAAGGAATCCAGGGCGGATGACCACATAAGGACCAGTGGTATAAGTGGTGATACTGGGAGGGTGAACGGAGGGTGGGGTGGAAAGGGGGAACTGATTACAAGGAACTACATATAACCTCCTCCCTGCGGGGCACACAACAGAAAAGTGGGTGAAGGGAGATGATGTTGGACAGTGCAAGATATGACAAAATAAGAATTTGTAAATTATCAAGGGTTCATGAGGAAGGGGGAACTGGGAGGGAGGGGAAAAATGAGGAGCTGATGCCAGGGACTTGGGTGTAGAGAAAATGTTCTGAGAATGATGAGGGCAACGAATGTACAAAAGCATTTTACACAACTGATGTATGTATGGATTGTGATAAAAGTTGTATGAGCCCCTAATAAAACGATTTAAAAATAAATAAATAAATGAACACCGAGAACTCTGTTTCCTTGGGAACATTTGCTCCACGGGCTTTATCAGCTGTGCCATTTCACAATCCCGCACACAATCTCCCTTCTCAATACATGCAAAAACAGACACACACACACAAGTAGAAATACGCAAACACACACACAGATTCACAGGGTTTTCAATCGCCAAGATGTAGAAAGTAGAACATCAATCTTTCTTCTGTAGTGCCTCTAAGAAGATGAACTCCAATCATTTGGCTGATAGTCAAGAAGTTAGCAGCGGAGTGTTTTTAACAGTTTACATCAGGGGTCCTCAGACTTTTTAAACAGGGGGTCAGAGCTCACTGTCCCTCAAGACCCATTGGAGCGCTGGACTATAGTTAAAAAAAATATGAACAAATTCCTATGCACACTGCACATATCTTATTTTCAAGTAAAAAAACAAACGGGGCAAAAATACCTGGCGGGCTGGATAAATGTCCTCAGTGGGCCACATGTGGCCCGCGGGCCGAAGTTTGAGGATGCCTGGTTCACACTACGCAGTGCCGAAGCTGGCAAGACGCAACAGCTACTAGATGCCGAGTGAATATAATGGAATGGTGCTAAGACAGTAAACACAGTTACCAAAAGGTTTCCCTGAGCCAAAGGAAACTGCATGTTTAAACTGAAAAGGAGCAATATATTTTTACTTTGTTAACAATGACATAGAATAATATAGGATTACATCAATGGTTAAGTTAAATTCGATTACATATTAATCTGAAAGAAAAAAACTATTAGCATATGTTCCAGAATAAGCAAGGTATCTAATAGGGTCTCTATGAGTCAATAACGACTGATAGCAGTCAGTGAGTGAGTGAGTGAGTGAGTGAGTGAGTGAGTGAGTGAGTGAGTGAGTGAGCTAAAGAGTAGGCGGGCGGGCGGGTGAGCTCTAGGCCTTACCGGTATATTAAAATGTGGCTCCACTATATGGGCACACTTGAGTACTGGTTTATTGATCATTTAGCTCATTTCTAAAAGCTCCTAAATTTGTATTTTTTTTGGGTTTTTTTTGAAACAGGATCAAAATATACTTACCTTTCTATGATCTGTAACATCATTAATTATACAATCCTTGTAATGTACTATCACTTTTCCCACTTCTCCCTGTGTTTCCTGTTTTCACTCCTCCTTTCCTAACATTTCTGAACCTTGCCCTTAGGTAAATACAGCCCCTTTGGTTTCAAATTGTTGATTATTTAAGGAGTATGTGTACTCCTCATTGTTGCAAAAGTTGAATGTAATCAATGTTGCTGAATTATACTTAGAGAGATTGTTGAATTGGTGCATATTGTGTATATTCTCAAAGTCAAACCCTCTTCCCCCTAAAAAGAGAATTTTACGTCTAACAGTTCTGTTGACAAATGTACAAGTTATGGCATTCATTTTACAGGAAGAACACTAGGGTTCCTTGCTCTAAATATGAGGACATTTCAAAAGGTTTGTGAGAAAATTCTATGAGCTTTTCATTTTCCACAAAATTTCTGAAGCTCTCTTACATTCTTCCTGAAAGTCATTCAATTTCAGCACTCAACTATAGATTTATGTAGACATGCTATAAATCAGTGAAAAGGTGATTGACATTTAGAATCGGATTACAGAATTCCTATTAAACTCTTACCCCAATTTGAAGAGGTAGCCTATATTCAAGGACGGCTGGTAATGAAGAAAGAATTGCAAGGTACATACACTGGGGGGAACCAAGCTCTAGGGAGTGAAAGAATATCAACTGGATGTTTCCACAAGCACGAGCAATTCTAAAGTGTCCATTCATCTATGCCAAGATAAGTGAAAGACAATCACTTGGCCAACTGACTGAAAAAGACGTGTGGTAAAGTGCAATGTCTTAATGTGGGTATTCTCTCCATGGTCTCTTGCAACTTCCACCAAATGACTGAGTAAGACACTAACAGGGTGTGTGAAACACTAAGGACACCAGTCAGTTTTAGTTGTCGCTTGCTTGCCCATAAGAACGAGCCATTTCAGAAAAGAAGAATTCCTGGAACCATCAAGAAAGAAACGCCACAGATACTAGTTCGTTTGATCCTCCCAGCTTAATGCAATGAAGGCCATGAACAATAAGGGCAGAGGTCAAGGGAAGAAGACCCTGAGACAGAGCAGAGGAGCAGCACAGAGACTATGCGACAGTAAGGCAGAAGAATATCAGGTGGCCCACAGAGTCCAGAGGCCAGGGGGCCATGGAGGGGCTGAAGAGTAGAGAGAGACACTTGGTTGCTGGCTATTTACTGATCCTGACTTGCATTAATCTGTTCACTTTCCTAATAAATCCCTATAATTGTGAGTTTTGCCTGTGTGTTTGATGTGGTCACAGCAATGAATTATCAAACCAAGCAGAAAAACATGGTGTTGTGGGAGCTGCAATGATTGTCCAAATGGGGTTTTAAAAAAAAAAGGACAAAGCACCTCTATCTCCTAGCAATAGGCTTTGGGCTGAGGGAGAGTGGGATTCTCCTTCATTCTTGTATAGCCAGAGGAGGTTAGATACGGTCTCAGATCAGTTTACTCAACATCGAATGAGAAATATCATTGCGAATATCAGATGACTCTTGGCCAAAGAAAATAACAAAGTGTTTATTAGCTATGTGAAGGTATTTGACAATACACAGCAAAATATGGATAATATGGCAAAAAATGGGAAGTCGTTTGAACGGAACAATAGGAAAATGCATTATTTATATTTGGAAAAGGTGTGGGGGGGCTGTAATCTTTCACCATGAGAATTTATCTATAACAGAATAATGCTGAGAAACTGAGCTACATTAACAACATGAAATCTAGACTAGAGGAAGACTAATTAACAACCTTACTTGCTAAAAAGTAGGATGGCTTGAAACAAGAAATTACAGTAAACAATATTGCTAAATAAGGTATATCTGACTCAAGCCAGTCTTTTCAATTGCCTTATAGACATGTGAAGGCTGAGCAGTGAAAGACCAAAGATAAATTAATGCATTTGAATTATGGTATTGGTGAAGAATATTCAATGTACCATGGACAGTCAGCAGAACAAATAAATTTGTGTTGGAAGAAGTACAGCCAGAATGTTGTACATGTTATCAGGAAGAAAAGGACAGCTTTCTGGGGATGAACATCTTGGCTGGTAGAGGATCAGCAAAAAAGAGGGAGGCCCTCATGACATGTGTTAACATGGTGGCTGTAACAATGGGCTTGTTAAATTTACCAACAAGTCTGCATCTCAGTGCAGTGTTTTTCCTTTAAAGTTAATGCCTTAACTTGTCCATTTGTCAACAGAACTATTATTCTCCTATCAAATCCTGTCCAAAATTATACGTTTTTCCTTTACAATCCATCCTTATTTGCCAGTGATATATCCACAAACTCACCAAAATCCCACTACTGCCAACAAGTCGATGCCAACTCAGTGACCCTATAGGAGAGAAACCTGCCCCTGTGAGTTCCCAGGAGGAGAGGCTTTCTTGATGGTTTCAAACCACTGACTTTGCCGTTAGCAGGCTACCAGGTCTCCTTCCATGGATTCATAGCAATCCTACAGGGTTTCTGAAGCTGTCCATTTGGGGGGGGGGGGGGGGGACCGTCAACAGATATCCTCAGAGAGGCTAGCAGGTCTGAGTCTGCAACTCCGTAGTTAGCAATCGAACCCCTAACTGCCAGGGCCAAATGAGTCCACAAACTCATTTCTCTGCCTCTAGGTCAAGGGTCAGCAAACTACCGGTCTGAAGCCATATGCGCCTTTCGGTACATACATGTGGCTCTGAAGTAAAACTGAAAATGAAAATAAAACTATCATAGTTTCATTTATAAAAAATTAAGGATATCGGGGGAGGGGGGGAAGGGGAAAAAATGAGGACCTGATGCAAAGGGCGTAAGTGGAGAGCAAATGCTTTGAGAATGATTGGGGCAGGGAATGTATGTTTGTGCTTTATACAATTGATGTATGTATATGTATGGATTGTGATAAGAGTTGTATGAGCCCCTAATAAAATGTAAAAAAAGAAAAAAAAAAAGAAAATGATTAGGGCAAAGAATGTACAGATGTGCTTTATACAATTGATGTATGTATATGTATGGACTGTGATAAGAGTTGTATGAGCCCCTAATAAATTATTTTTTAAAAAACTAAGGATATCATTCAGATAATGGTAATTTCATTTGTTGTAAAAATGTATGGCTCTTAAATAACTTAAATGTTGTGAGGGGCAGGATTGGCTCAGCTCCTCCCTCTGAAAAGTTTGCCAACCCCTGCTCCAGGTCTCTTAGCCAAGCTCTGATGCACTAGTGGGTTGTAATCTATGGTCAGTAGTTTGAAACCACCAGGTACTACTCAGGAGAAAAATGGGACTTTCTATTCTTGTAAGGATATAGTCTCATAAACAAACTCACATGGACAGCTCTACCCTGTCCTATAGGGTTGCTATCAGTCAGCTTCAACTGGATGGCAGTGAGTGTTGAGGTCTCTTATTCAATTCCAAACCTTCCTGAACACACATGCTTCCCTTCCCAAGTTTTGCACTTTCCTGTGGTCTATCCCTCATCACTAGTCACATTTCAGACAACTCACTCATGGCAACCCATGTCTGAATCAGACTATGCTCCAAAAGCTTTCCATTCTTGATTTTTTGAATCAAGCCTTTCTTACAATGGTGGACTTGAGTCTCCAACCTTTCAGTCAGAGAAGCTTATCAACCACATGCATAACTCAAAGACTATCAAACACTACCCATTTTTACTACCCAATGGGTACATAAGGCACTGGTGTCGAGAACAGTGACCCTGTAAAACAACACAACTGCTTCTGTAGGATTTCTGAGGCTGTAAAATGTTTATGGAAGTAGACTGGCTCATCATTCTCCTACTAGTGGTTCAAACTCTATTTCAGTTAGTAGTCCAATATTTAATCCACTACAGCACAAACCACCACACACTCATTATTTGTGTCACTGTAACTGCCTACTTCTACGGGCTCCAGTTCTTCAGAGGCATCTCCAAGTTTTGTCAATTTTGTAATCAAACTACTCCTTTAGGGATGCCAACTTACCAGCTCTTTTAAAAAGCTTTATTAACACAAAAGTGGCAACGTTACTTATATATAATTAGCTCTGCCACTGACTAAAGGTTCAGATAACCTCTACACATCAAATTGCTTATTTTCAAACTACAATGAACTCTTTTTATAAAATTGTTAAGGCAGGAATAATGGATTTCAAATTCCTTCACAAGGCTAGCAATGTAACAAAAACTTTTTTAACTAGTGGCAATTACAACTTTCCGGAATTGCATAATCAGCTCCAGTTTATGTATCTTTTTAGAAGTATCTCCATTTAGAAATATCTCCAATTACTCCACTATAACTGTCTGCTTTCACTTTAAATTGTAGGGCGGAGGAAGAACATTTACTAAGGAAAAGTATGTTTTTAGAATTATTGTATATGGGTAAACTTGTACTCTCACTGGGGAAAACTAGAAATCCCTTTTATTCACTTAAGATTAATGTATATAAATTTCCTCTGAGAGAGAAGTCTGCCATAACCATTAGATGTCATTTCATCCATATTGTTAAAGCTCAAATTTAGCCAACTTATACGGAAGAAACATTAAGTGACATTTTCTGACTTCCAAAACAGAACGCATTATTCATTCGTTATACCCCCAATATTTACAGTGCATCTAATCAGAGCCCTTAATTAGCATCTTCAAGAAATTTGGATGACATGATTATGAAAGATAAAAGGCTTCACAAAACAAAAACAAGATTAGGGAAATACTGCCTAGGTTGCAATTCTACAGATTACAATTCTTGGCCATTCTATCTGAGAAGTCATAGGTTGTTACATCAAAGACAGCAATCTTCACCATACATGGAGTGTTTAAGTTGCCCCAAGGCTGAAAAGTCATCTTTCTAAATCACAAGTATTTCCAACTGATCCTAACCTTCCTCACACTGTGCCTGAAGAAAAAGTCTGCATACAATTGGCCTCCTTATTTGCAGGTGCCAAACCAATTAATTCAACGAATAGCAGATGGACAACATTGGTGACGGATTCACGGTGTGTGAGCAATCTCTCAAAGGCAAAGAAGTCTTTTCTAATGTACTACATTTTTATGTAACCTAGAAAGTATTTCAGGAGCCCTGGTGTTATCATGGTTGCCAATTCGGCTGCTAACCACAATGTCAGCTGTGAGCCACTCAGTGAAAAAGACAAGGTTTTTTACCCCCATAAAGAGTTACTGTCTCGGAAACCCACAGGAATTGCTCTGATTTACCTTATGGTGTTGCCATAAGGCCAAGTCAAAGAGATGGCAATGAATGAACAGGTGAGAAGTCATTTAAAGAAATCTGAAACTGAAATATCAACAAATAAATGGCCAGAGTAAAAAATGCTGCTTTTGCCATAATATCTTTACATTTTACCTCTTGTCATTTTGAATAATTGTCCTCATTCACATCATAAATTATTGCGTGTCCTTTGCAATTTAAAAGTAAGGGGAGAGGGGAGCTTCGAGTTTGGGGGCGTGGGGGGGGGTGGGATTCCATTATGCCAATATGTAGAGGTCATGGAGTATGTTATCATAACAAAACTAAAAGAACTGCTGATGAATATGGTCAAGCCTACCACAAAATAACTACACTACCTTCAAAGTACACCAAATGTACACACTCTTCACTCATCACCACCTTGCTATCTGACAAGCACACTTAAAAGAACAGTAAAAAGGCTACCATCGGACTACTTTACATATTAAAGACCTACATCTGACAGTAATGCATGTGGAGGATTGATATGAGAATAACACTGGCTTTGATACAAAAGATTACATGTTAACGTGGCTGGGCCATTAATATCAAGAGATTTGGCATGTATGTTTAGACTAGAGAAACAAATTCAGACACTCAAATGTATAAGAGCTTTATATACGAGAGCAATTGAGTATTGAGAAATCATCCCAGCTCAGTCTAGTTCAAGTCCATAAATCCAATATTAGGCCATTATGTCCGATACCAATCTATAAAGTTCCCTTCCGACCCACAACACATGCAATGATGCCGAATGCAGGAAGACCACAGGCCAGTGGGTGGAAAGTCTTGTGGAGCCACTGGCACAGGGGAAGCATCTCAGCACTGGCAGGAGTCTCCATGTGGCTCCTTCAGCTCCAGGGCTCTAGCTTAATTCCATGTGTCTTCTCAACAGGAATCTCACAGGGAGTGTGTGTGTGTCCCTCCTTCAGCTACCTACTTATCTGACTGGTGCCTCCAAATAAGGACAATAAGTTGTGACCTGATTGACAAGCTAAACTCCACCCTCTTACGCATAAGTCTTAAATTGCCAACAGATTTATGTAACTAGCACAGTGTAATCCGTCATACACTGCAGTCATCCCCCATTTTGTGATCTGATAGGGTAATGCTTTATTTTTCACAAAATATTTGCGTCTATGTATCAGAATTTTTAAAAATATTTAATTATTACTATGGAGAATATATTTAAGAAAACATACATCGATTAGTTTCTACATTCTTAAAGTTGCACATCTTTTCACATTTCCTATTTGAACTGTGTCTCCTCCATTAACATAAAATCACTGCCTCTTTAGTCTCCTAGCTAATCTTTGAGGTGTGGTTTTCAATACGATTCTACATATGTAGATATTTTAAAGAGCAGAATGCTCAAGAAAACATTCTTTATTGGTTATTTCAAAGTACTGTTAGGTTTTAAGAAGAAACCAGGAAATATTTTTGGTTTCAGATTTAAAGATTATGCCAGGGAAAGAGTGTCAGGAGTTCACTCATCCATTCTTCATGGTACAAGATTTTTAAATTCCATGATAATTTTGCATTCTCTTCTGCATGCTCTCCATTAAGATCAGGACATAAGAGGCAGTTATGCATGGAAGCAAGTAGGAATTAGTCTGCCATTTCATTTCCCTTCCTATTTTTCCCTCTTCCTATTCTTAACACTCCTCTTCACTCTTTGTCGTTCCAGGACAATGATGGTTGTTAGGTGCCATCGAGTCAGTTCCAACTCATAGCAACTGTTCCAACTCATAGCAACCGTACAGACACTGCCTGGTCTTGTGGCACCCTCACAATGCTTCTTAGGTTTGAGACCCTGTCACAGCCACTGACTGTGTCAATCATCTTTGTTGGGGATATATTTTGTCAAAAATTATGTCCTTTTCCATGGACAGCTTTCTCCTAACACGTCCCAAGTACGTGAGATGAAGTCTAGCCATCTTGTCTCTAAGCAGTTTTCTGGCTGTACTTCTTCCAAGACAGATTTGTACATTCTTCTGGCAGTCCACCGCACTTTCAACATTCTTTTTCAGCAAAGCACGATAATTCAAATGCGTTGATTCTTCTTCAATCTTCCTTGTTCGCTGCTCAGCTTTCACAAGCATATGAGGCAACTGAAAATACCATGCCTTGGGTCAGGAGCACCTCAGTCCTCAAAGAAACCTCCAGAACCATAGAGAACAATTATGGTACCTAGAATGATTTGCTTTTTAAAAATCATTAACATTTACATGATTATATCTATGACAAACATTTTCTATTCTTGTTTTATTAACTGAAAAATAAAGTTATCCGAATGGCTTATCTAAGGAATACCAAACTCACTGCCATCAATTCTGACTCAGAGTCATCACACAGGACAAAAGAACTGTCCCTCTCCCTGTTTGTCCAGGCTGTACATTGTTATGAAAACAGAAGGCCTCATCTGTCTCCTGCAGTGTCAACTGGTGGGTTCAAACTGCTGACCTTGTGGTTAGCAGTCCAATTTGTAACACGATGCCACCATTTATTACAAGAATCCTGTAAGCATAGTGTAGTGACAATCTGATTAGGAGCCCTGCTAGCACATCATTTACATGTGTAGCTATAAAGTAGAAGGTTTGCAATTCAACCCACCCAGCAGCCTCTAAGGAAAAAGATCTGGCTAGTAAAACCTTACCCTAGAAACAAGCTGAGAAAACTCTGCAGGGTAATTTTACTATACAACAGGGCTGCTGAGCTCAAATCTACTCAATGGTTCCCAACAATTGATTTACAACTGCAAGTCAGATAGTCTACACGACGAAGGGTTACACATGAATTGTGAAGGGAAAAATATGTAGATAGTCTGAAACAATTAACAATAATTACAAAATTTTCATCCTTTAATAAAGAATTCCTGAATGACACAGAAGCTAAGCTTAGCTTAAGTAGTACAGAACTTTCAGGTTCACTATTCTTCCTACTAAGAACTTTTTTTCCAGGTAGTCACATACCTAGCTCCTTCGCCTCCTTTGAGTCCTTATTCAAAAGTCACCACCAATCAGTGAAACCTTCCCTGGGCACCTTATCTGAAAGTTCAACTACCTAAGCCCTCATACTTTATGACCTATTCTTAGCTTCATGGTCTCTTTTTAGCATGTATCTACCAGACTCTTATCACACTGATATGTTGTTATCTTGCATGATGCACAGGATTTTAATGTGGTTAGTTAAACCGGAGAACCCCAAGAACATCTAGAGTAATACCAAGCATACAAAGTATACACTACAAACTTATCCAGGAACGCTAGTGGCGCAGGATTACACAGTGGACTGCTATCTAAAAGGTTAGCGGTTCAAAACCACCAGCCACTCACGTCATGGGAGAAAGAGTAGGGTTTCTATCCGCACAAAGAGTTAGTCTCACAAACTCACAGGGGTCCTGGGTTCTACCCTGCCCTATGCGGATGCCATGACTCAGCTTTGACTCCAACTTAGCGGGTTTAGTAGTTGGCACATACTTGGTAAAAAAACCTTTGACAAGGTTTAAAATAAAAAACCAAGCAAGCCCACTGTCAAAGTTGATTCCAATTCAGAGCTCTCCTGTAGGACAGAATATAACAGTTCCACTAAGGTTTCCTCAACTGTACATTTTTATAGAAAGTCTCCTCTTCTCCCAAGGAACACCTCGTAGGTAGACTCAGAACCATAGACTTTACAGTTAGAAGCCCATGGCTTACTGAACAACCAGGACTCCTGTGAGGGAGGCTGGTAGTTTTAGAGGCGCAATGGTAAAATGAGTTTGCTGAAATATTTCATATTCTCATATTTATGTGCATACTCATGCTTTTTCTCCCCACAACTCCGAAATATCCAGACACCTATAAGAACTCTAATTTCTACATAGTAATTTTCAATACCCATATTATAATTATATGTATACACATGGCTCAATTTTCTTTTAGAAGAACCAATCCTTGATAGTCTTTTTACTCACAGTAACTGCTTTAAAGCTCTGTAAATAATAAGTTAAGCAAGTACTTGTCTTCAAATGGGTATTGAGAGTTTTATGTAAGTTTCTTGGGCCAGAATTTTTTCTATTGAGAAAAGAAAAAGTCATTGGGGTTAGAGAATACCATCCCATAAATTAGAACATTTTACTAATTTTTTTAAAACAAATGTCACACATCTATAATAAGTACTCAAACAGTAGAGGGAGGTTGGGGTGGAAAGGGGAAACCGATTACAGGGATCTACATATAACCTCTTACATGGGGGACGGACAACAGAAAAGTGGGTGAAGGGAGACATAAGACAGTGTAAGATATGACAAAATAATAATTTATAAATTATCAAGGGCTCATGAGGGAGAGGAGAGTGGAGAGAGGGGGGAAATGAGGATCTGATGCCAGGGGCATACATGGAGAGGAAATATTTTGAGAATGATGAGGACAACGAATGTACAAACGTGCTTTACACAAGTGATGTATGTATGGATTGTGAAAGAGCTGTATGAGCCCCCAATAAAATGATTTTTTTAAAAGTACTCAAACATTTTCTGTGAATACTTGAATAAAAACTTAAGATAATTTCAAATTTATAGGCCAAACATAAGTTCCTATCAAAATTAAATAGTTCATATTAAGGTTCAAATCTGTGGCTCTTTAAAAGCTAAAATCTTAAGAGCCTTTTGCCCTTTATACATTTGGTTTGCTAAAAGTCAATGTGCCATGCATTCTGACCTTTTGTTAGTATGAGCCAGTGCAAGCGTAATGCTTCTTGCATTCCTTGCTATCTAATAACATTATACAAATGACTAGGTCTATAAATAATCCTAACTAACATCCAAGAGTCAAAATAGACCGCAAAGAAAACTACTTTTAAAGTGTTTTGAACAATGGGTTGTCTAACACAATAACAGCAAAAGCACAGTAAAAGAAAAAAATACATGAATGAGGTCTAATAAAAAGTTAAAACTATTGTTCAACAAAGCCAACAAAAAATGGCAAGACATGCTGCTGACTGTAAGAAACTCTTTGTAAACCATATACACATAATATGAAGCTAATAACATATACTATATATAAATATGCATATATATACACATACTTAAGCTTAATAACAAAAGCAAATAAACCAATCATAAAACAGGCAAAGAATATACATTTTACCCAATAATCAATTGGCCACAGATGTGAAAAAATGTTCAGCATAATTAATTATCACAGAGAATCAAATCAAGCCACAATGAGATACCATTTCACACACAAAGGTGGTAAAGAATAAAGGGGAAAAATAGAAATTTACAAACATGATCAATGCAAGGGAAAAATTTGAGCACAAAATCGATTGCCAATGGGTTGCAAAATGGGACAGCCTTTGTTCCAAACAATGTAACAGTTCCTCAAAAAACAAAACATAATAAATAAATATTCATTATAATCAGAAAAAAAACAAAATACAGAAAAACAAAAACATAGAACCATATAAGCCATCATGTTCCACTCATAGATATAAACCCAGAAGAGTTGAAATCAAAGTCTTTTTTTTAAATCATTTTATTACGGGCTCATACAACTCTTATCACAATTCATACACACATTAATTGTGTAAAGCACATTTGTACATTCGTTGCCCTCATCATTCTCAAAACATTTGCTCTCCACTTAAGGCCCTGACATCAGCTCCTCATTTTTCCCCCTCTCCCTGCTCCCCGCTCCCTCATGAAACCTTGACAATTTATAAATTATTATTTTGTCATATATTGCCCTGTCGGATCCTTGTAATCAGATCCCCCTTTCTAACCCACCCTCCCTCTATGCTCCCAGTATCGCCACTCACACCACTGGTCCTGAAGGGACCATCCGCCCTGGATTCCCTGTGTTTGCAGTTCCTATCTGTACCAGTGTACATCCTCTGGTCTAGCCAGACTTGCAAGGTAGAATTCGGATGATGATAGTGGGTGGAGGGGAGGGGAAGAAGCATTAGGAACTAGAGGAAAGTTGTATATTTCATCGTTGTTACATCACACCCTGACTGGTTTGTCTCCTCCCGGAAACCCCTCTGCCAGGGGGAAATCAAAGCCATAAAGACCATACACCAACCAATGGTCATTTGCAGGACCACAGCCAAAGGGTGAAAGAGCCTAAATGAATGGATAAACAAAATGTAATGTGTACATATAATAGCATACTACTCAGTTACTATGAAAAATAAAATCTTGATACATTCTACCGTAAGGATGGAGATTTAAGGTATTCTGAGTGAATGTTGCAGGGTCTCATTTATATAAAAGAGCCAATATATACAAAGCAACACATTTTAGAACTTACAAGGGACAGGGAGGTGAAGAAAAAGTCACATTAATCAAAGACAGGGCTGCACATCTGATTACTACAACTGCTGTCAATAAAGGGTACACCCGGAGAGAGAGGTTAAATAGAGACCAGTAAAATAAATAAATAGATAGATAGATAGATAGATAGATAGATAGATAGATAGATAGATAGATAGATAGAGACCAGTTATGTGAGCCATATAATTTATACACATACACAAATAAAAGAGTAGCTGCTCAGACTGCTTAACACAGCCAAACACTTCATTGGAGGTTTAGTTATGTTTTATGGAGTATTCCATGAAATTTGGATTAACTGATCAAATAAACTGTTCTCAGTGCTTCTGGTCTACCTCCTCGGTCATTGTGTAGTGTCTGACTTTGTCTTAAAGCTTGGTATGCAGGCTCCCAAAGCAAATGGTTCTCTATTCACTGGAACCAGCAGAGATGCAGAAATGGAATAGGAAATGGCTAGTTATCTCTTCGAAGAACTGCCTCCTTTGCCAGATCAGAAGAAATGCAGTGTCCAACTACCATTACCAAGTATATTTTATCAGATTCCGTAGAAGAATCCTGAACAAAAGGAGGGAAATGTAGAGCAGATTTGCATATTCTCATGAACTGTGGGCTTTCTGGAGCCTCAGAGGCTGAATGAATCCCTTAAACTACTGGCTTGATATTAATACTTAAAACTTTAAATGAAATTATCCCCAGAATCATTTCACTTAACTAGTAAAAAATGTCTGCTTTGATGGACACTGAGCTTCTACCCAACACTGTTCTAATAGCCTGGCTTTCTGTGATGTTCACTTTCCTGACAAAATCACTGATGACAGAATGGGTGCATAAGCTAATGTGGTAAAGGACGCTCATGGTGCCCTATTACAAGATATAACACATTGGGTCTTAAAGGATTAAAGTTAAACAAGTGTCCATGTAGCAGGGAAGCCACAAAGCCCACCTAGAAGAAGCACACCAACCCATTTGATCACAAAGTATTTATGGAATCAGGGATTAAGCATCAGAAGATCCAAAATAAACAACCATATCAAAGCGAATGAGGGTGGTTGTAATGGAGACCCAAAGCCCATCTGTAGACAAGTGGACATCCCCTGGGGTCACAATGAAGGGACAAACCAGCCAGGGTGCAGTATAGCACTGATGAAACACAACATTCCTCTAGTTCTTTAATGCTTCTCTCCACCACCCCCACCCCCACCTATCATGACCCCAGTTTAACCTTACAAATCTGGCTAGACCAGAGCATGTACACTGGTAGAGATTAAGAGCTTCGACACACAGAATCCAGGACACATAAACCCCTCAGGACCAATAATGAGAATATCGATTATCATGGGGGTAGGGGAAAAGTGGAAGGGGAAGAAAGGGGGAACCAATCGCAATGATCAACATACAATTACACACACACCCGCTGCCACCTTAGGAGTCGAACAACAGAAACATGGGTGAAGGGAGACAGCAGATGGTGTAAAATATGAAAATAAAAATAATTTATAAGTTATCAAGGGCATGAGGTGGGAGGGAGGCGGGAAAGAGGAACTGATACCGGACTCAAGTAGAAAGAAAATGCTTTGGAAATGATGATGGCAACATATGTACAAATGTGCTTGATACAATTG
The DNA here is from genome assembly GCF_050624435.1 of Tenrec ecaudatus. Taxonomy (NCBI): domain Eukaryota; kingdom Metazoa; phylum Chordata; class Mammalia; order Afrosoricida; family Tenrecidae; genus Tenrec; species Tenrec ecaudatus. Next base: position 81,697,854 of record NC_134534.1, read on the forward strand.
ATGCATGGACTGTTATAAGAGCTGTAAGCGCCCCCAATAAAATGATTTTTTTTTAAATGCCTTGAGCATCATGGTCAAGGATTTTTCCCTTGAGGATTTACTTAAATGGAGTGAAGCTGGCAACTGGAAACATTGCGGTGTAGCGTTTATGTCAATGAGGAACCGTTCTGAGAAGGTGAGAATCGCTGCGTAACATGAAGAACGTAATAAATGTCTTTAAACCGTGCCTGTGGAAACCACTCAATTGCTTGTTTTGTTGTGTATTTTCTCATCAAAATTTAGAGAGGAAAAATAGTGCTATCTTTGGCAGTTTGTCAGGTCATCTGCTGGTTAAACATAGCCATCACTCCAGCCATTCCACTCAAGGTAAGGGACAAAAACCCGTTTTTTTAACAGAAGGCTAATTCATTTCAGCTTAACAAAGTCTTGGTAGGTTCAAGTCAGAGCATATTCTGGTAAACTAAAAGCAAAATTACTTCAAAACCTGAGAAGAAAGGCCTGGTGATCTTCCTAGAACATGAGTCACTGGGATTCTACAGAGCACTGTATGATTCACAGGGGGTCACAATAGCCTAAATGCAGAAATAATCCAGGTATCCATTATCTGACGATACACACACACACACACACAGAGCTACACAATGGATTGGCGCCTGGCGGCACTGTAAGGTAAGCAAGGGATTATTAACCTCAAGGTTAATGGTTCAAATCTACCAACCACTCCAAGGGGAAAGTGAGGTTGTCTGTACCCATATTTATAGTTTCAGAAATCCTATAAAGAGTTGCTATGGGTTGGGAATCAACTCGGCTGCAGTGAGTTTGATTTTGGGGGGTTGGTTTTATACAAAGTATTATTCAGTAATAAAAAGAAATGAAGTGTTTACATTTTACAATATGAATAAACTCTGAAACCACTGTGCTAGATACCAGTCAGAAGGCCATATGCTTTATACTAGTCATATTAAATGTCTAAAACAGGAAAATCAATAAGGATACAAAGTGATTAAGGGTTCCTTTAGAGATGAGGTGTTCTAAGGCTATGAGATTTCTTTCAAGGTGGTAAAAATGTTGGTTGTACCTGTGTGTGAATATACTAAAAATACTGAATTGTACACTTTAGATGAGTGAACTGTGTAGTATACAAGTTGTATCAACAAAGCTGTCTATATACAACTTCCATTCAGGAGCAATCAGCAAAAACATGTGCCTAAAAGTCCCAGCTCTATGAAACAAACTCATCTGCCATCGGTGGTTGCAGAATCATAGCAACCCTATAGCTCCATTATTGCCTGGCTTAATTGTGACCACCAATGGAAAAACCTAAGAGGAACGACAAAGTATGTTCAGAGCATATTCCAGCACACTAGAAACAAAAATATTTCCAAACTTCCAGTCACGGTTTACGTAAGATATCAAATAAATAAATACAGCAACATTTTCCCCGGTGATCCCTTGGCGTCTCACTATCAATTCTGAACCAGAGTTGGAAGGGCTCTAGGATACACAGAAATCTAGGAGTACTTCTAATAGAACAATCATTATAGTCAGTTTAAAGGTAGCTGCCTCCTTAATTCTTAACAGTTTCCAACCTTTTCACCCTTCACATCAATTACACTTGCATAGTTCTCACAACTTAGAAACTCCAGGATGCATAGTTAGCGAGACAGGCACATTTCACAACTCTTACCAGGAGGGCGAGAATGGTTGCACAACTTTAAGAATATAATTAATGTCACTGAATTGTCCATGTAAAAACAGCTGAATTGACCTGTTTTGCTGTGTATGTTTATCACAACAAAATATATGAGAATAAACGCAAAAGAACGGAACATTTGATGTGGACCAAACCACTGTTCTATGTATAGTAAACGCGAGAACACTGCCAACCAGCTGAGTGTTTTCCAGTAACGTGACTCTTTATAAACAGTGTGCAGGCTGGTCTTCCTTAGCACATAGGCCTTCATGGTATGAGCGCACTTTTAAGGAGTCAGGTCAGCTAAAGACGAGATTACGAAACTATAAACAGTAAACAAAGCACATCCACCAGCTGGGAGAACTGATAATTCTGCTTGGAAGCTATCATTTCTCCTGTTAGTCTATTTATTTTGCTTCTACCAAGGAAGTTGTGAAAGGCGCATCCACGCCCCATCCCAAATCTATCAGTGGGGCGGGGAGAGGCTGAGTCATTCCTAGAAGTAACTTTATACCGAACATCACACTCTTGGGTCGCGGAAAAAGAGCCTGTCTCTGTTCCTACCATCCCTTGCGCTGTGCTCTGCCTCAGCCAACTCCACTCTCAGGTTTCCAAAGTCTAAACCCAGGAGGATTGAGCCCTTGTGCTAAGAGTGAGGGCAGGGTGAGACCCGGGAATCCGGGCGTGCCTCGCTCTCTTCCGAAGCTTGACAGGCGGCTGCCCTGGGAGGGTACCCGAGGCCTTCGGAGGACGCTCCCCGAAGCCAGAGGAATCCATCGAGTCGACGCGAACGCTCGCTATCGACCAGGGCGGTCGCACACAGCTGCCATGGGCCGGGCTCCAGGCGGGTGGGGAGGTTGCGACAGAGCCGGCACCCTCTGCCCAGCTTGTCGCTGGTCGCGTTACCCAGATGGGCCAAGGGGCCGGGGGCCGGCGGCACTCACCCGGCTACGCCTCCTCCTCCGCCGGCGGCTGCAAAAGCAGAGCCCGAGGCCTCCGGCACCATCTTCCGCCGCCGCCTCGGCCTCAGAGGCGGCTACCAACCGCCCATTCGACTCTGCAAAACTGGCACAACCCTCGGCGTCCCAGCACTCGGCGGCGGCGAGCAAACGGGAGGGGCCGAGCGGGCGAGGACGCGATCAGGCCCCCCGGCTCTGAGGCGGGCGCGGGGGCTGGAGCCGGGCAGAGCCGAGGGGCCCGGACAGTTGGGGGACCCTGGGGCAGCGCCGAGGCTCGGCTGGGCCACGGACTTCGCCGCACGGCTCGGTTTGTTATTGTCGACTCGGGCGCTTCCTCCGTGGAGCATGCCGGGAAACACCGGCCGCGCAGGGGAGAGGCACGCCAAGCCGCGAGTGGGCCGGCGACGCACAGGGGCGTCCGCGCAGGACCGGAAGTGGGGCATGCTGGGAAGGGGGCGGTCCTACGCCCGGCCAGAGGTTAGCCGGCCGTTTCTGTCCTGAGTTAACCTGTGAACACGACTGGAATGGCCTTTGGCGGTGAGCTTGACCTTCCTCGCGCTCAAACGAGCGCTCCCTCTCCTGAACTTTGGGCCAGGCCCAGGTGGGAGAGCTCACAGCCTGTAGCTGACGAATGGGTCCTACTGGGGCCTCGCGATCCCGCCGGGATCTGTGAGCCACTAGGCTCCAAGAGGGCTGTGGCTCAGCCAGCACCACCCCACAGAAGACAGCGGGGGCTTTTTCGGACTAGGTAAGAGTGCTACGACCGCCACTTTAGTGTAGCTGCGTTTAACAGTGGGGAAGTGAGCCTTGGTGGCGTGTGGTTACACATTCGACTGAGATCCTCGAAGTCAATTCTTCGAAACCACCAGACGCTCTGCGGGAGAAGGACGGCTTTCTACTTCCCTAAAGAGTTACCCTGTGCACTAGAGTCGCGATGATTCGGCATTGACTCTGGCTGTGAGTTCACTGGAGACTATTTCAGGAAAATTCATAAGTTCTGAAGTGGTTTCATTAATTGTTTGAAGCCAGCCACACGACTGGATTGTTAAACGCTGATGAGCTTAAGTTACACTTATACCTTTTAAAAATCCTAATATATTCAGGAACATCCAGTATGAGTAAAAGCCTAGAGGTGCCAAATCATACAGTATGACTCATAAGTAACAAAAATCTTTTGATGTGAGCGTGTATTAGAAACAAAAGGCGTCTAAACAATGCTAGTAGGAAAAACAACAACAATGCTATTAGGAAGCAAAATTAGCACTTCGTCCTTTGACATGGAATGTTCAAAACCCTGAATGACAAAAGAAGCCATTTTCAGTCAATCTGACCCATATGTAAAAGTCAGTTTTATCATTTTAAACGTTATTTTTGTTTTGCATTGATACATATGCCAGAAAGATCTTAAAATTTCCAGCAAATCATACTTATTTTCAACCTGTAACTTTATTACACTTTCCCGCAAAAAAGAAGTGAAAAATAAAACTTAAATGATCATGAAGCTGGTGGGAATAGGGGTAAGTAGAAAGATATGTACACTGAAAAGATTTAAATTAAAAGAAAATAAATAGAAGAAAAGCAAACCTAACAAGTCTCTAACTCTTAGAGACACTGGGCTTCGAAGACAAAATTTTTATACAATCATAAAACCTCAAATTTTTCCAAAGGAGCAACTTGCTAGTTTGAACCAACTTTACAATTAGCAAATGCTTAATTGACAGCACCACCAGGGTTCCTTAGGCAAAGGATAGTAATCAACAAACAGAAAAGGAAGAGGAGGAGTTTGGCCAGAAACTTTTGAAAAAAAATGTAACTATAAGATAGTAACAAACATTAGTGTTTGGATTATCAATGATGTTAACCTCTACAAATAAATCTAATTTAGCATGTAAAAACTTGAATGTTATTAAAAAATAAAATACTTTGAACATTTATTTGTGTATAATCTCTTTTATTAAGTGAGAGTATCAACCCAACTTTCCCTCTGAACCTTAGCCTAGAAATTAACATGAAAAAATAATAATTTGTGGATTATCAAGGGTTCATGAGGGAGGGAGGGGAAAAAATGAGCTGATACCAAGGGCTTGAATAGAAAAATGTTTTGAAAATGATGATGGAAACATGTATAAATGTGCTTGACACATTGGATGGATGGATGGATTGTGATAAGAGCTGTATGAGCCCCCAATAAAATGATTTTTAAAGAATTTTATTAATTAAAATTATTGACTTTACTGACTTGTAGCTTCTACAAATTTTATTAAACTCCAGGAATATTAGGTAGTAGCTTAGAGTATGACTTCACTCACAGGTCGTTAGAGAATTTGCAGTGCAAGTGTCTCTACTAAGTGTAGCGAAAATGTGCAGGGTTCACTGATAAATACTATATATCTATAAATGCCTAACTGCAAATCAGCTCATTAAAATCCTATTTAGGTGGGGATGGTAATCAGTGTCATGAATCAAATTGTGTAGGAATTGTTGATGGTAACCTAATTTTCTCTAAGCTTTCACTCAAACTGAAAAGAAGAAAGAAGATGTAGAGACTAGAGCCATACTACTATGGAAGTGGGGCAGACAGGAACAGCAAAATCAAGAAAAGCTTTTTCTCCCCTTCTGTCCAACCTTCCTCTAGGATTTCCTGTTTGCAGGAAGTAGGTTGACAAGGAAGCAGACCAAACACAGGGTTGCTATGTGTCAGCATTGACTTGTTAGCAGTGTTTGGTTTGCTTCCACTTCCATCAAGTCAATTCTGACATATAGCAAGCCTATACGGTTTGGTGCTTTCAAACTGCTGACTTTGCAGTTAGCTGCCGAAACCATTGCCTACTATGCAACCAAGGAGCATTGGCAAAGTAATTAGAGAACTAAAATTTGTAGAACAAAGCATAGGAAGGTGGCATTAGAACTAAGGAGATAACCGTTTAACATTTCTAAGATAACTCAATTTTAGAGATTTTCAGAGGGTTCAGACTGCCCCTTGTTAAGAATCAAATTGTCCTCTAAAAAGAATGTTCTGGAGGGAAGGTGGGGTAGAAAGGGGACACTGATTACAAGGATCTACATATAACCTCCCTGGGGGATGGACAACAGGAAAATGGGTGCAGAGAGAAGAGAAGGGACAGGGCAAGATATGACAAAATAATTTATAAATTATCAAGGGTTCATGAGGGAGGAGGAGCAGGAAGGGAGGGGAAAAATGAGCTGATATCAAGGGCTCAAGTAGAAGCAAATGTGTCAAGAATGATGGCAACAAATGTACAAATGTGCTTGACACGATGGATGTATGGATTGTGATAAAGAGTTGTATAAGCCCCCAATAAAATGATTTTTTTTTAATAATGTGCTGGAAATAGGATTTTCTTTATGTTAATTTGCCATGGGCTGTGTCCGAAATCTATCATTTCTGAGTTAGAAAAGCTAGTAGATCAATAGCACACAGAGAAGGAAGGAGAAAAACACCGCGAGAGTATCAACAACCAGGACTACAGACAAGGAATTCAAGATGCCCAAGACCCTGATTTGGGCCTTTAGCCAGAACTGAAATATTTATGTTCTTCAAATAAAAATAATAAAATTCAATTTATCCTTCAGGTCTCACTTCAATGTCACTTTTTAGAAGGCCTGCCTTGAAGGTTAGAATCCCTGTTTCATGCTTCACAGCAGTTTGTAAACCTTTTAAAGCACCCATCACCCTTGTGATTCTTTCATATCTAACCTGCTGACTGTGGAGATCTTAATACCTGGTAATAGTTAGATGTATTCAGTAAACATGTATTGACTGCCCCACACCTTGTTTGGCCCAGCCCTCAGTTTATACCTGGGCTCACAAAATAGGGTCCTCATCCATTTAGATGTTGTAATCGAGGGCCAGAGCCCTGGTTGTATAGTAACAAGTTCAGCTGTGACCCTCAAGGTAAGTAGTTCAAAAAACCACAGGAAAGTTTTCTACTCCCATAAAAGGCAAGGAAATTCAAAGAGTTCTACCCTGTCCTACAGGCTCACTATGAGTTGGCAGCATCAGCTGGATAGCATTAAGGTTAGTTTTGGAGTCCCTAGGAGGTAGAGATTTGAAATGTCCCTAATGTTCATTTTTTTTCTCTAGCTATTCCACTCCATTTTCTCTCCATTCCTACCTTTAATATACTCCCTCATGTCTCTGGGTTCTATAATTAGCTTGGATATCTCACACAACTCCAAAACAAAGTAAATTGGTTACCTGGTTGGGTCCCAAATTTCAAGTTCAGTCTGGAGTATCCTTATTCACAACAGTGGAGAAGCTGGTGAAACAGGTCAAATAATACAGGTAACTCAAGATCCCAAGGTCAGGCTGAGGCAAGCCAACTGCAGGGTCCAGAGCTAGAAGCCAAATATGCAAGGCAAAGTAGGTCTTGCTTCTACCAATGCTTAAGTCAAGGTTTCCTGACTTAAGGTCACAAAAGGTGTGGTTTTTGTCTTTCAGTAGACCATACCCCTAAGGCAAATGAGTCTTCAAGTCACACCCTCTGGTAATGTAAAACCAAACTGACTACCATCAAGTCAATTCTGACTTATAGTGACCCTGGAGGACAGGGTAGAGCTGTCCCTATAAATTTCTGAGACTAATTCTTTACGGTAGTGAAAAGCTTTTTTCTCCCTTGGATTCCCCTGTGCTTTTGAACTGATGATCTGGCAATTAGCAGCCCAATCCCTAACCACTGCCACTAGGGCTCCTGGTGCTCTAGTGGTTGCTCATTCAGGTGCTAATCACAAGATCAGCAGTTCAAGACTCCTCAGGAGAAAAACAAGGCTAAGGTTGCAACCTAACTCTAAAGAGAATGCGCACCAGATTATAGCCACCAGCAAAGAGACTAATTTATAAATCCGAAAGGGATTATACTGGAAAGATGAACATATGGAGCCATTGATTAGGTCTCAGGGACCACATGTTTTTCCCACTCTTCAGCTTTTTTTTTCGTTGGTTTTGTTTTCTTGATTTTTGCAGGTAGAGACCATGAAGTTAACTGAGTGTCGTAAGCCCTACTGGTATTTATATTGATGATAGATTTAGATAACGAAACGAATTACTGTATAAGGACCAATAGTTCAAAATGTTTATAGTGACAAGTTTATAAAACAATTATTGCTCAAATTATACAGGATATTGTGAATATCAAGGTAAGCATCTAAATTTTGCTACATATGCCTGATTTAGGGTTTCATTCAGCATATGCATTAAATATATCTAAAAACAACTTAGTGTTTCTCATAATTTCTCCCTATTTTCTAACAACCAGAAAACACACCTGTACTGTTTCAAAGGTAAATCACAATTCAATTCAATTGAGGCAAATGGGCTGGCTTACAAGCTCTCTATTTTCATACTTTCCAATAAACATTTCTGTCAATCATTATATCAATAATACACAGAGGAAATTAGTATAAACAAAGTAGAATCAGATACTAAACTCAGTTCTTAAAACAGACAAGGTCAATCCTTATTTAGCTAATCTAAATCCTTATCTAAACTGTTGATACAAAAATATGGGATTGGGCCCCTGAGAGCATCAAACCAGATCCAGGTTTTGTCAGACATTTTGACCTCTGTCAACTATTTCCTTAAGCAGCATGGTTGTGAAATTCCAATGGCGATTTCTACCCCTGAGATCAAAATATACATTAAAAACCCATTTTTTTTGCCATTTCACACAGGAATAACCAAAGACTACAATCAAACATAATCATCAAAACTTTAACTTCCCATGTTCTTTCCAGAAAATAACCCAGTAAACTGCATGGACATATCTGACGTCTGTAGCGCCAAAGAAGAAACACCACCATGAGGCAGAAGTCAAATAACCATCCACGCTCTTATCTTCATGATTTGTTTCTCCACTACTGCTGGTACCATGATGTGTTAGTCTGGGTAGACTAGAGAAACAAAATTCATAGATATTATATTTTATAAGAGAGAGTTTTATATAAAGGGTAAGTGAACATTAAGAAAGCATCCCAACCCAGTTCAGTCCAAGCCCATAAGTCCGACATTAGCCCGTATCTCCAACACTGATCTCCAAAGTCCTCTTCAAACTCACAAAACACACAATGACTGCAGGAGGAAAGCCAAATCAGTGTGTGTATAAGCATCTCAGCACTGGCAGGGGTCTCCACATGGCTGCTCCAGAACCTAGGGCTACATCAGAGTAGGTCCATGTGGTTTCTTTGGGATGTCTCACAGGAAGTGAGCCTTGCCAGCTGAGGCAGAGAATTAGCTAAGGCATCCACACACTGGTCCAACCATCAGGGAACAAAAGACAAGGCAAGGCTCAGGCTCGCTGAGCCATTTATCTCTCTGCCCTTCAATTAAACTGTTCTTCGATTAATCCCACATGTGTTCATCAGGCAGGTTGGCACAATAAGTCTATCACATTGTCCATTGTTAAAAAGATCGAAGAGATGTACCATTTGGGACTTTGCTTTTAAGATCAGTTAATTTGTCACATTTAATATAATTGATTTATTTTATTTAGGGTGCTGCAAGAACTGTGATCATTCAGTTGATGATTTCAGTGCTATTAACACACTTTAACATCCATCCCAAGTCCCCACCATCCACTTTCCCAGTAACCAATCTAATCCTCCACTACTGAGAGTGCTCTAGTTTTCCTTTTTTCATATTGGTTCTTACCTCTCCCCAGCCCCTTTTCTTTCTCTGCTCCCTTTTGTTTGTTTGGTTTTTTTATCTCACAGAACATGTGCCAACCCATCCCAAACTTGCTACCTCCTTGTTCACACATGCCCTTGCACCTCCAGTCGATGCATAATCTGGAAGAGCAAGTGCTGAGTCCCAGCCTCTGCCTTGTTTTGTTTTTTACTTCCTCTCTCTCTCTCTCACATGCCCCCACACACATGTTTCCCCCCTCACATGTGTTCTTTTTCATCCTGAAGATAAGGGTCCTGACCCTGTCACGTCTGCAGCTAGAAGCACTCACTTCTTCCCCTGTATATGTCCATGGAGCAAGAACATTGTTCCCAACGCAGCCATGTCCCCCCTCTTTTTTTCCCTTCCTATAGCCTTATTTTTTCTATTATTCCACCCCTTTGTTTAATTTTTCTAATCCCCCCACTACTGTCCTCCCCTGGTGGGAACCCTACCCAACCATTTATACCACACCTGCTGTACCACCCAGAGAGCACCACCACCTGCTGAAGCACCTCTAGAAAAATTAAGAGGGCAATGAACACTTGCCCAGCCCACCCTGAGCTGCCTAAGTGACCAGTGACTGTAGACCTATACCCACATCCCAAGCATCACAAATTCACTCTGAGGTATGTGATGTGCACCACATGCTGCCAAACTAGCAACCAGAGTAGGCACATCAGCCCTGCTGACAAGATATACTAACACAAAAATATCAGGGTGATGTAATCCAATGCGAACCCAATTGATTCAGGAAAACTGCACTGAGCTAACAGTCAACTTACAACCACACAAAGGGTAAGTCAAGCAAGGAACCAAAATACCAAAGCAGAAAATCTTTGTAGAAAGAATCAAATTTGAGCTACCTAATAAAGTAATTTAATAGATTTATGCTTCATCCGTTCGACAGCTTAAAAAAGGAGATCAAGGAAAACAAAATCACAAAGAAATCATATCAAAGCATGAAAAACATAAGCCAAACACAAAGAATTCAGAAAACGAATTCAAGAGCAAACTGAAAAAGTAAGCGAAAAATTGTAAATCATACAAAAGCAGCAAATAAAGATGAGATTAGCACTAAGACTTCAGAAATAAATAAGTTGGCACTGACTCATAGCAACCCTATATACAAGATGAAACACCGACTGATCCAAGATTCAGATAGATTAAAAACAAATCTCAATACCAACTCGTTAAGAAAAATTAGATACAAAACCAAACCAGGAGGCTTTAAGAATCATGTGGAAAGCAACAAAGACCATATTGAAGAAGCACACCATGAAAATGAGAGGGGAGTGGAGTCCCAAAACCCATTTGTACACAATTGGACATTTCCTCACAGAAGGGTCACAAGGAAGGGATGAGTCAGCCAGGGTGCAGTATAGCACCAATGAAACACGGCATTCCTGTTCGTTAATGTGAGACCTTACTATCATGACCCCAGTTCTACCTTATAAATCTGGCTAGACCAGAGATGTACACTAGTACAGATAAGAGTTCTCCACACACAGAATCCAGGACAGATAAACCTCTCAGGAAAAGTAATGGGAGTAGTGATACCACAGGGTAGGAGAAAGGTCAAGGGAGAAAGGGAGAACTGATCAAAATGATCGATGGATAACTCCCACACACAGACCCAGGGTGATCAACAACAGAAACATGGGTGAAGGGAGACAATAAACGGTGTAAGATATGAAAATAATAACATGAATTATCAAGAGCTCCAGAAGCAAGAAAGCCCACATGGAAGAAGCACACAGGCCTGTGCAATCACAAGGTATCGAAGGGATCAGGTATAAGGCATCATAAGAAAAAAAATCTTACCATAGTGAATGAAGGGGGAAGTGCAGAGTGGAGACTCAAAGCCCATTTATAGGCCACTGGAGATCCCCTTGCAGAGGGGTCTAGGGGAGGAGATGAGTCAGTCAAGGTGCGATATAGTACAGATGAAAAATACAACTTTCCTCTAGTTCCTAAACGCTTCCCCACCCCCCACACACTACCATGATCCGAATTCTACCTTGCAAGTCTGGCTAGACCAGAGGATGTACACTGGTACAGATAGGAACTGGAGGCACAGGGAATCCAGAGTGGATGATACCTTCAGGACCAGTGGTGTGAGTGGCGATACTGGGAGGGTAGAGGGAGAGAAGGTTGGAAAGAGGAACCGATTACAAAGATCTACATGTGACCTCCTCCCTGGAGGACGGACAACAGAAAAGGGGATGAAGGGAGACATCGGACAAGGCAAGATATGACAAAATAATAATTTATAAATGATCAAGGGCTCATGAGGGAGAGGGAAGTGGGGAGGGAGGCGAAAAAAAGAGGACCTGATGCCAAGGACTAAAGTGGAGAGCAAATGGTTTGAGAATGATGAGGGCAATGAATGTACATATCTGCTTTACACAATTAATATGTGTATGGATTGTGATGAGAGTTGTATAAGCCCCTAATAAAACTTTTTAATAATTTAAAAAAGCGCTGACGAGGGTGGGAGGGTGAAGGAAGGGGGAAAATGAGGAGCTGATACCAAGGGCTCAAGTAGAAAGAAAACATTTTGAGAATGATGATGACAACAAATGTACAAATGTGCTTGACACAATGGATTGTGATAAGAGATGTACGAGTCCCCAATAAAATGATTTTTAAAAAAGAAAGAAAATGTTTTGAAAAGGATGTCAACATATGTACAAATGTGCTCGACACAATGATGTATAGATTGTTGTAAGAGCTGTAAGAGCCCCCAATAAAATGATTTAAAACATTAAGGGGGGAAAAAAGAATTATGTGGAAAACCATCAACAAGACTGACAGGTGATCTGAAAACTCCCCAAAACAGTGCCAAGAAAATTGATGCAAATGTCTAGGAAGAAAGCTTCCCTAATATCATGAAGGATTAGAATCTCAATGAATCCCGAATGGTTGACCCACAAAAGAAAATCACCTGGAAAAGTTCTGGGCTGCTAACTGCAAAGTCATGGCTTCAAAACCAACAGCCCCTCCACAATCTCGGACATTCACTGGGGCCGTTCTACCTGGTCCTTAGGATCACTGGGGTCGACATCAAAGGCGCTGAGTTTTTAATTATCATAACCCAATTTTCCAAAACCAAATAAATAGCAGGAAAGCAGCTGGGGGAAAGCAAAACAATCTACAAAGAAAAGAGAACCGATAAGATTAAACTGACTTCTCAGCAGAAACCCTGGCAGGCAAGAAGATAAAGAAATCATGCAAGGGGGCCTTTGGGCAGAGAGCCAATCATGGCAACCACAAGCTGAGATTAAAACACAGGCCAAAAGCTCCCATTCTCTCCCATTGCCATATCATGTAAATAAGCCCAAATGTGTTTAGGTGCCATCAATCAGTGCCAACCCATACCGACCCTGTACACACAGAGCACAACACTGCTGGGTCATGCACCTTCTTCACAATCGTCTCCATGTTTAATCCCATTGCTCCAGCCACCGTGTAAATCCATCTCCTGAGGCCCTTCCCCTTTTTTGCTGCCCTTCCCCTTTACCAGGCATGATGTCCTTCTTCAGGGAATAGTTTCTCCTGGAAACATGTCCAAAGCAGGTAAGACAAAATCTTGCCATCCTTGCCCCTAAGGAGCATGCACTGTGGCCATACTTCTCCCAAGACCGATCCCTTTGCCCTTTTAGCATTCTATGGCACTTCCTCCTCAAGCACCACAATTCAAATGCATCAATTCTTCCATCTTCCTTTTCAATGTCAACTTTCACACACCTATTCCTCAAAGTACATCCTCGCTTTTCAATACTCTCAAGGTCTCGTGTAGCAGATTCACCTAATGCGATATACCATTCTTCAATAACAGTAAGGAGAGAATACATGAACTAAACAAGTGTGGATTGGTGAATGAGAGTATGTATAGATTAGATAGACAGTATTTTAATGTATATTTTTATGTGTGCTGCAAATATACCCATGAAAAGAGAATAAACAGACAAAGTTATGAAAACAGCGGTTACCAATCATCTGGAGGGAAAGAGTTGCGGGGCCGGGGCACATAAAGACATCAAGATCAAGCTACTTCACATAGTCCACAAAGACAATGTGCTACACCCTATTGCGGTGAGTAGTGACTGAGGTGCTGAAAGCTCTTGAGCAGCCAACTCTTGTGCAACTATTAGTCAGTCTCTCCTCACCTGCAACAAATAAGAGTGAAAAAAATCAAAGACAAAATAAACAATTAGGCCAAAGGACTAAAGGCCTACATGAACCCCAGCATATACAACTTTCAGTCAAACAGTAGACAGGCCAACAAGGTCAATAATCATATAAAGGAAGGACAAACTCTGGAAGACCACCAGCCATACTACGCTTCTCAAAAATATTTAGCATAAAAGCTATAAATGATTAAAAAGGAACAAAAGTCTATTGTAGGAACACATCCAATTCTTCCTATTATTATCACTCATGGAAACACCATGGATGCAGGTAAGAAAAAGAAAAAACCACTGCCTGGCCCTGTGCCAGCCTCCAAATCTTTCACGTGTTTGGGCCCATTGTTGCAGCCACAGCGACAGTTCGTGTCGTGGAGCGTCTTCCACGTTGCCAAGCATGACGTCCTTCTCTCCTGACACAGTTTGGACTTACTTTGGAGTGGCTTGTACCAAACTCACACTCCTCCAGTTGATGCCTACCCAGAAGCGACCCTACCTTACAAGCAAGAAATGCCACTGTTGAGTTTCTGAGAGTGGCCAGTCAAAAAACCAAAACACAAAAACCCCACGAACTCACAGCACTGACTCATGCTAACCCTACCCCACCCTGTGGGTTACCAAGATTGGAACTGCTTACCCACGGTGGGTGGTCTCAAACTGCTGACCATGAAGACCATGGCTCAAAGTATAACCACTGCACCCACCACCAGGCCTTTGAGAGTGGCTAGTAGGTTCAAGAAATGAATTACATACTGCATGTTTTTCAAAGTAACACCAGGGGTCACTGTACACTAGGGATATTCAAATGGATTTAGAAAATTTGAGCTCAAAATCACTAGATTTTTTACTGGGATGCTTATTTAATGGTGAGAACATTTTTTAAAATCCCTGTCTCTAAATAGTCCATAGTATAAACTGAGCATTTTTCATTGAACTAAGAGGAAAATAAGAATTCTACTTACAGATTTTTTTTCAAAGCACCATCACAATCAGATAAACAATGACAAAGGATTAAAACGTCAAGAAAGTTGTGCATCTGTATTCAACAAAATTATATATCATAGGCAAAAAATGTACAAATGTGCTTGATACAATGGAGGAATGCATGGATTGTGATGAGTTCCACGAGCCCCCAGGAAAATGATTTTAAAAAGAAAAAAAATTAGATATCACAGTAGTTGATAGTCCCAGGCTTAAAATCAAGAAAGAAAAGGTCTTGTATATATTCTGTATTATAATCTTTCTGCTTCAATTTCCATATGCAGGGCAGAGATTAAATGATTTCTAAGTTATGTCTAGTTCATAGTTTTGTAATCACACAAACATCAGCCATTATTTTATTTCGATACTACAAAGAAAGCCATGAGCATTTTCTGTAGGTTCTTGGAGGATCATTCTTTTTAGGAAAGACTGAACTACTTCTAAGGCTTTTTAGAAGTATACATCCCAACTCTTGGAGTCAGAGACAAATGCGAAGACATAAGATCTTTCCAGACAGCCTGGATCTGACACTTTATTTCAGGTCATTCTGTCCACATACTGTTCATTCTATATTATGCTAACTTCCACTCACTCTCTTTTCTCACTAGTTTATCCTCTACTCTTTCATTCCTTAAAATACACCCAAATTCAACAACTAAAATGAATGATTATTTTTCTATTCTAAAATCTTGGGCCAGATTATTTAAAGGACAGCCCGCCATGTCTTTCCACAAAAATCATAACTCTTATACGGTAGAAAACTAAAAAGAGAGGTGGGGAAAGGAAATAAAAATGGGTAGCGGAGGCACAGGGCACTAACCCACACAAGGGGAAGGTATTGGGACCAGACTTCAACCCAGTGCTCCAAGATGTGAATGCAACATGCCGGAGTGGAGTAAGGAACCAGTGGAGAAGTCTGGGGGGCCGGCCCCAATTCCAACTACTATGTGGACACCTGCCCTCCCCCAGAAGAATTTATTTCAAAGGAGGGCATTGAATCTGCAGCTCTGCGAGAGGGGCATATCTGATTGGAGCACCCGGGTGCAGATGAAGGGGGAGGAGAGAGTGGAACACATCCTGGCCCACTAGGTCCTAAGGATGATGTTTCTGATTAGAGCAGCCAGTCCACAGAGAGGATCACATGGCTGGCCCCACGATGAGACATGATGCCCCTCACTGACCCATGGCCCTGCAGGGGACAGCACCGGAGACACAGTGTGGGAATTGTGCCCCCACCTGATCCCATCATACCGAGGCAAAGCACTGGGGGAGTGCAGTGGAACAGCAAGGGAATGGAGCAGCAAGGTCCCCAGGGAATGCTGAAGGTGGACTTTGGGGCCAGGGCATGGTGCCCCAACAGACTGGACTGGAAAACACTCCTAAGGGCCAATAAATGATCCTTGAACTAACTACAATCTTTTCTTTCTTCTTGTGTTTTGTTTTGTTCTTTGTCAGTGGTTTGTTGTTGTTGTTGTTTTGTTGTATATTGTTGTTTGGTTTTGCTCTGTCTTGCTTTTGTGCATGTTATTATCTCTGCAGGTCTGTCTAAATAAGATAGGCTGGATGAACAATCTGGAGGAAAAACAACGGGGACTGGCAGTTCTGGGGGGAAATGGGATAGGGTAAGGTGGAGGGAAAGGAAGTGGTGTTAACAAACCCAGGGACAAGGAAACAACAAGTGATCCAAATTGGTGGTGAGGTGGGTGTAGGAGGCTGGGTAGGGCATGATTAAGGGTAATGTAACAAAGTATTGCTGAATCCCAGGTGGGGACTGAGCATGATCGTGGGACAGGAGGAAAGTCAAGGGAAATAGAGGAAAGAGCTGGGAGGCAAAGGGCATTTATAGAGATCTAGATAAAGATATGTACATATACAAATATACTTATATATGAGGATGGGGAAATAGATCTACGTGCCTATATTTATAGGTTTAGTACTAAGGTAGCGTAAGGACATTAGGCTGCCACTCAAGAACTCCCTCAATGCAAGAATACTTTCTTGTATTAAATTGGCATTCTATGATGCTCACCCTCCTGACAACCACTGAAGACAAAACAGGTGAATAAGCAAATGTGGTGAAGAAAGCTTATGGTGGCCAGTTATCAAAAGATATAGCGTCTGGGGTATTAAAGGCTTGAAGATGAACAAGTGGCCATCTAGCTCAGAAGCACCAAAGCCCACATGGAAGAACACATCAGCCTGTGCGATCACAAGGTGCCAAAGGGATCAGGTATAAGGCATCATCAGAACAAAAATATCTTACCATAGTGAATGAAGGGGGAAGTGCAGAGTGAAGACCCAAACCCCTTTTGTTGGCCACTGGAGATCCCCTTGTAGAGGGGTTTAGGGGAGGAGATGAGTCAGTCAGGGTGTGATGTAGCACCCATGAAGAATACAGCTTTCCTCTAGTTCCTAAACGTTTCCCCACCCCACCCCCTACCCCACACACACTATCATGATCTGAATTCTACCTTGCAAGTCTGGCTAGACCAGAGGATGTACACTGGTACAGATAGGAGCTGGAAACACAGGGAATCCAGGGAAGATGACACCTTCAGGACCAATGGTGTGAGGGTCGACACTGGGAGAGTGGAGGGAGAGTGGGTTGGAAAGAGGGAATCGATTACAAGGATCTACATGTGACCTCCTCCCTGGGGGGCGGACAACAGAAAATGGGATGAAGGGAGACATTGGACAGGGCAAGATATGACAAAATAATAATTTATAAATTATCAAGGGCTCACGAGGGAGGGGGGAGTGGGGAGGGAGGGGAAAAAAAGAGGACCTGATGCCAAGGGCTTAAGTGGAGAGCAAATGCTTTGAAAATGACGAGGGCAATGAATGTACATATCTGCTTTACACAATTAATGTTTGTATGGATTGTGATAAGAGTTGTATGAGCCCCTAATCAAACATTTTTAAAAATCCAGAAAAAAGAAAAAAAAGTGAATTAATAAGTCTTTGTCTGGCACACATTCTTTTTTCTTATTATTATTTTTACTGGGGTCTCTTACATCTCTTATCACAATCCATACATTAATTCAGTGTGTCAAGCACATTTGCATATAAGTCGTCATCATCATTTTCAAAGCATTCTCTTCCCACTTGAGCCCTTGATTTCCCATTTCTTCCCCCTCCCTCCCCCCCCACCCCTCCTCACAAACCCTTGATAAGTACCAGATTATTATTTCCATATCTTACATCATCCACCTTTGCCCCTCAACCACTTTTCCATTATTCGACCCCCTGGGAGCAGGTGATAGATTGATCCTTGTGATCGACTTCCCCTTTCTCCCCCCACCCTCCCCTAATCTTCCTGGTATCTCTACTTCCATGTTGGCCCTGAAGGGCTTATCTATCCTGGATTCCCTATGTGGTGGGCTCTTGTCTGTAGCAGGGTGGCACAAATTAGTCTATAAATAATAAATAAATATAACTGAAACACTGTTATATTCAATCACAAAATGTGAATTTCTTACCTAGTTCAAGAGAGGTCAGAAGGGATGGAAATTGGTGATCAAGTAACAAATAGCCCTTAGGAGGATCTGGATTTAACTTTGGGGTTTCCACAAACCAGAAGAATACCTACATCTTGTTTTAGTCCAGCTTTTCTTACTTTTTATTTATTTATATTTCTGAGATAGAGTTTATTCAAATTTCCGAGAATAGCACCCAAGATAAACAGGCAAAGCTTAGGAATAAATTATCCACACTGGAAGAAATCTGGGCAGTAAACAAAGCATATAGAAGAAACATTCACCAGCACAGAAACAAAGAAGTGAAAATTAAAGTAACATCAAGGTGCCATTTTGTCCCTATACAAATACCATGAAAAACTGACAGACTCAACACATTGTTAGTGGCATTATAAGGTGAAGACAATCCTTCTGGTAACCAGTATGGCAATATGGAATCACTCGTGACCCAGAAATCCAATTCTTACATACTTCTCATTTGTAGGAGATTGAGGTGAAGGGATGGCCACACCCACATTTACTGTGTGCTGTCTTTTCATATAATAATAATAATACTGTAATAATAGTAACAGCTAACGGTTATTAAGCCCTCACTAGTGTACTAGGCACTGTACTAACCATTAGGAGCTCTCGTGGCACAGTGGGTACGCACTGAGCTGGTAACCACAGGGTCAGCAGTTGGAAACCACCAGCCGCTCTGCGGAAGACGAGGTTTTCTACTCCAGTAAAGGGTTACAGTCTCAGAAACCCCCAGGAGCAGTTGTACTGCCCTTGTTGGGTGAAAAGTCAAAATATAAGATGTCACCCTGTGCTGTCCTTGCACCTTAAGGTCATTGATGCATGTGCATAGCGACTTGAAGAAGAGGGGCAAAAACGTCTGCTGCTGCTCTCCATGAGTCCCCTGGGCCTGAGGCAGCGCCTGACACACAGGGAGCATCCTCCAAAGGTCGACTGCGGCCATGGCCTTGCTCTGAAGGTCTGGGATCTCTGCGGCAGACAGGACTTGGGCCTGCATGGAACAGGCCCACACACGGGGTGAAGGACGGAAGGAGCTGCATGCACTGGCTGGAGTCAAAGGCCTTGCGATAACTTTTTTTTTTAGATCATTTTAATGGGGACTCTTACAGCTCTTATCACAATCCATACATCAATTGTATCGAGCACTTTTGGACATATGTGGCCATAATTATTTTCTAAACATTTACTTTCTACTTGAACCATTAGTATCAGCTTTCCCCCCTTCTTCCCCTCCCTCCCCCATAGCTCTCCTTTTAATAAGTTAATACTTAATTGAGCAACAATTGTCTTGGTGATTTCAGTCTTTAAATAGTTTATAAAATTCCACTATCCTCTTTCTTATAACAAATAAGGTACGTATTTACCATTGAACTCTGTAATGGGATTTCACTGCAATGGCTACATTTTAAACGAATATATATATATATATATATATATATATATATATATATATATATATATATATATATATATATATATATAAAACGACTACATTGAAAATCCCATTCAGACATCTCCTTTATTTAGTTTTTAATATGATCCTTGTGTAGAGCATGAATGAAAAGTGTTGGAGTATGTAGGTTCATGAGAGAAATGGAAGAAGAAATTAATATGCTATCAAAATCCTCATGGAGGAAGGATGGGTACAACTTTCATTAACTGATAAGAAGCACGGGACTTTTCTAAGAATAATTGGCATAGACAAAAATTTTGCTCCCATAGGTCCCCATAAACTTAAGACTCCTACTTCACTACTATTTCCACCAAAAAAGCATACAAATTCATTGACTTTAAAGTTACCATGAACTATACTGAGAATACATATTTACCCATACTTAATTAACCATACTTAATTAATTAGAATGAGACAGAGATAGTGTGTTAGACTGAGTAGCGAAGCAAAACCCGTGACTCTTGTGCGTGTATGTACAGAGAAAGAGATTTGTATCAAGAAATGGCTCACAGTTGTAGAAGTCCGTAAGTCTAGTCCGGTTCAAGTCCATAGGTCAGATGAAAGCTGAAGGCTTCTAACGCGGACAGCTGCAGGGGCAGGAAAACGACGCAGGAGGACCCCAAGCTGGTAGATGCCAAGCTAAGGGTATCTGGAGACTGGCTGAGGATGAATACGATGTTGGCAATTAACAGATGACTCCTGGGATCAGCAGGCGAAACAGTGGCGGTCCGTGAACCAGCTGCAGGACCCAAATCCCGCAGTAGTGAAC
This sequence comes from Tenrec ecaudatus, assembly GCF_050624435.1. Lineage (NCBI taxonomy): Eukaryota > Metazoa > Chordata > Mammalia > Afrosoricida > Tenrecidae > Tenrec > Tenrec ecaudatus. The sequence goes on from NC_134534.1 coordinate 81,718,072, forward strand.
TAGCAGCTTCTGCTCACGGTCAATATCTACTGAGCAGGCCACGCCCCCAATGAAACCTCCCTTAATTGTTTCAAGACTGAGACCAGATTAGCCGCTTGCTACTTCACCTTCAACAGAAGATCCCATGGTAGAGCTGACCGCACTGTGTTAGATCTTATCATAGGACAATCCCAGGTCAACAAAGGTCACCTAAAACGATCACAAATTGAAACGGAAAAAAAAATTTTTAATTTAAAAGCCGGAAGTTTGGGACAGAAGGTCAGTAAGCAAGCACTACCAGAGTCAAGGGGCAATTGGAAATAAAAAAAGCAAGTTTTGTCTGGCCCAGCCGATCTTGTTGAAAGTGTCCCGCCCAAAAAAAAAAAAGTGTCCCAGTGCGTGGCCTCTATTTTTCTGGGCCTTTGATGAGGAAATGTTTCATTGGCATAGGGATAGATGAAAGAATAAAATTGGTAAGTCTAGAAGCAAATTTATATCCATAAGGAATTTAATGTATAATGATAAATGTGTGGAAAAAACATTTTTCTCATTTAATATTGAGGATCTCAGCCGACTTACAGCTGGGCTAAAGATGGGAGTGTAAATGCTGACACTGCACAAGTACCAGAAGACAGGTCAAACAAACAAACAGATGCTGAAACATTTGGTGACATAAAAGTTTAAAACACCGACACTGTGGTCAGCAAGCCCAGGGGTTACTAAAAGAAGTGCTCGGCTTGGAACTGATATGACCGTCTGCGTCTGAAAAGATTAAATGAAACACAAACAAATACAAACTAATGTCACTGAGTTAATTCCAACTCAAGAGTGACCTTACAGGATAGAGCAGTACTTTTCTTTTTTTAATCAGTTTTTTTTATTTGTTTTCTTAGGGGCTCATACAACTCTTATCACAAATCAGACATACATCACTTGTGTAAAGCGCACTTGTACATTCATTGCCCTCATCCTTCTCAAAACATTTGCTCTCCACTTTTCAAGGTTGCGTGTAATCTTTATGAAAGCAGACTGCCACATTTTCTCCTGAAGAATTGCTAATGGGTTCCACCTGGCAACCTTTGGGTTAGCTCTCTAACATTTCACCACTGGGCCCCCAGGACTCCTGCTGTCAAACTGACAGCCGAGAGAACCCTGGGGAGCAGTTCTACTCTGTCATTTGGGGTCACTATGAGTTGAAAATCTACCTGAGGGCAACGAACAATATTCTAGTCAAGAAATCAAAGGACACATTGCCTTGGGAAAATCTGCTGCAGAAGACAAATCTCTTTAAAGTTTTTTTTTTAAAAAAGATGTTATTTTGATGAGTGAAGTGACTCAAGTCACGGGCCTCTTTGTCATCTCATATGCAAAACATATCCAATGAAAGAGAACCGATGCATGGACCAGCAGTCTCAGAAACACTACACTGAATTGCTAAGAGGGTGCAACAATATACTGAAACATACCAACCGTCCCAGAGATCCCGAAGGACCTGGCACTGTCGATCCGTTATATGTAAGGTTGTCATGATTCAGAGATGATTTGAAAGCAACTAACAATAACAACAGACACTACTAAGAGCATCATAAAAAATTAAAAAGCAATCAACATTCTGGGAGAAAATATTTGCTAGCAAGCAAATAAAGTTTAATACGCAGAGCAACCAACCAATTATGTGAAGAATATGAAAAATATCACTCTGGGAAATACAAGTAATGGTTACCTATATGAACAGGATCACTGTTTCCACAACCTAAAGTGAAAGACTGGTAATATTTCATACCCCTCTTAGTATGGGAGCATAGAGCTTGGTATATTGATTAATTTGTTTATACTAGTGGCAATTACTTTTATCTAAAAAACAAATTATGAAATGTACCTCCATGCTTTGAAATACTATGAGAAAGCAAACAAACAACTTCTGTCATTGAGTCAATTCTGACTCATCGTGACCTTATAGGACGGAGCAGAACCATCGCATAAGCTAACTCTTTAGAGGGGACAAAAAGCCTCAGCTTTCCTCTACAGAGTGGATGGTAGACTTGAACTGCTGACCTTGTGATTAGCAACTGAACCCGTAACCCACTTCTCCAGCAGGGCATGCCGATATGAAAATACTAAGTGAAATAAAAAGGTATCTTTTTCTGTATAAAGAAAGGCAACTCTGTTTATACAATTGATGTATGTATATGTATGAACTGTGATAAGAATTGCATGAGCCCCTAATAAATTGTTAAAATTAAAAAAAAGGAAAAAAAAAAGAAAGGCAACTCTGAGTATTATAAATCTCCTTTGGCTCCTAATCAAAAGGTTGGAGTCTCAGGTGAACTTAAAGGTAAGTAAAAAAAAAACATCTAGTGATCTACTTCTGAAAAATCAGCCATTGAAAACTCTACAATCACAGCTGTAGTCTGACATGCATAGGTCACCATAAATCAGTCAGCACGAGGGCAATGGAAACAAAACCAAACGCCAGCAAAAGACGGGGACAATAGGTAGGTCTTTACAGTATTAGCTTATCAAAAAGCATAACCACAGCCTCATTAGATGACACTATGACTATTCCCATCTTCCAAAGGAAACAAAAACAGAGGGAATGGGTGAGTAATTTGCTTCACCCACTTTTCTGTTGTCTGACCCCCAGGGAGGAGGTTATATGTAGATCCTTGTAATCAGTTACTCCTTTCCAACTCACCCTCCCAGTATCGTCATTCTCACCACTGATCCTGAAGGGATCACCCGCCCTGGATTCCCTGTCTCCAGTTCCTATCTGTACCAGTGTACATCCTCTGGTCTAGCCAGATTTGTAATGTGGAATTGGGATCATGATAGTGGCGATGGCAGGGGTGGGGGCTTGGGGGAGCGAGGAAGCATTTAAGAATAGAGGAAAGTTGTATGTTTCATCGTTGCTACCTTGCACCCTGACTGACTTGTCTCCTCCCTGCTACCCTTCTGTAAGGGGATGTCTAATTGTCTATAGATGGACTCTGGATTTCCACTCCACACTCCCCCTCATTCACAATGATAAGATTTTTTATTCTGATGATGCCTGATACCTGATTCCTTGGATACCTCATGATCGCACAGGCTGGTGTGCTTCTTCCATGTGGGCTTTGTTGCTTCTGAGCTAGATGACCGCTTGTTTGCCTTAAAGCCTGTAAGACCCCAGACGCTATATCTTTTGATAGCCAGGCACTATCAGCTTTCTTTGCCACATTTGCTTATTCATCCATTTGTCCTCAGCGATTATATCATAGAGGTGAGCACACAATGGTATGATTTTTTGTTCTTTGATGCCTGATAACTGATCCATTTGGCACCACAAGCTGGTGTGCTTCTTCCATGTGGGCTTTGTTGCTTCTGAGCTAGATGGCCGCTTGTTTACCTTACCTGTCCTGATTTTAAAGCATGCAGTATTCCCTGTTCTATACATACAATTTACTCTTGATCCATGTACAAATAAGCACAAAGAGATGGCATGGAATTTCTATTTTTCTCAAGGTTATCCATAATTTGTTATGATCCACACAGCCAACTACGTTGGCATAGTCAATAAAACACAAATCAACATCTTTATGGTATTCTCTACATTGAGCCAAGGTCCATCTGACATCAGCAATGATTTCCCTTGCTCAACATCCTCTTCTGAATCTGGCCTGAATCTGGCAACTCCCGGTCAGTGTACTGGTGCAGCTGTTTTTGGAAGATCGTCAGCAAAATTTGATTTGCATGAGATGTCAAATATATTGTTTTATAGTTTGAGTCTTCTGTTGGGTCATTTTTCTTTGGAATGGGTATAAATATGGATCTTTTCCAGTCACTTGGCTAAGTAGCTGTCTTCCAAATCTCCTGGTACAGATGAGTGAGTGCTTCCAGTGCTTCATCAGCTTGTTGAAACATCTCAATCAATACTCCACCAGTTCCCGGAGCCGTGGCTTTGGCTAGTGCTTTCAGTGCAGCTTGAACTTCTTCCTTCAGCACCGTTGGTTCTTGTCCATATGCTACCTCCTGAAATGATTGAATGTGAACTCCTTTTTTTTTTATATAATAGGTATGGCAATGAGTATATATATACATATGTATTAAATAAGTGATAGATGAGATTAACAGCAGACAAAACACTTCAGCAAAAATATTTCTGAAATTGAAAAAACAGTGGAAACTGAACAGGAAAATTAAATATTGAAGATTTTATTAAATGAACAGAATAACATCAAACCCAAACCCCAAACCAAACCAGTTCCCATCATGTCAACTACAACTTGTAGTGATCCCAAGGTTTTGGAGTTGAACCACGCTCCAGAAGGTTTTCACTGGCTGCAATTCTTCAGAAGCAAAATGCCAGTGGTGCCTCTTGGTGTATTGAAACCACTAACCTCTGGTTCGTAGCCTAACCGTTTGCACCAGCTGGGGACACTGCAGCGCAACAGAATGTTACCTTGTACACATCAGCTGTATCATGGCAATGCCCGAAAGGCAGGAGTTTGGGGCTCAAGAAGAATAAAATGTTGAAGAAATAATGGTTGAATAATTGCCAAATGCGATAAAACTGTAAAAGAATGATTGAATAGCCTCACCAAGTCCAAAATAAAAGTAGCATGAAGAAAACCACCAGATAGCGCCTCTCATTAAAGAAGATACAGATGGCAACAAGAGCATGTAAAGAAGCTCATCATTATTAGTCAATAAAGAAAATTCAAACTAAACCTATAATGGCAAACTATTGTACACAAAATAAAACAAGCAAGCCTGATGGTTAAAATTTTAAAAAGACTTCCAATACTTAATGTTGGCAATGTTTTCAAAGAAAAACGACTGTCACGCTGCTGTGCACTCCCAGTGGAAATGAGAAGTGGAGCAGTCACTTGTAAAACCACAAAATCTTTCTTTTTCTTTTTTTTTTGTTTTTACCACTAAGGCTTTCATCACGTTCACAGCCTAGGGAAATCCCAAGAGGAATCCATAGTAAGGTCTTGCTATGGTGACTGTGGATTTCAAACGCTTGCACGGCTGAAGCTCCGTTAGCCAAACTCTCCCATTCGCATGGTCATTGAGTCAATATCAACTCATAGTGATCACATAGGATAGAGTAGAATTGCCTTTGTGGGCTTCTCAGGCAAGGATCTTTGAAAGAACAGAACGCCCCATCTTTCTGCCATGGAGTACCCGGTCGGTTTGAACCACAGCCTCTGCTCCCATGAAGATAAATGTAATTACCTATCAATATTATATATAGTGTACATATAATTTCATTTCATCACCTCAAAAGGTTCTTTGTTGCCTTTGAAGTCAATCCAACCCCATTCCGCGAGCCCACTCCTCTGCAGTCTGTCTTGTATTGTGCTTTCCCCCCTTTCCTACAAATGGATCGGTCATATAGTAGATCATCTTTGTGCATGGTGGGGAGTAGATGTTGGCAGACCAACAGATAATCCACTACCTCACAAGCTAACAAGGTAATATAGCACAAGTTGGGGTAGGAAGACCAAAGAAACTGAAAAACCCATTACCAGTGAGTGGCATAGTCAATCCTATAGGACAGTCCGATAGTACAAGGCCACACATACATCTTCATGGGAGCAGAAAGCTTCATCTTCGGTAACTGCTGGGGGTTCAGACTGCTGACCTTGCACATAGCAGTCCAACTGGTCACCTACTCTGCCACCAGGACTCCGTGTGTTATCAGAACTCCAAGCTTACTTTGACTTATGAAATCTTGCCGTATGACATCGTTATGGCCTGAGAAGCAAGAAGCATCATTCCAGGGCCTAACATAAGCAGAACTTTCTCGAAGTGACATTAAGAAGTAAAAAGGAGTTAGTCGGATAAATTATAAAATTATTACCTTTAGTAATACATATCATTTAGTTTCACCTCTGATATTATTTACTTTTGCCTTCATTTATTTTGATAAATCCTGTCAGAAGTTGCCAATATCACTAGTTTGTTTTGCACCCCCCGCCGCCCCCACCACCACCAAAGAGCATAGAGTATATTGGTCCTTTATTTATTTTTTATTAATTCTACTTACACCTTTCATATAGCCTACTGTTTACTCTCAGTAGTTTCTATTGCTTCAAAAGGAATTTTTGTAGCACTCGACGAACTGATTTTTTAAATCATTAAAATCTTTTAAAAAATCTTTAAAAAAGAGAATCCCTAAAGTAGTTCTTTCTGAACTATCACCAACCAACCAACCCCGCCCTGCAGCTGTCCAATGGATCTGCTGTGTGCCAGAGTAGAACTGAGCTCCACAGAGTTCTCAATCATTGTATTTCAGAAGCTGACGGCCAGGCCTTCCTTCTGCTGACGCGGCTCTCGCTGGACTCAAAAATCTAACCTTTCAGTGAACAGTCCAGAGCCAATAACTCTGAGGGGCAAATATTCTTAAAAGTATATTTTCTTTTTTAAAAAAGTACATTTTCTGATCACCAAGAAAATTATTTTGGAAAAAGAAAATTATTTTGGCTGCCATTTTCCCAAGTGCAAAATGATTTGCACATTTCGACCCAAAACCACTGCTAAGAAGGAAAAATTAACTTTGCTCTACAACAGGTTAAAATTAAGACCATACAGTAATTCACTTAAGCCGTTTTTAGAGTACTTTTGACTGCACATTTAGTTTCCTAATTACTTTCACCTTTACAGAAAATGCAAGTCATTTTATTTAAAAATCGAACGCACAGTTAAATAACCTACAAAGAAAAATATTCTTAAATGTTTACATATATTCCAACTCCTAGTACCCCTTTGTGACAAAGTAAAATTACCTTCTAGGGTTTACTTTAGGGTAGCCAGGCCTTATCTCCAACAGAGCCACTAGGTTGGTGTGGAGTTTAAATCACCAGTGCTTAGTTCAGCCAACCATAGCACCACCTTATATTTGAAAATTCATTTAGTATCAAGTTCTTCAAATTGACCAAGCTAATATAACTTTTTAATTGAAAAAGTTTATATTTAACATTAGCAAGAAGGATTCAGTTTAGATGATATCATAGAGCTTCAAAGCCTGTTTGTTTGATCTGGTGCTTGTTAGCCTTGGCAGCCACACAATTCAGTCTTCTTCAAGGCTAGCTCTCAAGCATAATACTCAAGCTTATTTCCCCCCGGGGGTGCTCTTCTGAGGGTATTTGGGCTGCCTTCTTAGTCTCAGGGACTTGGACCCCGAAGGTGGTGACATGTAGTTCTTCTCTTTTTTATGGCTGTTGCCTTTCAACACGACCTTCTTGGCCTACAAAGCCTTTGCTTTGGCTTTTTTGGGGAGGGGCAGCGCGCTGCTTCCTTCTTTGCCTTTGGTGCCATCTTCATAAATAGTTCTAATTTAAGTTTTTATACTGGAAAGATGGAAGTTTCATTCTTAATTAGCTTTTCTAGGTAGACATTATCCACGAGCTGAAGAGAGCAAATGCCATGGAAATGTTAAGTTCAGAGCCCTTTCAGTCCTTATGCATTAGCTACCCTCTGGTTATCTACTTTCCATTTGAAAGTGTTTTACTTTCTGTCCTGGGGATAAGGAATAAGGAGTTAGCCTGGGTGCCACCTCCAATTATGAAACTTTGTGGAAGAGTTTCCTAAAGATCTATGCTTGAATGGATTGCAATTTATTTATAACACAATAAATAGTTGTGGTTCATGCTTGAGCTCCAGGCCACACTAGGTGCTAAAAATCTTGCAGTGCAGTGAATAATTGAATATGGCTCCTCTAGCCATAGACTTTGTTTTCCTTGCCAAGTGACCATTTTCCTGAAGGTGCTGGGTAAGAGGAGTCCTGGTGGCACAGTGAGGTAGGCATTAGGTTGCTAATAACAAGGTCAGCAGTGTGAACACACCAGCCCATCCTAGGGAGAAAGATGGGATTTTCCACTGTCTTGGAGCCAAGTAGGGGCTGTTCTATTCTGCCCTGATTGGAATCAACTTGGTGGAAGTGGCTTTTTTATTCCATTTATTCCGTTTACTGGCTAAGAAGGTGGGGGAAGGCACCAATGGATTATATGATTCAGTGCTTGGTAAGAGTTAACTGTCATTACCATCCTGCTGGATTTAACACGTACCAAATGAGACAGAAAGGGGTAATTTCACTATCAGCAAAGAGAAGAGCCGGGAGCCAAGTGTGTCCTTTGAATCATGAGATCACTGTGCATTGAACCTCTCATCCGGGAGCCAGCTTTGACATTGATTCTGCAGCAGCAGAACCAGAAGCTAGAGAATGAAACAGAGCAGTGGACTTCCCAGCCCTCAGGCCAAAACTGAGTGCTTTGGGGCAGGCGGCTGACTTGCAGAGTGGGATGCCTCGGGGCGCTTAATTGGCGAAATTGGTTTGCTGACTCACAGAGCTGGAACTGAACTGAATGCCTTTGGGTAGACGTTGGTTCGTAGTGGAGTGGCACGCCCAGTGAGTATTGATTATCTGCTCCAGAAGGGCTTTGGAACATTGATGAGCGGCACAGCGTTCAGGCCTGGAAGCTTTGGGCCCAAGAGAGAGGCCTGCCTGTAGGCCCCTCAAGAGAGAAACAGTCCAGGCTGAACCACTGTATCTGAGTCCTGCTCACATGGATTGCAATCCATTAACACCCTTAAGGAACTCCCTAGTCACATATTGCCTGTGAGTTCTGTCTAGCCATTACAATTGAATTGGTGGCTAAAAGCAAAGGCACCCTGACAGAACCCTGCTTCATCCAAAGCCTTAAAATTAGTCTAACTGCCATCTTGAGGACCCAGCAATCTTTTTCTAATCACCAAGCTGCCAAAGTGAAATCTAAGGAGACTGAAAAGGACTGTAGCCCCGGGCAGTCTCCCTAGTAACGCAGGAAAGTAGGGAGGAGCAGGGTACTTTGGGGAAGGATAACGAAGAAAGGACATACACATAGAACAGCCAGGAATCTAGACAAAGGATAGATAGGCGAAGGGGGAACTTACACAAAGGAGGCGATACACATAAGGAAGTTCTTGCTCAAGACCTAGCTGTGCTGGGTGCAAGTATCTCTCACTGGTTCCACGACAGAAATGTCTCCCCTGGCTATTTGCATGTTGTTGGGGGTCTTTACCTTCTTACTCATTGTTTGTAGTTTTGTCTGCATGTTTTAAACCTTACTATCTTAGTGCGGATTTTGTTTATCGTCTTCCCAGCTGTGAAGCACGGGAGGAGTGGATGCATAATGATCTTAACTGATACACAGAGATATAGGGAATTCAGGTGTGGGTGGTGGGTGATAGGCATGGAAAGGGAATTTCGGGAGTAAATAATGAAGGCGGAGGGAAGGAGCAGAACGAATTGTGATTGCACAAATCATCTTAAAGGCAATTTAACCATGGGCTGGTGGTGGTGGGGATGCTCTAAAATTGGTGTGTGGTAATTGTACAATTCTCTTTGATATGATTGAATGACTGAACTATTGAATTATATGATATGTAAATTACTTGCCAATAAAGCTGTTGAGAAAAAAGAAGCAAACAAACAAAGTCTTAAATATGCAAATAGAGAGCCATCTCTTTGTTCTCCCAATTCTGGCCTGATGGGACCAACAAAAGACCCCTCCTGACTGTCTTTATCCTCATGTCTTTGACAAAAGGTTTTGCAGAAGTCACTGTTTCTGCCTATCTGTTGTAAGAACCAAATTAAAGTATAAAATGAGCTAATCATCTATGGCTTTTCAGATTCAGTGAGAAACAGCCTCAATGGTGTGTCAGTGTGGTTCCCTGTCCCTCTTTTCCCTTTGATGCATTTGCCAAATAGAATTTTGTTTTCGCCTCACTATGCTAAGATTGTGGTGACGTCCCCTAGCACACACTGAGTCATAATTTAAGCCCCGCAGAACAGTAGAGTGTGGGCAAAGGAGCTTGCCAGGGCAGGAAAAGGAGGCCTGTCTGACCCCTGCCTTCCGGGAATCAGGTTTCGGAGCCAGACAGAGGAGGTCAGATGTGGCCCCAAGATTATTTCATTCTTCTCTACAAATATAAAAAGAAAACTATAAACAATTAAACCAGAACTTGTTCTCAGATTTCCCAGTCATACAGAGGGTGGTGACCATAAACAGGGAGCTAAGCTAAACCCACTGTCATGGGGTGGATTCTGACTCAGTGATCCTATAAATCTCCCAAACCAAACTCACTGCTATTAAGTTGATGCTGACTCATAGTGCCCTTATAGCAGCGGTCCTCAACCTGTGGGTCTTGACCCCTTTGGGTGTCGAATGACCCTTTTGCAGGGGTCACCTAAGACCATTGGAAAACACACGAATATTTTACGATATATAATTACATATTGTTTTGTGATTAATCACTATGCTTTATATTTAATTATGTCCAATTTGTAACAATGAAAATACATCCTGCACATCAGATATTTACATTATGATTCACAACAGTAGCAAAATTCCAGTTATGAAGTAGCAAAGAAAATCATTTTATGGTTGGGGGTCACCACAACATGAGGACTGTATTAAAGGGTTGAGCCACTAGGAAGGTTGAGAACCCCTGCCTTATAGAGTGAGCTAGAACTGCACCTATGAGTTTCTGACAGTAAATTTTTTTTGAGAGTAGGGGGCTCATAAAGCTCTTTTTTTAAAAATCTTTTTATTGGGGGCTTGTACAACTCTTATCACCATCCATCCACCCTGTCAAGCACATCTGTACATTTGTTTCCCTCATCATTCTCAAAATATTTGCTTTCTCCTTGAGCCCTTCATATCTGCTCCTCATTTCCCCCCTCCCTCCTACTCCCCTCTCCCTCATGAACCCTTGATAATTTATAAATTATTATTATTTTGTCAAATCTTACACTGTCCGACATCTCTCTTCACCCACTTTTCTGTTGTCCATCCCTCAGGGAGGAGGTTAAATGCAGATCCTTGTAATCGGTTCCCCCTTTCTACCCCACTTTCCCTCCACCCTCGAGTTCATGAATCTTTATGGAAGCAGAAAGACTCATCTTTCTCTCTCAGACTGGTGGGTTTGAACTGCTAACCTTCCAGCTGGCAGTCAAACACTGAACCCACTAAGCCACCAGTGCTCCTTCACAGTAGGCAGGATCCATTGTTAGCTGCCTTGGAATTGGCTCTGACTATAGTGAGCCCATGCACAACAGACTGGAAGTACTGCCGGTCCTGTGTCATTGCCACAATTGTTCCCATGCTTGAGCCCATAGGTGCAGCCACAGGGTCAATGCATCTCCTTGCGGGCTTTCCTCCTTTTCCCAGCCCTTCTACTTTACCAAATGTGATGTCCTTCACCAGGGACTGCTCTCTCCAGACAACATGCCCTAAGTATGTAAGATGTAATCTCGCCATCCTTGCCTCTAAGGAGTGTTCTGACTGTACTTCTTCCATGTACTGCAATTCAAATGCACAATTCTTCAGTCTCCTTTGATCAATACCCCACTTTCACCTGCATATGAAGCCATTGAAAATACCATGGCTTGGATCAGGGACACTTAAGTCTTCAAGGTGCCTTTCAATAAAGAAAAAGAAGTCTCATGCAGCACATTTCCCTAATGCAACTCATCTTTCAACCTCTTGACTGCTGTTCCCATGAGTATGGCTTATGGATCCACGCAAGACGAAAGCCTTGACTACTTCAACTTTTTCTCCATTTATCATGATGTTACTTCTTGGTCCAGTCGTGAAGATCTTTGTCTTCTTTACATTGAGTTCTAATCCGCAACCCATGATCTGTACCAGCAAGTGCTTCAAGACCTCACTGTCAGCAAGCAGGGTAGTCCCATCTGATACTACAGTCTTCCTCTTGTAAGCTAGTTTCTCTGATGATTTGCTCAGCCAGATAGACTGGATAGGTATGGTGAGAGTATACAACTCTGACAAACACCTTTCCTGATTCTATTTATTCATTTATCACTTTAATGGGGGGCTCTTACAGATCTTATAATAATCCATAATTCAATTGTATTAAGCACACTTGTACATATGTTGCCATCATTTCCAAAACATTTTCTGTCTACTTGAGCCCTTGGTATCAGCTCTTTTTCCCTCCTACCCCCCACCCTCCCACCCTAATGAACTTTGATAATACATAAAATTATTTTTATTTTCATATCTTACACCATGTACTGTGTCCCTTCACCTACATTTCTGTTGTTTGTCCCCATGGGGGTGGGGGTGTTGTATGTCGGTCATTGGGATCAGTCCCTCCTTTTCTGCCCCTTCTTCACCCGCCTTCCCCCTTCCCTCATGGCATCATTACTTTCAATATTGGTCACCTTTCCTGATTTTAAACCACGCAGTATTCTCTTGTTGTATTCTCACAACTGCCTCTTGATCCATGTACCAGTTCACCATGATAACAACAAAATGTTTTTGAATTTCGGTTTTCTCAAGGCTACCCATAGTTTGTTATGATGCACACAATAAAATACCTTGGCATAGTCAATAAAACACAAGTAAACACATTTCTGGTACTATCTGCTTTTAGCCAAGATCCACCTTACATCAGTAATTGATATCCTATGTTCCACAACCTCTTCTGAATCTGGCTTGACCCTCTGGCAGCTCCCTGTGAATGTTCTGCTTCAACTCCTGTTGGATGATCTTTAGCAAAATTTTACTTGCATATAATATCAACAATAGTTATTGGGCACCAATTTTTAAACATAACAGTATTCAAGGGTCATAAATGTGCATGGCCAATATAGAGAGGATCTCAAAGTCATTGGAAGGCTCAGCCTGAGAGGGCTTGAGAGGCTAATACATGAACCAGTTATTAATTTCCCTAATAACTCCCCACTTTAACTCACTGCCCTTGAGTTAATAGTTAATTCTCTCTCCTAGAGGCCCTGTAGGACAGACTAGAACTGCTCCTGAGGGTTTCCAAATTTATAAAATATTATGGGAGTAGAAAGTTTAATCTTTCTTCCTGGGCGTAGATGATGGTTTTGAACTGCTGGCCTTGTTGTTTGCAAGCCAATGTGTAACCCATTATGCCACTGAGTTAAAATCACAAAGTGGTAACAATAACAGCTAATAAGGACTGAGCCATTGCTGTTTTCCAACTGTTGTGCTCAGGATTTTATACAATATACCCCTCAGAACACACGATGGGTAGTGGGAGTGATCAAGCCGTTAATAGTTGGAAGTAATAAATAGAATAGCATGCAAGGTGGAGACCTTAAGAGGGTATTATACATAGGAGTGCAGTTAATCATCTGAGAGCCTTCTAGGAAAGTGACGCAAGGTGCAGACACTGATATATGGGATATGATATGATGTGAGGGCCGAGGACCTCCAAAGAGAGGCAAAGATGTAGGGGGAGCCTTTGAAAGTTTACTTGCTGATGGCAGTCATTACAGTCATGTAAATTGACCAAAGGGAAAGGTTTGAGATGTTACTCCCAATAGTGGGCCTGGTGTGCTGGAGCACTCAATTAGTAACCCCGGCAAGAAGAAGGGGCTCCCTGGTAGGGTAGTGGGTAACGTACTGAGCTGCTGGCCCCCAAGGGTTGAACTCAACAGTCACTCCATGGAAGGAAGATGAGACTGTCTATTCCCAAAAAGATTTAAAGTCTTGGAAACTCAAAGGAACAGTTCCACTCTGACCCTATATATAAACCAGAATTTACTTGAGGCCAGTGAATTGGAGTTTGGGTTTTGCAAGAGGAATGAAGAAGAGAAAACCTGCTTATTAGGCAGGCAGGCTTACTGAGCATCCCACAACAACAGAGGCTGTTTCGTGAGTCCTCAGCTCATTTCTGGCCCCAAGCAACATTTAGGCTATTTTTATAAAAATACTAATCACGTAGTAAAAGCAGGTGAGCTACAAATCTTAGGGCAAATGAGAGGCCACAAGAAAGCTGTAACACATTGCAAATGCACAAAGAGAACTATAATTAATTATCTTGACATCTACTTTCCAGGTGACTACTTCTTATCAAATCTGGAGGGTTCAAATTGACCTCTAGCAAGATCCAAATGGTAAATAACATTCCAAAATCTTGACTGAACCCTTGGCAAGCAGTCAAGGCATACATCTAAAAAACAATAGTAAGTCATATGAAGAACTCAGCAAAATAAACTATAGTTTTTGGAGGGGAAGGATGTGTGGATGAATTGGAATTTAGGAGACAATTGTATGTTATGGGATGCCAGAATTACACTTGCTGTTAAATTGGGAAAAGAGAAATCCATTTTATTTAAAATTAAAATTTTAATTTTATTTAAAAGGTGGATAGATACTCTGATACACTCTAACTTTGTCACATGAAGTTGCTAACAGCTCAGAGAGATCAGTAATTTTCCTACATAACAGATATTAGGAAATATTAGGAACTGGTACAAAATAATAATCATCTTTTGACTAGCAATATAGAATATCTAGTTCACTGGCTTTTAAACATTTTGGTTTTAGGATCACTTTGCATTCTTAAAAATTATCAAAAAGCCCCTAGCTTCTGTTTATATGGATCATATCTTGCTTAGTTTAGAAATGATGAATCATTTAAAAACAGCAATGTACATGATATCATTTTTAGTGAAAAATAATTCCAAAACAAAACTATGTAACGAGAAGAGTAACACATGGGAAGAGTGACACCTTTAATGCCTGGTTTAATATGTTTCTTTTGTTCTTTTTTTTTTGTCCTTTAAAAGTACTGTATATATGCGTGTATAAGTCGAGTTTTTCAGCACAAAAAATGTGCTGAAAATCTGGGGTTCGGCTTATACATGGGTCAGTGGTACCCCAGTGAGGTGTAACATCTCGTTGCCCCTTTCCCCACCCCGAGGTAATGGGAGGAGCGCCCGTTATCTCTCATGGATGATTGCCGTTTCTCCACTGTTCATTCAAAGCCCTGCTGACACTGCAGGGCTTTGAATGTTTGTTTACTCACATCTAACTAATCAGAGTCATCCTATGACGTATGTCTTTGAATAAGCCCTTTAAAGAGGATGTGGCATGAATGGATGTCATCTGGTCAAGCCCGCCTAACAAAAGGAGGAAATCTCATGAAGCCTGACATAGAGTTAATAGCAAAGTGGGTTCGAGATGCATGGGAAGACATTCCAGAAGACATGGTGCGACGTGCCTTCCAGAAATGTAGTATTAGTAATGCTATGGATGGCAGTGAAGACTGCCCTTTGTATGAAAATGACAGCAGTGATGGTGATGACGGCGATCTCAGTGAGGACAGCATCTGTGATGACCTCACACCAGCTGGAGCTCTGCATTGGGATACGGAGGATGATGAGGAATCCAGTTTTGAAGGATTTTAACTCTTTACATTTTAGCTTGGTTGCTGATTGAGCTCAGGGAATAGTACTCTTAAGGTATCATTGTGGATACCTTATTGTTTTTGTTGAACCTATTTTCCACTTACTGTGCTGGTTTACTAGTGTTAAATGACTTGTTGTCCTCTTATTTATTTTTTAAATTAAAAATAAATATTCAAATACATGACCCCACTGATGTCTCAATTTTTAGTAATTTTATTTTCATTTGTTTTGATTATTGACTCACCAATAGCTTCTGCATTTTCCACCCTAGGCTTATACTTGAGTCAATCAGTTTTTCTGGTTTCCCAGGTAATAATTAGGTACCTTGGTTTATACTTGGGTCAGCTTATATTTGAGTACATACGGTATATATTATTATTAATTAGGATTGAAATAATATATAATCCCATAGTTTAATCACATCAAATAAAATTGTACAGTTGCTACCACAATCAGTTTCCAGCATCTATGTTTCTATAGTCAATAAGGTGCAATGTGCTATTTTGGTTAAAATAAATGAAGAAAATACAGCTTCACACAGATGCATAGGTGGAAAAGGGAAGTGTTTTCTTAGCTTTTGCAGTTAATTATGGAGATCTTTTGACACTACCTTCAGACTTAACAAGTGAGTTTTTAAGAGCTTACTTGCAGTGTATATTATTAAACTATATGAATAAATCTTGGCTTGTCATTAGAGTAAAATCATCTGATCCACTGTGCATTTAAGGAGCCCCAAAGTACTGGGCCGCTGACTGAAAGGTCAGCCCATTAGCTCCTCTTAGGGAGGCAGGTGAGGCAGCAGTCTGCTTCTATAAGCTTTTATCGCCTCGGCAGTCTTCTGGAGCGGTAATCCTACAGAGCGGCTGTGAGCTAGAACTGAGTGCACAGCAGTGGGTTTGGGGCTTATCTTGCATTTGGAATGGCTCTTTCTTCCATACATACTTTCATAACATCGTATATCACTCATTTGAAAAATGTTGATTTAGTCAATTATGGGGAAACTTCCAAATATTGACATTTCATTATATAACACCTATTATAAAAGAAATCCCATGCTTAACATGACCAGTGTGTTATGAAAGTTAAGGCCAATAAACTTAGAATTGCCCTGAGTTGTTTTGCTGTATGGTACTGACCTACCTTGTTAAGGTGTGCCGTGTAATAACTGACTAAGTAAAGTAGTTCTGCTGGTAAGTGTTGGGTTGCTCTTCTCAAGATCAGTGGCTCAAAACTACCAGCTGAGAAAAACAAGACTGCTTGGTCCAATAAAGATTTGTAGTCTCAGAAACCCTGTATAGGATGGCTATCGGTCAATGACCAAGGGTTTAGTTTTGATTTGAGCATAATTAGAAAATATTTGGGCATATTACAGGAAATCAATTGATCTTTGGTTAAAAATAAACACTATCAGTAAAAAGGAATAGGTATAATAAGAAGAATTATATAAATTAAGAGATAGTCCAAGCAGTGTAAGATATGACAAAATAATTTATAAATTATCCAGGGTTCATGAGGGAGAGGGGAGCGGGGAGGGAGGGGTAAATATGAAGACCTGATATCAAGGGCTTAAGCAGAAAGAAAACCTTTTGAGAATGATGATGGCAGCAAATGTACAAATGTGCTTCACACAATGGATGTATGTATGGGTTGTGATAAGAATTGTACGAGCCCCCAATGAAATGACTAAAAAAAGAGAGAGATAGTTGAAAACTATCTATTTCAGCTAAGATGAAAAGGCAGATGGAAAGCTACCCTTGATAAAAGTGAACTCATTCATTGTTCACAGTAAGCTGGATAAAAACCCAGAAAGTTGATTGTCTAGATAGGTAGCTCATGGCCTTGCAATGGCAAGGCCAGGTTTGGATCTCTATACCTGGTAGCATCAGTCTGGTTGCTGGTGCCTGACTGGCGGTTCCCTGGGCTATTAAGATGGTGGTCACCCTACTGTGAGAGAGAGTTCCCTGCTGATCTCATAGAGCATGTCTGCACTCTCATTAAAAAATACCTTTGAATGACTGGAGAAAAGGAAGATTAGGAATCTCCTTTACCCCACCCCTTTCCCCACCAAAATGGTTTTATCAGAATTTAATACAGATATCATACCAATCTATAGTTCAATTATATCAAGCAATATTGTATAATTGCTGCCCCAAATCAGTTTCAAAACATTCTTTTCCTTCTCGAACATCTTTGAGACATCTCTTGGTCATTAATAAGATCATATGTCAACATCACAGATTTATAGGAAATGAGGGGCAGCAAAAAGGAGGAAGGCCCTCAGCAAGATGGACTGACACTGGCTGCAACAATGGGCTCAAATTTAAGAATAATTATTGAGGATGGAGCAGGACTATGCATTGTTTTGTTCTTTGTGACACAGTCTATCAGTTGGAACCAACTCAATGGCACCTAACAGCAAACAATGGTACAGAAAATGATATTGCAGAATTAAGTGCTTCTAAAAGATGATTAATCTTCCTCTTTGTAATTCTACTCCTTCCTCCTCTCCCACCTGACTCCCTTTTCCTCATCCATATCTAGCTACCTAGCAATCTTGGTGGCACCTTGCTGGTGGCATCCAGGTGAATTAAGGCCTCTAGATAATTGACTTAAGGAGCTTTCATGGTGTTGTGGACTGCTCACTAAACTAGCTGCTAACCACAAGGTCTGCAGTTTGAACCCATTGTCACTTAATGAAAGAAAGAAGAGGCTCTCTTCTCCTGTAAAGATTTAAAATTTCCCCCCAGAAAAATGTATTTCAAAAGACGGCATTGAATTTACAGTTCCTGGAGAGGGTCATATCTGATCAAAGCACATGGGAGCAGATGGAGGGGGAGAAGGAGAGAATGGAGCACATCCTGGCCCACCAGGCCTTGAGGATGATGATCCCAATTAGAGTAGTCAGTCCACAGAGAGGACCAGATGGCCAGCCCCACTAGGAGACATGATGCTCCTCGCTGACCCATAGCCCTACAGAGGACAACACTGTAAACAGTGTGGAAATTGCACCTGAGGCAAAACACTAAAGGGGTGCAAACAGAACAACAAGGGAATGGAGCAGCGAGATCCCCAGGGAATGCTGAAGGTGGACTTTGGGGCCAGGGCGTGGTGCCCCAACAGTTGGACTGGAAAACACTGCTAAAGGCCAACAAACGGTCCTTGAACTAACTACAAGCTTTTCTTTTTTTGCTGTGTTTTGTTGTCATTGGTTTGTTGTTGTTTTGTTGTATGTTTTACTTGGTTTTGCTGTTTTGTTTTTGTGCATGCTATTATCTCCACAAGTCTGTCTAAATAAGATAGGCTGGATGAACAATTGAGGAGAAAACAATGGAACCGACAGTTCCTGTGGGACATGAGAAAGGGGGTGGGGGTGGGGGAAAGGAAGTGGTGTTAACAAACCCAGGGACAAGGGAACAACAAGTGATCCAAATTGGTGGTGAGGAAGGTATGGGAGGCTTGGTAGGGCATGATCAAGGGTAATGTAACAAAGAGGAATTGCTGAAACCCTGGTGTGGACTGAGCATGATAGGGGAGCAGGAGGAAAGTCAAGGGAAATAGAGGAAAGAGCTGAGAGGCAAAGAGAATTTATAGAGGTCTAGATAAAGACATGTACATATGCAAGTATATTTATGTATGAGGATAGGAAAATAAATCTATGTGCATATATTTATAGGTTTAGTAATAAGGTAGCAGAAGGACATTGGGCCTCTACTCAAGTACTCCCTCAATGCAAGAATACTTTCTTCTATTAAATTGGCATTCTATGATGCTGACCTTCCCGACAAAGCCGCTGAAAACAAAATGGGTGAATAAGCAAATGTGGTGAAGAAAGTTGATGGTGCCCGGCTATCAAAAGATATAGCATCTAGGGTCTTAAAAGCTTGAAGGTAAACAAGCGGCCATCTAGCTCAGAAGCAACAGAGCCCACATGGAAGAAGCACGCCAGCCTGTGTGATCACGAGGTGCCGAAGGATAAGTTATCAGGTATCAAAAAACAAAAACTCATATCATTGTGTGCTCACCTCCATGATATGTTTGCTGAGGACAAATGTGTGCATAAGCAAATGTGGTGAAGAAAACTGATGAAGGGATCAGGGATCAAGCATCATCAGAAGAAAAATTTTTATCATAGTGAATGAGGGGGGAAGTGAAGAGTGGAGACCCAAAGACCATTTGTAGGCCCCTGGAGATCCCCTTGCAGAGGGATCTTGGGGAGGAGATGAGCCAGCCAGGGTGCGATGTAGCAACAATGAAAAATACAACTTCCATTTAGTTCCTAAATGCTTCCTCCCCCAGGCCCCCGCCACTATCTTGATCCAAATTTCCCTTAGAAGTCTGGCTAGACCAGAGGATGTACATTCCTGCAGATAGGAACTGGAAACACAGGGAATCCAGAGTGGATGATTCCTTCAGGATCCGGGGTGTGAGGGGTGATACTAGGAGTGTAGAAGGAGGGTGGGTTAGAAAGGGGGAAACGATTACAAGGATCTACAAGTGACCTCCTCCCTGGAGGACGGACAACAGAAAAGTGGGTGAAGGGAGACATCGAACAGGGCAAGATATGACAAAATAATAATTTATAAATTATCAAGGGTTCATGAGGGAGAGGGGAGCAGGGAGAGAGGGGAAAATATGAGGATCTGATGCCAGGGACTTAAGTAGAGAGCAAATGTTTTGAGAATGATGAGGGCAATGAATGTGCAAATGTGCTTTACACACTTGATGTATGTATGGATTGTGATAAGAGTTGTATGAGCCCCTATTAAAGTGATTAAAAAAAGAAGAAGAAAAATAAAAGATTTAAAATATTGGAAGCCCAAAGGAGGTAATTTCTCCTTTATCCTATAGAGTTGCTACAAGTTAGAATTGACTCGATATCAGTCAGTTTGGTTTTGATTTTAACGACAGCCTTGGGGACTAACATACCTACTGATTCCAACCATGCAGAAATCTTCCTTCGTTTTTGTAAGATGATCAAGTAAATGTATTCTTATAAAACATTTATTTTATCTAAATTAGTCACATTAAAGCAAACTCTTCCATTATCGGTACTCTTGCTTTTTTCTCTTATTCTTCTCACATGAGATTAAGGTAGCTAGACCTGTTGGGTGGACAGGAAGCATCTTTGTGAAATCAGAAGACCTGGGTCTCTTTCTTTCTGTTACCTCGGACTGATTGTGGTTCTACAGGCAAACCATGTAATAGTGTCATTAGGAAACCAAATAGAGAAAGGCAGAAGCAGGGGACCATCTGTTGAGCTAGGTGCCTGCTGGTTGAAAAGTTGTGGAGCTAAAAATAATCTCAATTTGATGATGTTGTCAAAATTAGGCACCAAGGCAAATGAACTGGCTGTTGACCAATTCCGAACACTATTTTTCTGCTCTCGGAATAAAAAAATAGACCTGGTATAGAATCCTGCGAAAACCACAGGTGGTTTTGGGAGTGGAGGACCACAAACCTGGGTCGGTCATTATCAAGATGCCCCTTTAACAGCTGTGGGTAGAACACAGCGTACGGAGAGAGGGAAAATGAACTACACAACTCCACAGGGGTGACTGGCCCAGAACAGGATTGACAAGGCTGAATATGGACAAGGATTTGGAAGATATAAATACTCCCAGATCAATATTAATCATGTTAATACTATATTGCTTTATTAATTCTAACTCACAAGAAGTGTTAAAAAAATCTGGCATTCACTTTCATCTATTATTCGGAGAACAAAATTGTTCAATTGTTACAAACTAAAACCAAGTGGAAGGTGCAGGAATGGCTTGGGTTATATCTGTATATGATACATTGCTTACAATTTTGTTTATTACTGTGCTTTTTATACAATAATTCTCATGTGTGTAGAAAAATGTTCCATATAGTTTAGTTGGACTTGCTTTCTTTTTTAAAAATTTTTAAATTTTTTTCTTAAATCATTTTATTGGGGGAATCGTACAATTCTTATCACAATCCATACATCCATCGCTTTCTAAATTATATATGGGTTCTACTTTGCATCTTAGGAGTGGTGGCAGTATAGTGGGGTAAGCATTGGATTGCTCTGGTAGTTACATAATCTGGTGTCAATTTGGGACTTCAAAGGATTAAGAGTGAAGGGTGGAGTCTAGTCTGTCCATTGGGTCACAACCAATGAGGCCTCTGTGTGCATGGCCTTCCCTTGAGAATTCTGGGAACTCCTGTATTTCCTCTTTGGAGGCGGGAGACACTTCTCTCTCTCAGTTCACTCCCTTGGAGATTCTCTATGGACAAGGTTGACTCTCTGTGAGAAAACCCTGAAGAGAAGCCACATGCACCTACCCTGATGCAGTCCTGGGTGCTAGAGAAGCCAGGTTGAAACCCCTGCCAGTGCTGAGATGCTTACACTGCCATTGAATCAAAAGACTTTCTACCCACTGGCCTGTGATCGTCCTGTATTCAGCATCATTGCATGTGTTTCGTGAGTCAGAGGAGGACTTTCAAGATTGGTATTGGACATATGGACTAATATTGGATTAATGGACTTGATCTGGACTGGGCTGGGATGTTTCCTGAATATTTAACTGCTCTTTTATATAAATCTCTTCTTATCCACATATGAGTTTCTATGGATTGTTTCTCTGGACTAACACAATTGCTAACTAAAAAGTTGCTGGTTTGAGCTCACTGTTGATTCCATGGGGAAAAGATGCAATATGCTTCTGAGGAGAGTGACATTCTCCTAAACTCTACGGAGAAGTCCTATATTGTCCTCTACGGTCATTCTGAGTTTGGAATCAACTCGATGACTGGCATTGGATTTGGTTTTTTGGTTTTAGGTATGGATTTTGGTTTCTTAGAAGGATGACAAGACTTTGTCTCATACAATTTGGACATGTGATCGCAAGAGACGAGTCATCAGAAAAGGACATCATGCTTGGTAAAATGGTGATGCTGCACAAAAGAAGAAAACCTTCAACAAGATGGGTTCGCACCGTGTCTGCAACATAACAATGGTTCAAAGATGACAATTTGATGTCACAGGACTGGGTAGTGTTTCAGTCTGTTGTGCGTGGGGTCATTATGAGTCAGAACCGACTTAACAGCACATAACAACAAACAACTGGCCTTACCCTTGGAATGAGACAATGGACTGTATGCCCACTTGACCCAAACATACATGGAGTTTAACTTCAGGACATTTACTCCATCCCCATCGACCCACTTCACTCATTACACCGGAGAACGGTTTTGAATCATTTTGTATCTTTCCCTTCTCTTCCATTCTTGTCTTTGTTAACAGAAGTGCACAACTCAACCTTAAAGATCGGAGAATGAAAATGAGAGAGTATGGTAAATAGGGAAGGAGAATGAATTTGCTTCTTTACTCCCATTTTAGTCTAGCTGTATTTTATTATCTATCTCAGGTAAAATTTGTATTAAAATCTTGGAAACAAGTGCCTCATCTTCTGATAGATCAATTAAACAAAACCAAAACCGACAATGAACCTCCTGCCCTAGCGTCAGACTACTAGCGACCCTGTAGGCTGTCTAAGACTGGGAGCTTAACAGAAGCAATGTGCTACATCTTTCTCCAGTGGAGCAGTTGATGGTTTCAAACCACCAACCTCAAAGTTGACGGCTGACTGCTTACTGCCATCAAGTCAATTCTGATTCACGGTGATCCTATAGGACAGAGTAGAACTACCCCTTTGGGTTTCCAAGACTGTAAATCTTTATGATTGTTGAAAGCTTCATTTGTCTCCTGTGGAGGGGCTGGTGGTTTTGAACTGCTGACCTTTCAGTGAGCAGCCCGTTGGTAGGCAGCCCAAGTAGTAGCCTACTATATCACCAGGTCTCCTAAGCCTCTGATAGACCATTTAATGTTGATATAATTTAAAAGAGACTACGTTTGTATTTTTCCAGAAATACATTCAGTGTGTCTAACTATCTGTCAGTTTGCCATACTGTGGCTCTGGGGTATTAGTATGATGTTGGAAGCCATCCCAGTAGCATTTCAAATACCAGTAAGGTCATCTATCATAGACAGCTTTTAGCAGACCTTCCAGATTATGACCGCATAGGTAGAAAGAACTGGGAATCTGCTTTTAAATATTAGTCACTGGAAACACTTTTTTTAAAAAAAATCACAGCAGAAACATTGTCTGATGTCGTGCTGGAAGATGAACACTCTAGGCTTAAAGACCTGGCCATAGCCACAGCAATAGAGTTAAGCACACTGACACTCATGAAGAGAATGCAGGGTTAAGTAGCAGTTGGTTCATGGAGTTACCACGAGTTAAGAGCTGATCCTATAACTTCTAACAACAATAATAATGGGTATTACATAAACATTTTGTGAGAGACAAAAGTTTGGAATTCAATACCATTTATTGTGCTTATTAGTCTTCCTGAAGTTAAAACTTTGAAATCAGATACAGGGGCCCAGTTTTTTAGATGTCTAAAGGAGAGGATTCCCAAAGGAGAGGTCACTGCCAGGCTTTCTCAACTTGGGTGACAAATCTCTAACATGTCAGGGCCAACGGTTATTACCTAGAAAGCAGTTTACCATCAGATGCTTGTGTTTGTCCTTGTGTAGTCTTGATTCCTACCTTGGTGTCTAGAACATGACATGCATCTATTTAATATCTGTTAAACTGAATATTCTCAATCCATGGGGAGGTGGTGGTGGTGGTTCACCTCTGCTTTGCCCCAAAGATGAAGGAATTAGCTGGATGGCCTTTTCAGGTTCTTCCCAATTAGATTTTAGCATTCAACTCAATTTCATCATCCTTTTATTTATCTTTCAAAAAGCTTGGAATGTTTTCATGAGCCTGCCTGCAGGGCCCTCTTCCTCTGTGCAATTCACCGAACATCTGCGCCAGACCTGCGCTGTGCGTCTGGATTCGGCATCTGCTGCTGCAGGGCTGGGGAGGGGTGCAGTGCGAACACCATCATTTTAACAAACTGCTGCGCTTTCTGTGAGATGAAACAGTGCTGGGAGGGGCGTGTTGATAGGAACTTCTCTGCCTCCCTCAGGACTGCTCTAGCATTTAGTTGCTCTTCCAGTAGTTCATCATTTTTTTTCTATCTTTGAAAATCATCATAATAGTTTGGTGCTGCGGAAAATTCAGTAAAGTCTGGGCCTGTCATGGATTCTATCCCAGGGAATGAGGAACAGGAAGGGGCATTAGATGGGAAAGGAAGGTGACCAATTTACTTGAGTATTTATCAGGTGCCAGAAATTTCACATAGCTCAGACAACTACATATTTATTTGATACTCATTAGATGCGAAGAGTTTTCATATACTGCAAATGTGTATGCCTTATCTGATATTCAGGGGAGCATTTTGATGCCAGCAAAGTGAGGATCTGCAAAGACCTTTCTGAGACTTCAAATGAGCTGATTTTTTTCCTCATTGTTCGAGGCTCAGCTTATTTGAATTTCCTGCCCTACCCATACTGGACTCAACTTCTTTTTCTTCAACTTCACAGCCAGAAATCATACCTTCCATTTATTTGTTAGTTTTGTTTTCTGACTCTCATTGGAGCGTAGGCTCTATATCGGAGGGATCTGTCCCTGTGCCCCACCACAGCCCCATACATACCCTGTAAGTATTGTTTGAACGAGAGAAGGAAACTTGCTCACACGAAGCATTGTTAGTGCAATTCTAGCTGCAAGTAGGCAGATGTAATTAATAGTTTTCATATAAATGGCGAGGCTGATGGTAGGAATCAGGTCCTACCTACTTTCTCCTTGAGTTTTCTCAAAATTGCTACATATAAGTCAGATCAAAAAGGGGCAGTCCTTGCTTTTTATGATCTCCATATGCATGAATATCAGAGCAATTTAATTAATATGCTGGTTCTCTAATAACACAGTTGAAATTTTAGTTAGCATGGTACGTTAACTGTAAGCAATTGTATAAAATGCAAACTATGTTCTTCTGCCCACATATCATTCAATAAATAACAGATTTGCATTATGATTATGAACCAATCACATCTTTGAAAGTTTGATGTGATTGACTCCTAAGAATCTGTTATTTAGTCAGCTTATCTAATTAACTAACTCGTATTGTTAACAGCATAACTTATATATAACTATATAACTTAAATAGGTAACTGTAAAGTACGTTGATTTATTACTTCCTGTCTCCAAAACAAACTCAAAATGAATTTTTACAAAAATAGATACTGGAAGAAGGAAATTGACCAACAAAGATGAAAGTGCAGCAAAGATACAAGTGATAATGTTGGAAAGGAATTTTGAATCAGATGTACTCAGAGTGATAGAAAAATAGCAACAGTGTCAGCATTGCTACCACAACCAGCTCATTTTCTATCATTCCACATACATTTGATTCCAAATACCCTTTCAACATTGGATAGAGTCTGTATACACAGGAAGTCTGGATTGCACATTGGGTAAGCTGGTAATTCAACTGTTAACCAATAGTTTGGGGTTCAAACTCTGTAGGATAAAGATGAGCAGTCTGCATTTGTAAAAGGTTTACAGCTTTGAAATCCCTATGGGAGAGTGCTATCCTACCCTAAACCAAACCCAACCAGACTCAGTGCCCTCAAGTCAATGCTGTCTCAGAGTGACCCCTTGTGGGTTTCCGAGCCTGTAGCCATTGACAGCAGTAGAAAGCCCAGTCTTTTCTCCTGAGGAGCGCTGGTGTTTTCAAACTGCTGATCATGCAGATCACAGCCCAGTGTACAACCGCTACATCACCAGAGAACCACACCTGGACAGTGGTGGTTTGTTCTTTTCAATGAGTACAGAAAGATTTTCTGAAAGTCAAAGTCAGGGGGAAAATTCCCCCCCCCCAGGTTTCCTATTATATAAACTAGAATATTTGTTCTCTGATAAAAATGTCCCAAGCACAATTGACCTTACAAAGTTACTTTTTTTTTAAATAAACTTACTTTTGATTATCTCATTAGTGCAAGAATCCACAAACTAGAGGCCTCTTCATGTTGTTTACCGCCCACAATTCTCCCAAAAGACTTATGAGTTTTCTTTTCTAATTATTATTCTTCCAAACTTTAAAGTTAAGACTTGCCTCCTGCCCAATGTTTATAACCTTGAGAGAACAATAATCCAAGTCTCCCAGACCCCGGTTCTCCACATTAGCTTCATATCTTATTAAGAACAAACCTCTGTCCTTTTTTATGTGTGTCCCAACTACCTGCTTCTTGTTGGTGAAGCTTCTGCTTCCTGAGTCCTCAGAAGAAGGGATCGTTTCTTTGTTGGGTGCCATTGGGTCTGTTCCACTCACAGAGATTCCATGCACAAGGGATAGCACAAACTTAAAAGTGCAAATGGTGCTCAAAGAACAGACTAAAGATGAGGTGGCCCTACTGTGAAATGAATGGGGACACCAGGACATCTATCTGCTGATGCTCAGATTTCGGCTGAGTCCCAATCCCCCAGCTCCCTCTTAATGTCCTATCAGAACCTGATACCTGAGAAGGAGCAGGACTTGTTCATGTCATTGTTGAGTTGGGTTACAGTTGAGTTGGCTCCAACGCATGAGTACCTTCCGTATGGCAGCACCAAGCAGCGCCCCATCCCAAGTTACACTCACCATTGTTGATATCGTGGAGCTCATTGTTGCAGCCGCTCCGTTCATTCATCTTTAGACCCTTGTTTTTATTTACCCTCGGCTTTATCAAGCATGATGTCTTTCTCCACGGACTTGTCCCTCCCTGATGACGCGCTCAAAGTAAGCAACATCATGCCTCCTTATCCCTGCTTGCAAGAAGCATTCTGACTGTTCTCCCGAGAGCAGATGAGTCATTCTTCTGAAAGTCCCTGGTATATTCCATATTCTTTGCCAAACCACCGCTCAAATGTGCTGATTTCCTTTCCCTTTTATTGTCCAGCATTTGCATGTGTATGCTGTAACTGAAAATACCTGGGCTTGGGGCAGGCACATGTTAGTCACTGAAGTGCTATCTTTGTGTTTTAATACATTGAGGTCTTTTAGAGCAGATTTCCCTAATGCAATACATCATTTTATTTAATTGTTTTATTGCTGCTTTTATAGGTATTGATGTTGAGACAAGTATAATAAAATTTTGACAGCTTCAAAAACTTTGTGCCATTTATCATGGTATTGTTTATTGGTTCTGCAATCTTTGACCTTAATCAATAAGTGCTTTAAGTAGTCTTTATTTTAGAAAGAAAGGTTTTGTCATCTGTGTGTCGTAGGTTGGTAATGAGTCTCCCTCCAAACCTGATGCTGATACTTGCTCATATACTTCAGATTCTTGGATTATTTATTCAGCATACAGAATGAATAAATAAGGTGGAAGACAATAATTTATATTTGGGTGTAAATGCTTGATAACAGTATAAATCATTATTCACTTTGCTCTTCGAAATTGCTGCAATAACTTCATATGCAACCACTTTACCTTTCTTTTTTACTGCTAAATCCAGTCACCATACTGTTCTCAAGAGTGATATTGAAAAACACATATTTCATTAAAAACTTTCTCTACATATCTTGAATCATAGTGGCCATAGAGGATAGAGAAATGCTCCCACATGATTTCTAAGACTCTTCCGTATTTACGGGAGCTGACTGAAGCCTCATTTTTCTTCCACAGAGTGACCGATGAATTCGAACCGCAGACCTTCAGTTAGTAGTTGAATTCTTACCCACTGCACCATAGGGGCTTCTTTTACCTATATAAATGATTTCTTTTTATTTTTCTTCTATGAATCTTTTTTTGGTGGTGTACACTTCACATATTATATAATTTAATTGTTCAAGTATAGTAAGAAAACCTGTGTAATTGTCACCACAATCAATTTCAGAACATTTTCTTCTTGCGCTAATTGTTTGCTCTCTGTTTCCTGGAATCCACCCCACCCCCGCCATGTCCCTAGGAAATTATTAATCCAGTCACAATCTCTTTAGCCCTATCTATCCTGGATTTCTTATGCAGAAGACCATATAAAACACAAACAGAAAGCAAGCAAACAAACAAAAACTCCCAGCAATGACTAGACAAAACACAGGAAAACCTCAATCACAAAGGAAGCAGAGAATACTAAAAAACAAACAAACAAAAATCCCCAACCCTTTAAAGGGCCAAAAAAAGGTATTACATTTTAATCTAATTACACCTGCCATAATTCACTTTACACTGATCTCTGTGTCCATATCCCTGGACTATGTTCAGAGAAGGTTCACCAGAGGCTTCATCCATGTGGGGACCCTGCAAATGGATTTTGTTTGGGCTTCCACTGTCATCCACAGCCTTCTGCAAACTGGGTGTTCACAATTGAAATTCTGATACCATTTCTTCCTTGAGATTTAGAGTAAATGACTTCCTGGACCTTTTCTGTATTAGGGCAAAATCCTTAATTTAGCCTCTAAGGCTTGCATAATTAAATCTATGGCTCTCCAACCACTGTATGGATCATATCATGTATGTCTTCTAAAATAGCTTGCTCTTTTGTACCCAAGGACTTATATATGTCTAAATAATAAAACTTCTCTCTATTACTTTCCACTTATTTAACAACAATATATCTTTTTAATCTCAGCCTATATATAACATTGCAGGGGAAGGTTTTGTTTTGTTTCATCCTTAATTAATCCTTCTACCCTTGCACCACACTGTCCTCAGTACTAAATAAGTCCTGTTTCGGTTTTTGAGCTCACATTGTCTGGGACCCCTTGGCATTCATTTATTCAGCTTTTCTTCGCATACTTTTCATGTTAATGCTCATGCCATCTTGCTTATCCAGATATAGCTTAAAATCAGTCTACACCTGGAGCGAACTCTATGGCATCTCCTCTTTTGAGTAAATAAAACATAATCCTCTCTTATTCATTGATCTTGAATTTCTTGATGCATCTAAGATCTTTTGAGGAGGTTCAAACAGTATCAGTGTAAGTATAATGCAATAGTAATAGTAGCATCAGACTTTGCCTAATGTTGGGAAGAGAGATAATAATCAAGACCAGTACAACCGGTTCCTATGAAGTGGAAGTGAGGCATGTGTTTCTCAGATCCTCTTACTAAATCTTATACCAGCCATCCACCCCATGATACTCACTACTTCTTTGTTGGGTTGAATAATTGATGGGAATGGATACAAACAACTTAGACCATGATAAAGGTTACACTTCAGAATCAAGATTAAATTGGAAGCAACAGGAACAACCCAGCAGGTGAGATAAAGTCTGTTAACCAGGATAGTTTCTGACTAAGACAGCGTTAGTCTTAGTAGTCCTGGTAGACTAGAGAAACAAGTCCACAGAAGGTTATATGTACATAAGAGAGAGTTTTATATAAAGGGTAAGTGTACATTAAGAAAGCATCCCAACCCAGTGCTGCTGACACCCAGAAATCCAACCGTACTTAGCCCATATATCCGACACCGATCTACAAAGTCCTCAATCTCACAAAACACACACAATGACGCCGATAGCAGGAGGAAAACCAAGTCAGTGAATGTGCAAGCATTTCAGTCATGGCAGGCTTCTCCAGCACCCGGGGCTGCATCGGGGTAGGTTTAGTGGTTTCTCCTCAAGGATGTCTCGCAGGAAGTGAGCCTTGCCAGCTAAGGCAGCCGCACACTGGTCCAACAGAGAACAAGAAACTGGAGAACCAGAAAGGCGAAGCTCATAGAGTCATTTATCGCTCCACCCTTCAATTAAACCCACATGTGTTTATCGGCCAGGTTGGCACAATAAACCTTAACGATCACAGCTTCTTTTTGAACATGGCCATGCCTTTGTCCATGGACAGTACCTGCTCTGGCCTCTGCTCAGACCCAAGCTCTGCTGCTGAGTCTTTTTCAGGCAAATGCTGCACCTTTTTGGCTTTGCTGTTCAGTCCCTCTCTTTGCTGGGAAATCTACTGCAGCAATCTAATATCAGAAAACTGTTCTTGCCACCAGGACTGTCTTGCTCCACTTCATGTCATTTTATTGTCTCATACTGTCATAGGTGTTCTCCAGTGTGGTCACTTCTCTGCATTTTGGGTCTAAGAGATTCTCAACACAAGGACTCTGGGTCACTAGGATGTGTTCATCCCAGACTATTTTCTTAATGGTAGGAAGGTACTCTACAGCCTCTCTGGAATTGGTACTACCCTGTTTCCTCTAAAATAAGCCAGCATTTTATATTAATTTTTGCTCCCAAAGATGTGCTAGGTCTTATTTTCAGGGGATGTCTTATTTTTCCTTGAAGAAGCATATGATACACATTTATTATTGAACAACAAAAAAAGGATATTTATTACCTGTAATCGGTACGGTAGTCGTCATCACAAACCAGCATAACCAGACAAACTGTGAATCCTACAGTATCAAGAATTTCTTGTTACTACCATTATTTCCATGTACAACAATCTATGTACATTTACTCATTTATTCAATGACAGTCATGTCATCATCTTCTGAAACATCATCATAATACCCCAAACCCTTATTTTCGGGGGAATGACTTATATTTCAGCGAGAGGCAAAACTGTACATAGGTCTTATTTTCGGGGGATGTCTTTCTTTCGGGGAAACAGGGTATTCAGTCTGGCAGGTTGGCAAACACCCAGAGTTACCCAATTTGCAAAGTAATAGATCAAGCCTGCAGCAGTTTGCATAGTAAACACTACAATCTCTTTGTAAGATTGTGAATGCAACATACCTTCATGAAGCAGTGAACCAATAGGGAGGTCTGCAGGGCCAGCCCCAATCCCAAATACATGGACACCCCACCTTCCACTCTCTACCCCTCCTCCCCCAGAAGAATGCACTTCAGAGGACAGCACTGAAACTACAGCTCAGAGAGAGGGGTGTGTCTGATCATAGCACACAGAAGCAAACAAAGAGGGAAGGAGAGAGAGTGGAACACATCCTGGCCCACCAAGCCCTGAGGACGATATTGCTGCTCAGAGCAGTCAAAGCACAGACAGGACCATAGGGCCGGCCCCACCACAAGACATGATGTCCCTCACTGACCCATAGTGCTACAGGGGACAACACTGGAGACACAGTGTGTGAATTGTGCCTGATATGACCCCATCACACCTAGGCAAAAGGTCATGCAACAGAGCAGCACGGGGAGCAAAGCAACGAAGTTCCCAAGGATACCAAAAATAGACTTTGGAGCCAGGGTGTGGCACCCATTCAAACTCGACCAGAAAGCCCTCCTGAAGGTCAGCAAACAGACCTGGAATTATTTGTAGGATTTTCTCTTTTTTTGCATTGGTTTTGTTGTTGTTTTGGTCTTTTGTTTTGCTCTGTCTTGTTTTTGTGCTTATTAGAAGTGGCCTAAAATCCATGGTGAGGATGGCACAGGAAGCTTGGGGGGCTTGATCAAGGGTAAAGTAGCTGAGAGGAAATATTGAAACCCGAATGAAGGCTGAACATAATAGTGGGACAAGAGGAAAGTAAACAAAAATAGAGGAAAGAACTAGGTGACAAAGCACATTTATAGAGGTCTAAATACAGACATGTACATATGTAAACATATTTATATATAATGATGGGGAAATAGATCTATGTACATATATTTATATGTTAAGTATTAAGGCAGAAGATGGACATTGGGCCTCTACGTAAGTATTCCCTCAATGCAAGAAAATTTTGTTCTAATAACCTGGCACTCTGTGATGCTCATCTTCCCTGACACTATTGTTGAAGACAAAATAGGTGCATAAGCAAATGTAGTGAAGAAGGCTGATGGTACCTGACTATCAAAACATATAATGTCTGGGGTCTTAAAATCATGAAGATAAACAAGTGGCCATCTAGCTGAGAAGCAACAAAGCTCACATGGAAGAAGCACACCAGCCTGTGTGATCATGAGGTGTTGATGGGATCAGTTATCAGGCATCAAAGGCCCAGAACAAAAAATCATATCAATGTGAATGAGGGGGAGGGCAGAGTAGAGAGCCAAAGTCCATCCATCTCTAGACAATTAGACATCCCCTTACAGAAGGGTCACAAGGAAGAGACGAGTCGGTCAGGGTGCAGTATAGCACCGATGAAATACAACTTTCCTCTAGTTCTTTAATGCTTCCTCCCCCCTGCCCCACTATCAAGACCCCAATTCAACCTTACAAATCTGGCTAGACCAGAGCATGTACACTGAAACACCACGGTGAAGTCTGGTCCCTTTTTCCCTGTGGAGATATAAACAATACCCTCCCTTTGGGTGGGATAGTACCCTGTTCCCCTGCTACCCATCTTTTTCTTTCTTTTATTTTACCCCACCGCACTCCTGCTTTATAGTTGGCTACCACATGTATCCCTGGATCTGATCTGGCCCCTGCCATGCTACCTGGACCTCACCCCAGGAATGTTTGTATATAGTAGCTTTTCCCCTATGCCCCATTTACATTTTTTTAAGCTTACCTCATTGGACTCATGTTGTCCTTGTCCTTTTTTGCTTGGCTTACTTCACTTAGCATAATTTCTTCCAGTTCTTCCCATGCGGCGATATGCTTCATGGATTCATCACGCTTTTTAGTGATGCCTAGTACTCCATTGTATGTATGTACCACAATTTCTTAATCCATTTGTCTGTTGATGGAAATTTGGGTCGTTTCCAACTTCTTGCAATTGTGAACTGTGCCACAATGAACATTGGAGCACAGATGTCCGGCTGTGGTTTGTTTCTCGCCTCTTCTGGGTATATGTCCAGTAGAGGGATTGCTGGGTGGTGGTATGGTAGCTCAATTTCCATCTGTTTTAGAAATCACCAATCAACTTCCATAGTGGCTGTACATACCTACAGGTCCACCGGCAGTGGATGAGAGTTCCTAGTTCATCCAACACAACCCTTCCAACACTTGTTGCTTTTGTCCCCATTCATTTCCTTATCCTCTTTCTTCTTTCTCTTCCTGCCAGTTTTTCTTTCCCATCTTTTATTCTTCTTCATGATTTCTGTTTGACTGCTCTGGACTTTACAAGGGGCTGCTGATTTTTTTTCTGTGCAGACAGATCTGAAGGCTTAGTAGTAGACGAGTTATATTACCATGCTTTATCCTGTGTCTCTGTGCCCTGGAGGTGTCACAGGTGGTTTGCATATTGTGCATCTGTAGCTCAAAGTTTTAGTGCTTAGCTCATGGCCTCGTCAAAGCTGTCATCAATAATGCCATCCTCTAGTACATTCCCCTTGTAGGTGGGGGTCAGTTTAGTGACTAGGAACTAGGTGCCCTATTTTTTATTCTGTGCCGTTTTCACAAGCTTCAGTGCCATGTTGATACAGGTCTAGGGTTGTTGCTGTGTCATCTCTCCCAGATGGTCTCCTCAATTCTTAATAGTTGAAAATTTCTCAGAACCACTCTCTTTTATTTAAGAAAATTCTACACCCCTGATTTGAGCTTCATTGTTTTTCCCCACTTGCAAAACTGTGGTTATTTCTCTAGGACACCATCTTTTCCTAGATTTCCTTCTATATCTCCTGATAAACTGTTTCATTTTTATTTTATTATTTTCCATCCAATAAACTATTTTAAGAATGTAAATCGACTGGTGGTGTTTTATTTTTACCAATAAGTGTTTTCTGACAGGTAATGAGAATTTGAAAACCAACATTATTCCTTCTTCAGGTTTTCCGTGTACTAGAAACCTGATTAGCATTTTATCTATATATTGCTTTCTTGATTCTATTTCATGAGAAAAGTAAATGTTGATAAACTATGCATTTGCACCTGTCATTTATTTTGGAAAGGCAAACTCCCTTCATTCTAACCCTTCCCTTCCACCTGTAATGGGTTTTGTGTTTCAATTTGATTTGATTTTCCTTCAGTTCTGCTACGTCAATAGGACAAAGCTTGAAATATTATATTTAGGATCCCTTTGTTAGGAGAACAAACTAAACATTTCAACTCGTGTTATAGCTCTCAGAGGCCCTCAGGGACAATGTCATCATTTCCATGCCCATGACAGTTGGATATGATAGTCCCTTGTTATTACTAAATCATCTAATTTTAGTGCCTTCAGGCAGGAAGGAGAAAGGTGTAACTACTTTAGTATTCCCTGCATGCAGCCACATAGCAGTGTCACAGCAGCCCAGCACCTCTATGAATCCTATTTGCATAGAGAATGTGCACCCTAGGACAAACGATTCTCAATAGTGTCAAGTTTATATAGAAGAGTAATATTCTACATTTAAATATGTACATTTATGTGTGTGTGTATAAGAATGGAATTTGCTTACATATAACCTCAAAGTTTGCAAAGTTTGAATGATAATACATGTATAGCAGTACAGAAATTTAGAACTGGACTTTTTTTTATTCCCTCTTTTTTGTTGTTGTTTTTGAAATTCATATAAAGTTTATTTTGCTGTTGCTTAAAAAATTTAATCACAAAATACTTGCCTTTCATCAGTTTGATTTTAAATCCCATATGTTTCCCCGTCAAATGAAAAACAATGAGTCATTCTACTTAGATTAAAAAACTTTTTTTTCTCCTTTTTAATTCAATTTATTGGGGGCTCATACAACTCATCACAATCCATACTTGCATTCATGTGTCAAGCACATTTGTACATTTGTTGCCCTCATCATTCTCAAAACATTTTCTTTATACTTGAGTCATTGGTATCAACCCTTGATAATTTATAAATTATTATTATTTTGTCATATCTTAAACTGTCCGATGTCTCCATTCACTCACTTTTCTGTTGTCCATCCCCTTGCTCTCCTGGTTAAAAAATTTTTTAAAAGAGTTCATGAAGTTAAAGTGTTTTCCATAAAAGCCTCTTCCCACCTGGCCCACCACTAAGCAGCCACAACATATCATGTCAGTCCCATGTATTTATAATCTTCAAGAAATCGCAACCAGGAAAATCAAGATTAAAGAATTACTCTTTCACTTCCATTATTTCTGCAAACTTTAATGGAGCTTCCTCACTAAAAACAAAACAAAACACACAAACACTTTAGGAAGGCAAGCCCAGAACCTGACAGCCATTGCCATCCGGGAAAAAACCTTATTCAAAGGGTAACAACTGAGAAAATCACCTACAAGTGCAATCTTTCCCGTGCGAACAACAGATGATGAAGAGACCGCTTCTGAATCTGAGGAGAGGGGCAAAGGCATCTTCCTCTCCCTTCTTCCATCCCCAGGCAGTCTCTAGAATTATCTTCTTTTGTCAGTCAAGGAGATAAATTAGCAGAATCTTTCCAAGACAGAGATCATGCCCCGTAATCCAAGAATCAATGTTAATCAGGCATCAGAGCAACCCACGGCCACCCCGACTTCCCCACCGCCCCACCTGCAGGACCACCTGCAGGAATGAACCAAAGCTGGGACCCTACCAACACAACTTCTCGCCCTCTCTAGCCAGCGCTAGGCATAGGCCGGGAAAATGTTTCCTCTTAAGTGAGAAGGCACCAACCTCCTTTTTCAGACCCCTCACCCTTCGCTCTATTCCCTCTTTTCTAACAAAAGACACGCAGAGATGGAGGTCAGTTGTGGTCTGAGCCTCTCAGAGGTCAGACACTAGCTAAGCAAAAGCACAGTCGCGACGTGGACCTTGAGTCTGCACTTCCGCGTTCTTGAACTACTTTGGGTTCAGGTTTAAAGAAAGACAGCAGTGTCCACAAAGAACAAGAAAGAAAGGGCACACAGAGAGAGGAAGAGAGAGCGATACACGGAGAGGAATTGCAGACTGTAAGGAGATAACTAGTTAGTCATTTTGCTAAGCAGCATGGCCGAGGGAGTAGGAAGTGGGGATCAGGAAAATGATGGGAGCAATAATTACGTTTCAGTCAACATGCCTGAAATGGACTGGCATTGGACATTTTGAATCAGAAATTCATTTGGTTTACTGTGCTAAGAACAACACAATCAAGAGCAATGGTGTGGCATTCATTGTGAAAAAGGACATTGCAAACTCTATCGTGACATACTCTAAAATAGAAAATATATGTTAGGCTGAAGTTGCCAATTACAGTGATACCTCTGTTGTTAAACTCTATTCATTCCAAATTCATGTTCAAACATCGGGACTTTTGAAAACTGGACATATTTTCCCCATGAAGTATAATTGAAAACCACATAATTGATTCTAAGGCCCCCAAATGACACTTTCAAATTTATTTTGCCAGTACTTTAAATCACTACGGAGAGTCTCCTCACACACCACTGTTCCGGATACACCATCACCTTCAAGTTGTTTCTCATCGATCCAAATTAGCTGACTCGTCAACTTCTTTAATAGCCCGGCTTCTTTGCTTTGTGGTAAACGATTCCACATGTTTAGCTACATTAACCACTCCAATCACATTTATTTGCCCCCCAAATGTTGGTAATGTCAACTTAAACACGTATGCAGCCACCAAATCAGACAAGCCGCGTGACCTCATCCGAATTTTGCAATTATAATCCTTCCTTTCTTTAACTCTTAAATTTTCCCACAGGTTTCCTCTAAAATAAAATCCAGTAGAGCACAACGGCACATGTTCCAAAGCCCTAACACAAGCACCATATGGTGTCTGAGCGATAGCAGTGCGCTTAGACGGAAGGGTCACCTCTTAGTGTCTGAGATGAAGTGGGAGGTTTTTTCAGTTGGAGTTTCAGTTCAGCTCCATCAGCAAAGTGAGAAACATCGGGCAGATTTCCTCTAACTTTGCCGTTTCAGTAATGTAAAGTTCAGCTGGGGACAAGCCAAGGAACTGTGACACCTCACGAGAAAGAGATTTGAATCAAAGTTCAATGCTTTCCCATCTATGATCTTCTGATAACAGTCACCTGCTTCTTCTCACATTAGAGCAGTTCAGCTGTAAAGCCAAGGGAATATTTCACTTCCTTTCATCTGCAACAGGTATGTTTGAGGTTTCTCAATCAGATCCTGTTGGTGTAGTCTATGAAGAATGTTATTCCCCTCAGAAAGACAAACTATTATCCAGGTATCCAAGGGTCACCAAAGGCTGGATAGACACTCCATCAAAAATGCTGGATTAGATAGCAAATGGGCATTGGGTCTCCAACTCAAGTGCTCTCTCAATGCAAGAACAATTTGTTCTATTAAACTGGCATTCCATGATGCTCACCTTCCCGACACAATCACTGAAGACAAAGTGGTGCATAAGCAAATGTGGAGAAGAATGCTGATGGTGCCTGGCTATCAAAAGATATAGCATCAGGGATCTTACAGGCTTGAAGATAAACAAGCAACCATCTAGTTGAGAAGCAACAAAGTCCACATGGAAGAAGCACACCAGCCTGCGTGATCACAAGGTGTCGATGGGATCAGGTGTAAGGCATCAAAGAACAAAAAAAAAATCATATCATTGTGAATGAGGGGAAGTGTGGAGTGGGAACCCAAAGCTCATCTTTAGGAAACTGGACATCCCCTTACAGAAGGGTCGTGGGGAGGAGATGAGCAGTCAGGGTGCAATGTAGCAACGATGAAACATACAACTTTCCTCTAGTTCTTAAATGCTTCCTCTCCCCCCTTCCCCACTGCCATTATCATGAATCCAATTCTACCTTACAAATCCAGCTAGACCAGAGGATGTACAATGGTATAGATAGGAACTGGAAAGCCAGGGAATCCAGGAGAGATGATCCCTTCAGGACCAGTGGTAAGAGTGGTGATACCAGGAGGGTGGTGGGAAGGTGGGTAGAAAGGGGGAATCGATTATAAGGATTTACATAGAACCCCCTCCCAAGGGGATGGAGAAAAGAAAAGTGGGTGAAGGGAGATGTCGGACAGTGTAAAACATGAGAAAATAATAATAATTGATGAATTAAGGGTTCATGAGGTAGGGGGCTGTGGAGGGAGGGGAAAATGAGGAGCTGGTACCAAGGGCTCAAGTAGAAAGCAAATATTTTGAGAATGATGATGCCAACAAATGTACAAATATCAGGTAGGAGACGAGCCAGTCAGGGTGTGATGTAGCAACGAGGAAACATACAACTTTCCTCTAGTTCCTAAATGCTTCCTCCTACCCCACTATCATGATCCCAATTCTACCTTACAAATCTGGCTAGACCAGAGGCTGTACACTGGTACAGATAGGAACTGGAAACACAGGGAATCCAGGGCAGATGATCCCTTCAGGACCAGTGGTATGAGTGGCGATACTGGGAGGGTAGAAGGAGGATGGGTTGGAAAGGGGGAACCGATTACACGGATTTACATGTGACCTTCTCTCTGGGGGATGAACAACAGAAAAGTGGGTGAAGGGAGATGTCGGACAGGGCAAAATATGACAAAATAATAATTTATAAGTGATCAAGGGTTCATAAGTGAGGGGAGAGAGGGGAGAGAGGAGAAAATGAGGATCTGATGCCAGGGGCTTAGGTGGAGAGCAAATGTTTTGAGAATGATAACAAATGTACAAATATGCTTTACACAACTAATATACTCATGGATAGTGATAAGAGTTGTATGATCCCCTAATGAAATGATTAAAAACAACCAAAAAAATGTACAAATGTGCTTGACACAATGCATATGTGTATGGATTGTGATAAGAATTGTTGAAGGTGAACAAGCGGCCATCTAGCTCAGAAGCAAAAAAGCCCACATGGAAGAAGCACACCAGCCAGTGCGATCACGAGGTGCCAAGGGACCAGGTATAAGGCATCATGCAAAAAAAAAAAAAGATATATGTGTGTGTATATGTATGTGTATATATATATGTGTGTATATATATATATATATATATATACCATATTAAATGAAGGAGGAAGTGCAGAGTGGAGACCCAAGGCCCAAGTGTCGGCCAATGGCGATCCCCTCATAGAGGGGTTTAGGAGAGGAGATGGGTTAATTAGGGTACGAGGTAGTACAGATGAAGAACACAGCTTTCCCCCAGATCCTGGATGCTTCCTCCCCCCAACTACCATGATCCGAATTCTACCTTGCAGGGCTGGATAGGGCAGAGGCTGTACACTGGTACATATGAGGGCTGGAGGTACAGGGAATCCAGGGTGGATGATACTTCAGGACCAAGGGTGTGAGGGGCGATGCTGGGAGAGTAGAGGGTGAGTGGGTTGGAAAGGGGGAACTGATTACAAGGATCCACATGTGACCCCTTCCCTGGGAGAGGGACAGCAAAGAAGGGGGGGAGGGGAGACTCCGGATAGGGCAAGATATGACAAAATAACGATGTATAAATTACCAAGGGCACATGAGGGAGGGGGGAGAAGGGAGGGAGGGGAAAAAAAAAGAGGACCTGATGCAAAGGGCTTAAGTGGAGAGCAAATGCTTTGAGAATGATTGGGCAGGGAATGTATGGATATGCTTTATACAATTGATGTATGCATATGTATGGATTGTGATAAAAGTTGTATGAGCCCCTAATAAAATGTAAAAAAAGAAAAGAGGAGAAAAAAAATGATTAGGGCAAAGAATGTACAGATGTGCTTTATACAATTGATGTATGTATATGTATGGACTGTGATAAGAGTTGTATGAGCCCCTAATAAATTGTTAAAAAAAAGAAATCAAGATATATATAAAAAAAAGAATTGTAGGAGCCCCAATTTTCTTTTTAAAAAAAGCTTGATTAGGAACGTAATAAAGGGTAAGTTCTTGTGGGGGGTGGTCAGATGCTCACAGGCATCCTCCTGGAGGGCGATCAGTTACCAGACTCCAGTGGGCCCCACTCCCTGCTGTTAAGGACAATGGCTCCTGCAGTCATTGATTTGGTTCCTGTAGGTGGAGTTCACACCTTACTGATAATGGTTCCTATGGAGATCCAGGGAATAGGTCAAAGGTAAACTGCCATCCTAAATCTAGGGTCAGCCCATTTTGTCACATGTATACCTCCAATCCCTCCTCTTCCTATTGCGTGAATGTCCCTAGACCACCCCCTCTCATTGCTGTATAACCTATAGTGCAACCCCTTCCTGGGACATGTCTTTACCTGTAATTAGTGGGCTTGCACATCCCCAAAGGTATATAAGCCTGGGTAACAATAGAGGCCTCTCGCTGGTCTCTCCCCCTCTCTCATGGCTTCCTCTCTTCCCTGTTTCCCTTTCCCCTTGTCCTCCTTTCCTTCCCCCTCTCTCTATGTGGACCACCAAGCGGGGCGAGGTGAGCAACGCTACCATGAAATGTGTCTGACTCCATTATTGCAATATCTCTTCTATCTCTCATGCTCTCGACAACTTTAATATAATATTTATGTATCTCAACTGTACAATTGTGCTTACTGTACCTGTGATTAGTGGGGTGGGGGTTGGCACCCCTTTAACTCATACCGCAAGTTCTACTACTGTGTCTCTGTATAAATAAGTTAAGTATTTTCCCCAAGGGCAGCGTGTTGGACAGGGTTCTCTAGAGAGACAAGACCAGATTGCTAGTAATTATAAATATATTTATAAAGATAGATATATAATATAAGAAATGAACCGTTAAATTATATACAGATAGATAATACAAGAAATTAACAGTTAAATTATAAAGCAGTGAGACACTAGCGGTCCTTTAAGGCTTAAGAGCCGCCAGTTGCCAGTCCCTTTCTGTAGAGAGAGCTGGGCTATATATACCCAGGCAGCAAACAGCAAGGCAAGTCACCAACTGTCACCAACTGTGGGTCCCCAGCTCGAGACGAACATTCCAATCGTGTGGGATTAAAGGGACCTCAATTTACAGCGACACAGTCCACAGGCTAGGCATCCCACAGGTAGTGTACCCCTTTAAAATGAGGCACAGAACCAGCAAGGCGAGGCTCACCGAGCCATTTATCCCTCTGCCCTTCAATTAATCCTACTTGTGTTTATCGGCCAGGCTGGCACAATAAACTATCGCAGGCAGGCTGCCCCTCTTCAAAACTTTGTTCTTATTTCTCCTAAATCTGCAACTCCCCATCTATTCCAGTTATTGACAACCCAATCTTTCACAAGCTTTAATCAAATAAGTTAAGAAAAGATTTCAAAGAGAGACAGTGGTCGGTATTGTATGGCCGGATCAATGCCAGGCCGGCTTCTAGCAGCAAGTGAACTTGAATCTCCCCCACCTGTGTGGAGCTGACCAGAGCTGGCTGAAACAACTAGCAGCAAGTGGCCTTGAATCCCCTACACACACCTGCCGAGCTGACCAGAGCTGGCTATGTAACCTGTCAGCAGCTTTGCAAGTTTTCTTTCTTTCTTTTACTCATGGCCCGTTTTGTGCATGGCCCGTTTGGCTCAGTGCCTACTTTGCTGTCGACCCTCCACTCTGCACCCGGCGCAGCCCACTTGGCTCAGTGCCCACTTTGTTCTCGGCCCACTGCTCTGCACCGGGCCCGTTTGGTTCAGTGCCTGTTTTGTTCTTGACCATAGCTCTTCACCCTGCACGAATACACCCGGAACCAGGAAGACACCTTACATTCCAGAAACCCGGACAAACCTGTCCATATATAAGCATCACCCCTGTAGCCTGCAGTACGACTCCTCCGGCCCGACACTGTGGACCGTGGGACTTCGTCTAGGCTGGGTTTTTCTCCCTAATAAAGCCCTGTTTGCTCTAATTCGAATGATTATGTAAGGTCGCTCTCTCTCCGAGACTAGATTTCAGCCTCAGTCCTTGGCTCCGCGCGAGAAAGATTTCACGCCGATGCTGGACTTGTGATCCAAGTGAATTTAATGAGAGTTCAAAGAAGCTTCAGGTTTTATGCGGCACACAAGACAAGACAAGACCCCTCTCCCTCTCAGTCCCTGACTTTTCAAGGGTTCCCGGGGGAGGCGTGGTGAACGACCCCAGGTTGATCCCATTGGCTGAATTGCAATCACCTGGCCCAGGTGGGCTGCTCCAGGTGTAATGCCCATCTGGGCCCACCCATGGGAAAATCCAGCTTTTGTCCTTTGCTGGCTCTCCTGGGCATGCGTAAATGGACTTCCCAATTCCCTAGGCTAAGCTACCTAACAATTTGGTCTCTGGTGCCTCTCGACTTCCTTACAGGTATAACATATGAAAATAATAATAATTTATAACTTATTGAGGGATCATGAGGGTGGAGGGTGCAGGAAGGGAGGGGAAAAAAGAGAAATTGATACCAAGGGCTCAAATAGAAAGTAAACGTTTATAAAATAATGATGGCAATATATGTACAAATATGCTTGATACAATTAATGTATGGATTTATTATTTTTGTTTAATGTATGGGTTTTTACAAGAGCTGTAAGAGCCTCCAATAAAATGATCTTTAAAAAGTAAAGAAAAAGTTTTCACAAACAAAAATAAAGATTTTATGATATTTATCATGAGGAGCAGGAGGGAGGATAAATTAATGCCTAGGGGGTGGACATATATTGGCTTGGGTGAAGGATAAGGCCATGAACAATAAGAAATTGCTCAACAGAGAGTGGTGAGCAAAGGAAGACCCGGTACAAGAGTTAACTGTAACAATGGTGGATACTGTTCTAAGCTCAACCCTGCAATAGTAATCTATATAAGTGATCAGATTCGCAAGCTAAACAGGAGTGAGAATGGGACTATACTCAGGAAAATATGCATGGAAGAGCATATTTCTACGTATATCCTTACCTACAATGTGAATATTTTAAGTAATAGGAGAGAGTACACAGCGGGCAAATGTTTTTTATATATAAATATAATTTTTTTAATTCAGTCAGTTTTTCTTAAAGCAAACTTCTAAATCTGTATAACTTCACTTTTTGTAACCGTTAAACCAAACCCCAAATCAAACCAATTCCTGGGTTTAATTCTACCTTTGGATGCCTTCCTATTGGCCCTGTGACTGCCAGGGTAGCACCATTCTCCAGTGAGTTTTAATGGCTGTGACCTTTTAGAATCAGATCATCAGGTTTTTCTTGAGATGAGTCTGTGTAGTTCCAACCGCCATTCTTTGGTTATATCGTAAAGTATTTAACGCCACCCAGGGACTCAGTCTTAAAGACACCACGCTCTTTTCTCTTTTCCTGTCTCATTTTATGGGGGGAGGTCAGATGCTTACAGACATCCTCCCTGAGGGCTGTTAGTCACCAGGCTACAGGGTAGACCCTGCTCCCTGCTGCTGGGGACAATGAACTATTTCTCCCTGAGGCTCTGGACCTACCGATAATGGTCTCTATCAACTGAACTAGGGAACAAGTCAAACAGGCTCTGTGACATCCAAAGTTAAGCTGCCATCCTAAATCCAGGATCCGCCACTCTTGTCACATGTATACCTCCAATCCCTCCTCTTCCAATCACGTGTATGTCCCTAGACCACCCCCTCTCATTGCTGTATAACCTATAGTGCAACCCCTTCCTGGGACGTATGTCTTCACCTGTAATTAGTGGGGCTTGCATGCCCCCAAAAGGTATATAGGCCCGGGTTAGCAATAGAGGTGCTGTCTCTCGCTGGTCTCTCCCCACCTCTCTTGTGGCTCCCTTTCCTCCCCTGTTTCCGCTTCCCCTTTGTCCTCCTTTCCTTCCCCCTCTCTCCATGTGGGCCACCAAGCAGGGCTGAGGTGAGCATGCTACCATGAAATGTGTCTGACTGCATTATTGTAATGTCTCTTCTATCGTTCATGCTCTCGATGACTTTAATATAATATTTATATATCTCAACCGTACAATTGTACTTACTGAACCTGTGGGCAGTGGTGGGGCGCTGGTCCCCCCAACTCATACTTCAATTTTATTTTTTTTTAATTTCTATTTGAGCCAAGAAGCTTCTCAAATAAACAGGCAAGGTAGATATCGATGGAAGCAATTTTAATTAAATAAAGCGTATAGTAATTGTAAATATTAAACACAGAGGAGGGAGGGAATATCCCCTTAGAACTTGAGGGCTCTTTACTGATGTTAATTAGCTCAAATGTACAGTAATAGAGCTTCCTATTTACCTTAGGGTCACACACCAATCTCTTGGCCCCAGAATCTTATAAACAGAAGAGAGAGGCGGAAGGGTGTGTGTGTGTTGGGGGGTGCAGGGAGTAGAGGAGAGGACAGGAGAAGAGAGGAGAGCCTTCTACAAAACACTAGAAGTGATGAGATGCCTTCCAGTCTCACAGCAATCCCATGAGTGTCAGAAATGTGCTTTGTGGGTTTTAATGATTGATTTTTGGAAGTGAAATCCTAGACACGGCTTCTGGTGAAATTCACCGCAACCTCGTGATGAGCAGCCAAGTGAATTCACAGTTTTCACCGCCCAGGGATTCCCGAAAACACAAGTAGGTCCTTAAGTTTATTCTTAAAATGATATGCAATTATACAGGTATTAAATTAGTAATACATTTTATAATCAATGAATGTAACT
Organism: Tenrec ecaudatus; assembly: GCF_050624435.1. NCBI lineage: Eukaryota > Metazoa > Chordata > Mammalia > Afrosoricida > Tenrecidae > Tenrec > Tenrec ecaudatus. The sequence continues at coordinate 81,762,420 of NC_134534.1, forward strand.
GAGGATAAAATTCCCTTTAATAAAACCTGTTAGGTAGTTCTAGCGTAGGGTTGGCGAATGTCCATTAACGCGTGCCCAGAGAGCCAAGCATGGGAATAAGGAGTGGCACACTGCACATGCTCAGAGGTTTAGGTTTCCCGCCGGTAGGCGTGGGTGGGCGCTAAACCTGGATTGGCCCACATAGGCCACCTGGATTGGCTCACCTAGGCCAGGTGAATTCAATTCAGCCAATGGGGTCAATCAGGGGTCGTCCACCACGCCTCCCCTTTTAATCCTTGAAAAAGGCAGGAGCACAGAGTTAGAGAGATGGGGAGAACTTTGTCTGCAAGGACGCTGAGCAGCTTCTACCAGGCTGCATGGTCAGGCGGAGTCCTATGGGTGCCGTGTAAACTTGAAACTTCTTCTAACTCATAAAACTCACTTGGATCACGAACCAGCCTTCGGCGTGAATTCTTTCTCGTGCGGGGCCAAGGACTGAGGTACAACTCTAGCTCCAGAGAGATCTAACCAACTCTCCTTTCTCAGTCACTTTCCCCTCTTTCCAAGTTATAATTCTAACCAGCTTCTTTATTTTTCCTCTCCTTAGTGTGTCTGAGAGGCCCAACTATATTATCCACATGGAGCTACCATACTTTTGACTGCTTCAAACATTAGATTTTATGGTATTTTAATAGTTTTATTGGCATAAAATTGGCATCACACAATTCACTAGTTAATTACATCAAGAATGGTTGTAAAATCACCCCCACCCTAGCTTCTATTCAGCCCTGGTGAGCCAGGCCATGTGCTGTAGACTACTGGGACTTTAGACTCTCTCCTTTCAAAGCACACACCATCCTTCATAGGCCACACCGAAGGATTTGATGGGGAAACCCTACGAAAGGACTTGGCTTTACTTCAAATTCCCCTGTAGAAGATTTATGGATCTGACACACTCCTTTGGATGTAAGGCTGGACTGCCCTAGTCTGTGGAGAAGCAGATGGCTGCCATCCCGAGGTTATGAAATGGGCAGTCCTTGGACTTTGGTTTGGATCTCTTGTTTGAGGATACCTAATGAATGGTATCCATGGACTACCATATATTTATAATTTCACTGGCCTCTTTCTTATGACGTGTTCCTTTTCATGGCATGGTTCTACCTTTGTAAATAAGTGTTATTAAAATTCTGCCTTATCAACAACCCCCATTGTTTGTGTAAATAGAGTCCTATCATTTAAATGTTTAATCTGTGTTAGACAGTGTTTCATGTATTGCAGTATGAAACCTGCCTATACTTGTATAATTTCCTTTTATCAAGTGTCTTAAATTCTATATCCTTGGCTAAATTAATGACAGTATCAATATAATTGCCTTATGCTCCAAGGATCTGATTTATTATGTTCTCTCAAAAAGTGATGTAGGCAAGCGTTGTCCTGATCTGCCTGGGAGGGTTGTTTGGTGCAAAGACTATGAGTAAGCTTTGAGTGTGTCACTGTTTGCATGTTCCAGGAAATCGGGACAAACTCTGAGTGATAAGTGGAATCCTTGCTGGAGACCAAAAGTCCTCAATCAAGTCAAAATGTCTTCAAATATGAGAATGTTTGTTAATCATACAAGAATATTTATTAGTGAGAATATTTCTCTCTATCTCTTTTTTAATAGTTCAAGATCTTTTTGTTGACCTTTAGGTGTGTTTTCCGGTTGAGTCTGATGAGGTGCCACACACTGGCCCCAAAATCTATTTTTGGTACTTCCTTAGGACTTCCTTGCTCTGCTCCCCTTGCTGCTCTGTTGCACACCCTCAGTGTTTTGCCTTGGTGTGGTGGGGTGAGAATATCTCTTAATTATGAATCATGACACCATCTTGCGCCTGAAGTCATTGTGCTCTAGTATTGTGCCTGCAGTTGAAGTTCTGTAAACTTTCATCTTTGGCATGCAAATAAACTGGTTGCAATACCAAGGGCTCAATAGAAAGTAAATGTCTAGAAGAGAATAAGGGCAACATGTGTACACACATGCCTGATTCAATTGATGTATGGATTGTGATAAGAGTTCTATGAGCCCCCAATAAAATGATTTTTTTAAAAAAACTAAAGTAAACTGGTGGCAAGCAAAGAAGCTTGGTAAAGCCTTCTCTCTCTTGAGTGTCTCTCCCTTTCTCTCATGGCTTAATCTCGATACTTGAGCACTCCTTCCCAGATGACTGGAACACTACCAAGTGAACCAAAGACATACATCAACTCTCGATAAATGGACGGATTTGGGGCCTCCACTTAATTCTAGCCCAAATCGAAGAACAATCAATTCTTAGAGTATGAGTATGGTCCTGCTATATGCTTGCCTTCATTAAGATCTATAGAAAAGTGTGGTGAAGAAGCCAAATGGTGTCCTGTGATCAGAAAGAATAGTGTCTGGGGTCTTGAACACTTATCTTCAAACAAGTAGCCATCTAAGTGAGTCATCAAGTAAATCCACATGGAAAAGCACACCAGTCTATGTGATCCAAGGACTGTAAGAAATAAAACTCACACCTGAAAGAGGGAATAGTATCACAATTTAAATTGTGAACACCTGATTTGCAGAAGGCTATGGATGACAGTAGAAGCCCAGAATCTATTTTCAGGGTTCCCTCATAGATTAAGCCTCTGTTGAATCTCCTCTGAATATAGTCCAGGGAGATGAGTAGTCTTGCTATCAGACAGATAGCATTGTGAAATTGATTATGGCAGATGTAGTTAGGCTAACATGTAGTTTCTTATCACTTGATCTCCCATTTAACCCTATTTAAGGTTGTTTCCATTTTTAATAGTTTCTGCTTTCTCTTTGATTGAGGTTTTTCTAGTCTGTTGATTTTTGCTTGTTTTCTTTCCCTTTGTGTTTTGTGTCACGTAATCTAGGACAGGTAGCTCTATAGAGAGGGAATTGGATAGAGGAATTGGGAGGGGATATGGGGAAAATGAGAAGTTTATAACAATAAGGAACTGAAGAAAATATTCTGAAATTGCTTGTTGTGATGATTGTGCCAATCTTCTTAATATGAGTGGATGGTTAAATTGTATGATATGTGACCCATATGCCAGTAAAACTATTAAAAACAAACAAACCTGAAAAAAGCAAATCTATCATAAGTTCTCACCTCTTGTAATGCCAAGTATGCCTTCCAGTGACACCAATTCCTCTCTTTTGTCAAGAGCTGCAGTTATCCTATAAAGGAAAATGGCTTGTTGGACAGTATTTGTTACGTCTTTTGTTTAGTCACAAGCCAGAGAGTAAAGTTGAACATCTCCCACAGAATCCTTCTGTGTTTCAATATTTTGTGTTAAATGAGTAAACCGGCATGAATCAGTTCTCTGAGACAAATTCACACTCTGAAACCATATTACTTGATCTGGTGCTCATATAACTTGATCTGGTGCTCATATTACTTGATCTGGTGCCCACCCCTCCGCAGCAGCCACCACGCTCTCTTCCACTGTACGAGGCCCCAGCTTCCTAGCAAAAAGCTTCCTTCTGCAAAGCTTGTCTGTATGATGTTGTCTCTGTTATAATAGACTTAGTGAAAAGGTTTGCTGTGATTGCAAACTCCACTGGAGGGCCTGGATTTCATGTGGATGTATTTGGCCTCCCAATTCATTGACGATGGCTTGTCTTGAGCTGTCATGACACCAGAGGTTAGCGTTTTTCATTATTGCCAGCGCATCCAAGCAAATTAGGCATACAGGTTTGCCTCTAACTTCAACAACAACAACAATCATGGGTTCATTTCTCTTGGACAGATGGACCCTCTGCATAAACTCTACTTTTCTTTGTAGGCACCATTTGTCGAACGTTGTACCATTCGAAGGCTTAGTAACTGTCCAGGGTGTGTGTGGCCAGCAACATGATTACTTTGCTTTGATTGACATTCTAATCCTGCATCTTGGATTTAGTACGTACATATCCAACCTGAATATGATTAACTCTTCAGGTCTTTGCTATGTACTGTAATTCCCTTAATCTTCAGATAAGATTCAGTTTTTTGATTATTGTTGATCATGGACATATCAATAAAGGTTGGATATGTTGACAAAAAAGTCGACAAAGAAGTCAACAAAGAAGTCAGGAACATTTTTATCAATCATCAGAGGCGAGGTCATGGACATCAAGAAGAAACACCTCATTGCATCTTTCTCATCATCACCTGATGGCCGTACTTTCACCACAAACAATGCATGAGCCCTTTTTCAATGTGTACTCTCCTAGACTGCCCGGCACAGACAGGCCACAGTGCAAGTAGAGTGGCTGCAGATGGCTCACGAGAAACAGAAGAGTCTGTCCAGTCATATATTCACGTGTGTTCTGTCTACCCTTTAATGGACATTCTTTGTTTGTACTTAACATTTTACATTATCATTAGGATTGTTGTTGTGCGTTTTTTCGCCCAGCAGCTTTATTGGAATACAATGTACATATCATACAATTCAATAGTTCAGTCATTCAATCATATTAAGGGATTGCTTTAATATAAACTCATATTGCTATCAAAAAAACTCCTAGAATAATCGACTTTCAAGTCCTAACTGCAGTGACCTTGACAGGGAGAGAACAAATGATATCAGAGGCCCTCGGGCGTTCCTTCTGACTTTCCTAAGCCCTGACCTACAGCAATGGATGAGGAAGGAGAATCATATGCATGCTGTGTTGTTGTTTGTGTTGTTGTTAAGTGCTGTTGAGCTAGTTCTGACTCATAATCACAGAAAAACAACCCTGCCTGGTCCTGTTCCACCCCTACAACTGTTATGCTTGAACATTTTGTTGAAGCCAGTGTATGAATCAGCCCCTTGAAGGGTCTCCTCCTTTTTTGCTGCCCTTGTACTTTAGTGAACCAGATGTCCTTTTCCAGGGACTGTTCTCTCCTGGTCACATGTCCAAAGTACATGCGATACAGTCTCCCCATCCTTGCTTCTAAGGCACAGTCTTGTACTTCTTCCAAGTTAGATTGGCTTATTCTTCTAGCAGTCCAGGGTACTTTCAGTTTCTTTGATAAAACTAAAATAAAAATGCATTCTCAGTTCTTCTGCACACTTCCTTATTCATTATCCAACTTTCTTTTTTTTTTTCTCCGCGCCCGCAGCCATTATCCAACTTTCATAAGCATATGAGGTGACTGAAAATACCATGGCTTGAGTCAGGCACACCATAGTCTTCAAAGTGACAATCTAAGACATTTAAGAGGTGTTATATGTCATTTGACATCTTGACTGCTACTTCCATGAACATTGATTGTGGATCCAATCAAAATGAAATCATTACAACTTCTGTTTTTTCTCTGATTATGGTGTTGTTTACTACAATAGTTGTGATTATGTCGGCCTTGTTTATATTGAGTTGTAATCCATATTGAAGGCGGAAATCTTGCATGTTAAGCAAGTGCTTCCAGTCCTCACTTTCAACAAGCGAGGTTATATCATCTTCCTATTGCAGGTTGCTAATAAGTCTGCCTCCAATCCTCACGCCAAGTTCTTCATGGAGGACAGTGAGTTAGTTTATTATGCCAGCCTGGCTGATAAACACATGTGGTGTTAATTGAGGGGCAGAGGGATAAATGTCTTGGTAAGCCTTGCCTTTCTAGTTCTTGGGTCTCTTGCTTTGTGATGGTCCCACCAGGGTGTAGCTGCCATAGCCTGTTCCCTGCAAGACATCCCTGATGAGAAGCCACATGGACCTACCCCGATGCAGCCCTGGGTGCTGGAGCAGCCGTGTGGAGACCCCTGCCAGCTCTGAGTGTTTACACATTCACTGACTTGGCTTTCCTCCTATAGTCGGCATCATAATGTGTGTTTTGTGAGATTGAGGAGGACTTTGTAGATTGGTGTTGGACATACGGGTTAATGTTGGACTTGTGGGCTTGGTCAGCACTGGGTTGGGATGTTTTCTTGATGTACACTTAACCTTTATATAAAGCTCTCTCTTATACATGAGTTTCTGTGGATTTGTTTCTCTAAAGTACTCAGACTAACACAGGCAGTTTCTTGGATTATCTGCACAGCATACAGATTAAATAAATATGGTGAGCGAAAACAACCCTAACACACATCTTTCCTGATTTTAAAACACTCAGTATACCCTTGTGCTAGTCTAATCATGGCCCCTTGTTTCATGTATAGGTTCTACATGAGTACCATGAAATGTTCCAGATTTCCTATTCTCTTCATTGTTGGTTATGATGCACACAGTTAAATGCCTTTGCACCGTAAAGAAAATATAAGCAAACAACTTATTGGTAGTTTCTGCTTTAAGCCAAGATCCATCTGACATCAGCAATTATATCCTTTATGGGCCATTTCTTCTGAATCTGGCTAAATTTCTGGCACCTTCCTGTTGCTATACTGCTAGACTTGATGTTGGATCATCTTCAACAAAATTTCACTTGCAGGCAGCATTAATGATAGTGTTTGATAGTTTCCTCATTCTGTTGAGTCAGTTTTCTTTGGAATGGGTACAATTACGGATTTCTTCCGGTCAGTTGGTCAAGTAATTTTATCTCCAATTTCTTGGCATAGAGTGAGTCCTTCCAGTGCTTTATCAACTTGCTGAAACATTTCAGTTGGTATTCCATCAATCCCTGGAGCCTGGTTTTTGGCTAATGCTTTCAGGGGAGTTCGGATTGCTTACTTTGGCACTACTGATTTTTTATCATGTGCTACCTCTTGAAATGGTTCGATGTTGACTAGTTCTTTTGGTTCAGTGATTCTGTGTATTCTTTCTCTCCTTTGATGCTTCCTGCATCTTTTGGTATTTTGATCTTAGAATCTTTCAGCATCGAAACTCTAAGATTTGAATTTTTATTTAGTTTTTTTTTCAGCTTTAGATATGTGGAAGAGTGTACTGCACTTTAGTTTTTTGAACCTCAGATCTTTGCACATTTCAGTATAAATACTTAACTTTGCCTATGAGAGCTACCTTTTGAAATTTTCATCTTCTGGCACAATATCTGACAGCATTATGGTGCTATTCAGAATGTTTTAAGTGGCCAATTCCCCAACAGTGAGTAGCCTTTAGTCTGTTCTCAGTATGAAACTTTACTGAAACTTGTTCTGCTGGTATTTGGAATGTCAGTGTCAAAGCTTCTAGCATCACACCAAAACAAAAGCCACCACAGTCAGACAAACTGACCCACAGGTAGTGGATAGACGGATAATATGGAATATGCGGATAATTGACTATGAATAATTGCTTCCTTTGTCATGAGTTTAGAAGGGTTGGATAGTACTTGGCCATCACTATTGAAGATTTTGATCAAAGTTTCCAGGGAAGAATATTGATCAAAAAAGGAAAAATTCAAAGCAAAATCTCCAATTCACATAGTCTGCAAACTTAATGAAAGATAGGTGAAATCTTGAAACAAATGCTCTACTATAAGCTTTAAACCTTAAGCCAAAAATATCCTATGAAATCATCTTAAAACATAGTAATAGTTTAATGTAACAAGGTCTGTTTTGAGTTTAGGCTTAAAAAAAACTACCTATCTGAAGGAACAGCAGTCTAAAATATGGCCTTGTTAATGGAAACAAAGGTGATTGAATGGTAAAATTTTTCAAAAAACAACTTCTTCATTACAAATATCCTTTTCATCAACATAAGTGGAAACTGTACGTATGGACCCCTCTGGATAGAGTACACAGTGTATTGGGAAGAGAGCCTGGGGGTTGCCTGTGGAACTGACCATCAATTGCTCATATGTAAGTTCAACTTGAAGTTGAAGAAAATTAAAACAAATCTGTGAGAGCCAAAATACAGTTTTGAATCTATCCCACTTAAATTTAGAGACCATATCAAGAAAAGACTTGCCACAGGGAACGCCACTGATAGAGACTTCACAAGCTGTGGGATGTTCATCAAGAATATCAAATGAAGAAAGCAAAATATCATTAAAAAGAAAAGAAATAGAGAAAAGATCAAAGTAGACCTTATAGGAAAAAAATGAAAGAAATGAAGTAAAATAGCAAAGGCATAGTTAAGTATAATGAAATGTGTAAAGACCTGGAGTTCAAAAACAAAAGGAAGAACCCTTTAAGCATATCTCAAGTTGAGAGCACTAAAGAAAAGTCAAGTCTTATGTTTCAATATTGAAGATTCTATGGGCAAAATATTGAAAGATGTAGGAAGCATCAAAAGAAGGTGGAAAGAAAGCAGAGTCATTGTACCAAAAAGAACTACTCAACTTTCAACCATTCCAGAGTTACCACAATTAAGAGCCAATAGTACGGAAAGAAGATGTTCAAGCTACACTGACGGCCTTAGTGGAACAGGCTGGCTACAGGAAGTGCTAGAACTGTGATCGAAATGTATAAACAAGATGATGAAGCAGTCATTTATGTATGCCAAGGAATTTGAAAGACAGCTACAGGCCGCAGATTGGAAGAGAACCATATTTGTATCCATTCCAAAGAAATGTGACTCAACAGAATGTGGAAATTATCAAACAATATCATTCATATCACATGCAAATAAAATTTTGCAAAAGATAATTTGAAAAAACAGTTGAAAGAGTATATTGACAGGGAACTGCCAGAAACTGAAGTCAGGTTCCGAAGAGGATGTGGAACAAAGGATATAATTACTTACGCCAAGTGGGCCATGAAAGTAGAGAAGATTACAAAGATAGTGTGCTTATGTTTTAGTGACTATGCAAAGGTGTTTTACTGTGTGAATGGCAACAAACTCTGGATAACATTAAGAAGAATGGGAATTCCAGGACACTTTATTTCCTTCATGAGGAAACTACACAGATTGGGAAGCAGCCATTTGTACAGAACAAGAGAGCACTTTGTGGTTTAAAATCTGAACGATGTGTATCAGGGGGTGTCCTTTCCCTATACTTAGTCTGTGTGCTGAGCCCAACTGCTGAGAGGTCAGCCTATTATATGAAACAGAGTGTGGCATGAGGATTAGAAGAAGGCTTACCAACGAACTTTGATGTATAGATGAGACATGCTTGTTGAACATGAGAAAGACTTCAAGTACTTGCAGATGAAAGTCCAGAACTGCAGCCTTCAGCATGGATGACAACTCACTGTAATGAAACCAGATTCTCACAGCTGTTGCAATAGGAAGAGTCATGATCACCATCATGAGAGTAGCAGGACCAGGAGGGGAAAGGGAAGGTGGGGTGAGAAAGGGGAAACGTATCACAGTGATCTACATATAAACCCCTCCCAGGGGGATGGAGAACAGCAAAGTAGGTGAAGGGAAACAGCAGTCAGTGTAAGACATGGGGGGGAAAAAGATAAATTATTAAGGATTCATGAGGGAGAGAGGGTGGGGGAGGGAGGAAATGAGGAGCTGATATCAAGGGCTCAAGTAGAAAGAAAATGTTTTGAGAATGATGATGGCAACAAATCAACAAATGTGCTGGACCAATGGATGGATGGATGGATTGTGATAAGAGTTGTAGGAGCCCCCAATATAATGACTTAAAAAAATAATTTTAAAAAAAGAAAATATCATGCTCAACAGAGAAAATACTGACATCAAGGATTTAATTTTGCTTGAGTCCGCAATCAACGCTTATGGAAGTAGCAGTCAGGAAATCAAGCAACTTATTTCCTTGGGCAACTCTGCTGCACAAGATCTCCTAAAAGTGTGGAGGAGCAAGAGTGCCACTTTGAGGTCCCAGGAGCTCCTGTATCAAGCCGCGGTACTTTTAATCACCTGATATGCATATGAAAGTTGGACAATGATGAAGGAAGCCCAATGAAGAATTGATACCTTCGAATTATGTTGTTGGCAAAGAATATTAAAAGTACCCAAAGAAAAACAAATTAGGCTCTATATCTTTCAGGAGTGCCCAACAGTGCCACAGGGCCACTAGGAGTAATGGAGGGGAAAAAGGAATCGATCTGGGTGGTCATCCTAAAATCCCGAGTTTCAAAGGAAAACATAAATATGTAGATCCAATAGTGACTCGAAGAAACTGAACAAAAACACAGAGAAAAGGAGCTACAGGGAATGGTGAAATAGCAACTGGCCTGACACTGCAGAGCCCATTTGAATGTTCTGCAAGCAGTATTCGGATTGGTATAGCGATTTGATCATTTGTTCCGCTTACCCAGGACTGCACCAGTGCTCATGCCAGGAGCTGTTGACGAGAAAGAAGCCATCTTCCTCATTCCCCACGCTCCAGATGACTGGAAGCTTAGCCGGTCTCCACACTCCTCACTCAGTGTCTAATGACGATTCCCTCTCTCTCCCGCCATACCCGGCCTACCCCTGCCACAGCCCCCTGGTTTATCTCACACTGGAGGTGTGCCCTTGTGGATCAGGCCCCTGGTATAAGCCTCCCCAACTCTCGCTCTGAGCGTGAGACACTCACATGTAGCCTTTTCCAGCCAATAGATGTGTGTCAGCCTGGCCAGGCTACTCGTCGCCATATTTGGGGAACAGTACCTTCTTCAGGGACTAGCCAAAAATTAAGTGCCCTACTCCCAACTTCTTCCTCCATGGCCAGCAAAATAACTTCCAGAATCCCCTGCGCTTCAGCTTCCAGTTATGCCTTTCTTTTTTCTTTCTCTCTTCTTGTTTTCATTTCTCTCTCGTTCTTAATTCCTTCCACTTCCTCGTTCCTTATTCTATTTATTTTCTCCTTTATTTTCCTTCAGGCGTTTCTTACTCTTCCTTGTCCTCCATTTTCTTTTTATTTTCTGTGTTCCCCATTCTGTTTTATGTATTATTTTATTTTTTCTTGTTTGTTTCTTTTTTCTGTATTTATTATTTATGTTTTTGTTGTGTTTCTTTTATTTTTCTGATCCTAATCAGTGGGTGACAGCAATCCTGCCCATACTGAGAATTAGACCCTCTTTTAGAGGATTTCAGTTGTTTAGTGGTCAACCATTAATGACAATGACGACTAAAAAAAAAACTGCAGTAACTTGAAGAGGGACCAGTTTTTGCTCTACTGTTGACAGGCTGTTGTGAACACATCTTAAGTCTCTGAGCTTGCAATCCTTGTGAGTGAGAAAGAATAAGCTCTCCTTCCCTACCTACCCTCCACAGCAATGCTCCCTATTCTTACAATAAGCACATATTTTTTATATACAGATGCAAAAATGGTGCTAGATATCCATAATGTATGCATTTTATATCACTGTGTATCCATAATTACAAATAATATATACATATTGAATGATTAATTATGTAGACAACCATAAAATTTAGAGACAAAATATGTGAGAAGCCAGCACCAGGGTTTCTTTTGGGGAGTGAAATGAGATTGGGGAGGGATTGTTTTATTTTTAATTTATTCCTTTCTGTGCTGTTATAGTTTTTACTATGGTTGGCTGCCAACCAAAAATCGGTGGTTCAAACCCATAAGTGGGAGAAAGCTATGGCAGTTTACTTCCATCAAGGTCAGAGCCTTGGAAATGACATGGTATAGTTATACTCCTGTAGGGTTATTATGAGTCAGAATTGACTTGTCAGTGAGTTTGCTTTGGGTTATATGTATTATTATTACATTAACAAAAGTTGCAATCTTTTTCTTTTTTTGCTTGTTTTAAATCATTTTATTGGGACTCTTACAGCTCTTATAACATTCCACACATCAGTTGTATCAAGCATAGGTGTACATATGTTGCCATCATAATTTTCTTTTCTTTTTTAAAAATCATTTTATTAGGGGCTCATACAACTCTTATCACAATCCATACATACATCAATTGTGTAAAGCACAGTTGTACATTCATTGCCCTCATCATTCTCAAAACATTTGCTCTCCACTTAAGCCCCTGGCATTGGGTCCTCATTTTTTTCCCCTTCCTCCCCACTCCCCGCTCCTGCTGCAGCCTTTTTCAAGTCTTGGCATCTTTTTTTTTTTTTTTAACATTTTATTAGGGGCTCATACAACTCTTATCACAATCCATACATATACATACATCAATTGTATAAAGCACATCCATACATTCCCTGCCCCAATCATTCTCAAAGCATTTGTTCTCCACTTAAGCCCTTTGCATCAGGTCCTCTTTGTTTTTCCCCCTCCCTCCCCACTCCCCACTCCCTCATGTGCCCTTGGTAATTTATACATCATTATTTTGTCATATCTTGCCCTATCCGGAGTCTCCCTTTCCCCCCCTTCCCTGCCGTCCCTCTCCCAGGAAGGAGGTCACATGTGGGTCCTTGTAATCAGTTCCCCAAGTCTTGGCATCTTTCCAACTCCTTGATTTTTTTGTATCATGAACACTGTCATGTGTAGGTTTTAAAATATTATTTGTCTAGGTTCTCAATCTTCCTAATACAGTTCTTCATGTTGTGGTGAGCCCCAACCATTGAATTATTTTTGTTGCTACTTCATAACTCTAATTCTGCTACTGTTATGAATCATAATGTAAATATATGATATGCAGAATCTGTTTTCATTGTTATAAATTGAACATAATTAAAGCATAGTGATTAATCACAAAACAATATGTAATTATATATTGTGAAATACTTATGTGTCTTCTGATGATCTTAGGTAACCCCTGTGAAAGGGTCATTCGACCCCCAAAGGTTTCATGCCCCCCAGGTTGAGAACTGCTGGTTTATGGTGTTCTATCCTAGTGCTTACAATGGAAGGAGTTTCCACAACGGGAAAGGCAGAATAAAAGAAAGCCAGTCAACTGCACAGCCAAGACACGAACAACAGTGCGCCGCCCTCAGAATCCGTGGGGTTGGTTTGGGGCAAGGCACAATCAAATGCATGTGCGTTGACTTATAAAGGAGAAAGTCTTCAGTATTGAGAGCAGTTTAGTACAGACGCTCCAGCAGGTTCTTGCTGCTGTCCTCATTGGCACACAACCCACTGAAATCATCTGTGATTAATCTATGCTGTGCCTGAGCCCTAAAATTTTTTTTTCACTTGAACTCTCCTCTTCTACCCTTATTAGTGTACTATTGTTAGCAGGTCATACCTGAGCTTCCTTTCCATTTGCTCTATCTCCGGGTACTCTTCCCTCCAATTTAAGGATCAAACAGACATACGGATAATATGCACTGCAGAGATTCTGTTTTAGGCAGTCAAGTGCTTTCCAACACATTCAGCTCTGTGCCTTTTGAACAGGCTCTCACAAAAGTTTGTATAGTGACTGGGTAAAAAGAGGTGTGCCGGGTGTTAGTCATTTCTGAAAGATGAGTGGTAGCCCTAGATAGGAAAAGACTCCAGTCGTGCTTTACAGCTGGCCTTTTATTAAAAATGAATAAGAAGATTAAGCTATAAATATGCTTCCAGGATAATTAAACTGAATAAAATGTAATAATAGTTAGCAATCATATCTTAATAGATTCTGAAAATTAAACAATCATATTTTAATAGAATATGGAATTTATAGTGATAGCTGGTAAACCATTTCCATTACACTTATTAATGAGCCATAAATTCTAGAGGCTCAGAAGTGGCTCAGTTCTGTGAATTGCTTTGAAGTTATATCTGTCGAACCTATAAATTTTATTTCTGGTGTATTAGAGCATGAATTCTGATCACCTCATTTGCAGAAAGTTGACAGTGAAAACCTAAAACGCATTTGTATAGTCCCCACATCGATTAAACTCCCACTGGGTTCCTTTATCATCAACTAAAGATGTAGATAACCTTGCCTTTAGGCAGAGTGAATTGAAAAGTGGATTCTACCCAACCCTCTCTAGCCTGCCCTGGGCTGAGTGGGCAAAGCCTCTTAGGGGCTTGCTTGTGAGTGTCCTTGATGGAGCGTGCCCTACTAGGGACAACACAGAGGTTTGCATGGTCATGAACCAGGCCCTGTCACTCATGCTCTCACTGCCTTAGTCAAAGATCCTGGACCAATTGTGTAAAATTGTCTTCATCTCTTAAAAAAATAGTTTTATTGGCATATATTTCTCATAGCATATACTTTAATTTTTCAATTATAATAAAGATTTGTGCAGTCATTACCACAATCAATTTCAGAACATTCTGTTCTTGTACTCATAGATGTTAAGTCACCATTACCCTCAAATCCTCCCCTGCCATACCCTTAGACAATTATCAAACCAGTTATTGTCTCTATAGACGAACCTATCATGGGTTTCATAGAAAATCATATAAAACATAAACAGGATACAAATAAGCAAGCAACCCAACAATAGTGATAAGACAAAACATAGAAAACCTCAATTGAAAAGAATGAAGAAAATTTAAAAAACTGAAAAAAAACTTTAGAATGGGTCAAAAGAGAAGATCAAATGATAAAGCGTTACATTTCAACCTAACTACAGTTGCATAATCAACTTTACAATGTTCTCTGTCTGAAGGCAAGGTTAGTCACATCCCGAGATTATGTTCAGAGAGACTACACTGGAGACTTATTACATACGGGGATACTGCAAATGGACTGTCATCCATAGCCCTCTGCAAACAAGATGTTCACAATTTAAGCTCTGATGCCATTCTGTCCTTTAGATTTGGATTTTATTATTTGCAATCATTGGCTCACACAGGCTGGTGTGCTTTTTCCAGGTAGACTTAGTTGACGCCTCACTTAGATGGCTACGTGTTTTAAGACAAGTCTTTAGACCCCAGACACTATTCTTTCTGATAGCAGAGCATCACGTGCTTTCTACACCACACATAGCTATAGCACCCATCTCACCAGCGATTTCTTCATGAGGGCAAGCATCAAGCAGAACCATGTCCTAAAAACTAATTATTCATAGATTGCGTCTGGAATTAAGTATGACCCCCCCCAATCCATTCACATTTGGCTCTATGGTTTATATGTAGCTCTAGTTCATTTTAAGCAATGTCACTATCATTTTATGATAGAGAACATTACAAATAATTCCCCTGGAACAGAAGCTAATTCTATTGATAATTTTATTAATTTAGCTAATAGCAATGAGAAACACTATTGAAAAAAGGACATATAAGTATGGGTTGGACGGAAGAACATGAATTGTTGACTTGTACAGATAAATTCTTAAGTGACAGGGCACTATTTACATAAACAACGGAGGTTGGCGATAGGACAAACTTTCAATAAAATTCCTTTACAAAAGCAGAATCATGCCTACTAGTTGAATACATTTCATAAGAAAGTAAGGAGGCCATTAAAATACTAAACATATGGTATCCTTGGCCACTGTTCATTGGCTGCCCTCAAATCAAGAGTTCTGAACCAAGGTCCAAGGTCTGCCAATTTTAGGACCTTGGAATAGCAGTCATCTGCTTCTTCTCACACTAGGGTGCTTCTGCCTTATGTCAAAGAGTGTATGCTGAGTCCTTAAATTGCTACAGGTGAAGCCAGTTCAGTTAATGGTGTTTCCACCTCAAATCCTTCTTGGGGGCCTACGAAGGATGTGCATTACGAAAGGACAGAGTCTAAAGTCCCAGTAGTCTATAGCATGGCCTGGGTTACCAAGGGCTGAATAGAAAGAAACTTGGTCAAAAGCTTCCATTAGGAACATCATACCTGGTATGTTCTCTCCTTGGATTCTAGATAAGTCTTACCAGTGTCTTTTCACAAGGGAGGCTGCTCCTCCCATTTACCTACTGTGTTAGACAGGGTTCTCGAGAGAGACAAAATTAGAATATATATATATATATATTCTAATTTTGTCTAATTTATATATATATAATTACTAGCAATATATATATAATTACCTATATAAAGATAGGTAGATATGACACAAGAAATGAACTATTAAATTACACACAGATAGATAGCTATATAATACAAGAAATGAACAGTTAAATTATAAAGCAGTACAAATGGCTCAGTGCAACTCACTCCGTGAGTGAGTTGTGAGACACTAGCAGTCCTTCAAGTCTTGAGGGCCACCAGTTCGTCCTCTGTAGAGAGAGCTAGGCTATATCAGCCCAGGCAGTAACAGCAAGGCAGGTCACCAACCATCAGTCCAGAGATGTACATTCCGATTCTGTGGTCTTAAAGCATAGAATGCCAATTTAATAGAAGAAAGTATTCTTGCTCATTTTTTAGCCATCAAAATGACAAAATTGACCAAAACTGACCACATCAGAGCTCCTAGTTTTTAACAGAAACAATTAGCCCTGCTAACAATCACTCATAACGGAATCATTCAGTACTTTCAGTATCGCTCTCCATCTTCTCTAACTCAGAGCCATCAGGCAAAGAGGAAATGCATCCACTCGACAAGATCTCATTCTGTTTTTGATGGATAAATACAAAGACTATTGTTAGAAGAGCCATATCAAATATATCACAGTTTTGTTTTAAAGGTATAGAACAGAGGGATAAAGGCATGACTTAAAAAGTGCTAATCAAAAATTACTAAAATAATGTTGCTTTATCAATAATTGTTTTATAATTTGATTCTTTCCATTTGGAGAGGATGAATAAAAAGCATTTTCTGAAACTCAGATCGAATGAGCAAACCATTGAATGATTCATGATAGGCTGGCATCCTTAGCTATTGCTTGGATTCCAGGGTTTAAAATTGATGATAGGCTTCTCATGGTGACTCAGAAAACTTAAATAAAAACAGAATCAAGAAAATTTATCCAATTTGAGGATACACCATCTACTAAAACATTGCTTACCTGTTTATTTAAGACATCAATTCTCGGGCTATATCTCTCCCTTCCATGAAGCTAATGCATCAGAACTAACACAAGCTAAACATACAGCACAAAATAAAGGTGGCAAGATTCTCTAGAAGACAAACAAAATTTCTTAATAGCATGATCTATACCTATATGTGTTTGTTTATAATTTTATTATCCTCACCAATGATGTTAAAATATTTCTTTAGGAAATATTACATGAAAATTGTAGAAGTGACAGAGTATTTTAGCTATGGAAGCAATGGTTTGTAAACATTTATTTGTATTTATATTGCTAGCTAGTATATATAGAATGCTTACTGTATCCTAGAAACTGCTCTAAATATAAACTGTTGATCTCCTGAAAACAGTAATATCACTGTTCTATTTTCACAAAGAAAGAAGTTCAGACAGTGAATACCTTAAAAAACTTGCACCACAGCACAGATGGTACGAGATAGTCTTGGAGTAAACCCCTACCCTGTCTAGCCAGTAGGACTTCTTTTTTTAAAATCATTTTATTAGGGGCTCATACAACACTTATCACAATCCATATATATACATACATCAATTGTGTAAAGCACATTTGTACATTCATTGCCCTCATCATTCTCAAAACATTTGCTCTCCTCTTAAGTCCCTGGCATCAGGTCCTCATTTTTTCCCTTCCCTCCATGGTCTCCCTTCCCTCATAAACCCTTGATAATTTATGTTATTATTTTGTCATATCTTGCCCTGTCTGATGTCTCCCTTCACCCACTTTTCTGTTGTCCGTCCCCCAGGGAGGAGGCCACATGTAGGTCCTTGTAACTGATTCCCCCTTTCCAACCCACCCTCCCTCTATGTACCCAGTATTGCAGCTCACACCACTGGTCCTGAAGGGACCATCCGCCCTGGATTCCCTGTTTCTGGTTCCTATCTGTACCAGTGTCCATAGTCTGGTCTAGCCAGACTTGCAAGGGAGAATTGAGATCATGATAGTGGGAAGGGGTGCGGAGGAGGAAACATTTAGGAACTAGAGGAAAGATGTATGTTTCATCGTTGTTACATCGCACCCTGACTGGTTTGTCTCTTCCCCTAGACAGCTCTGCAAGGGGATCTCCAGCAGCCTACAAATGTGCTTTGGGTCTCTACTCCGCACTCCCCACTTCATTCACTATGGTAAGATTTTTTGTTTTAAAAAAAAAGGTTTTTGTTCTGATGATTACTGATACCTGATCCCTTCAACACCTCGTGATTGCACCAGTAGGACTTATTGACTTCTCCAGCAGAATTTAGATAGATGCGAGTTGATTTTTACTACTGTCTTAATAATTTGTGGAGATAGAAATATTATTCAGACAAAAATAAGTTAGAAAAATGACAAGCACTTAAACTTTTATGTGTAGAAAATCCACATCCAAGAAAAATTAAGATGGGAAATATAGGTGATAACTATGGAAAGCTACACATGACACAATTTGTGTAAACTTCAAGTTTTAGATACTTTTAGTTAAAACATTTAATGCCATAGAGTCATAAGCAGTCCATCACAGATTAAAGAACATGAACAAACTAGCTCTGGTGAGTTATTTGTCGTGCTGCTGACCACAACTTACTGGTACATCCACCAGAGTTGCAGAAACTGGTACATCCACTGGAGTTGCAGAAACTCAAAGGGGCAGTTCTACTCTGTCCTATAGGGTATCATGTGAGTGGGAGTTGGTGGGACAGCAGTAGTTTTAGTGCATTTATGCATATATAATATACACACATATATAATATTTTTAATATAAAATACTATGATACTTTCAACATGGCACTTAGCCAACACTTTAATTCAAATGAATCAATTCTTGTTCCATTGTCTTTATTCATTGTGTATATACATTTATATGCTGAACTCTGCCATCAAATCAATGTCAACTCTATTTAGGCTATAGTGTATTGGAGATACTATTGAAAAAATTGAATTCTTGTCTAGCTGAGTGTTTTAATATTTGATACTTTCTTATTTTGATTCTTTGTGCTTTGCTTTATATGCTCATGGAGCAGAGAATTGGGTTCATGGTACGTATCATCATCCATTTGTACAAAGTCTCTTTGATGCTATTTCACAGAAAATTTTTATTTAATACTTCACTTTATTCTGATGTCTCTGTGCCCTATTATTAGACATTTTAATGTGTTTATTATCATTGTTCTTATGTGAATTTTTGAAAGATGAATAATGTTGTTCAGTGTATGGGCTTTTGATTTTCAGGTAACATATTTTCATTCAGTTATATATGCTTTTAGACAAAACTATATTTACATAGGTATATGTTTATGCATTTTGTCAAACCAACCTCTAGTTGATTGTTTTGACTATAGTATTTGTTCATTTGGTAATTAGGACGCCTCTATCCTATTAATCCAGCAAAAATATCCTTGTATATGTCCTTCAACTACCTAGTTTCTCATAGTTACATACTCAGGCATGGGATGAATGCAGGGCAAAATATACTGTATTTAACTGTAAGCACTGCTACCAGATTACCATTCAGTATGGTCAGCCCAGTTTACAATCCCACCATCAATAAGCTACTGCTCTAATTTTTTGCAAATCTTATAGCTCCAGGGCTCTGGCTGCCATCATCTTGACTTCATGTGACTTATCAACAGGAAAGTGAAGCAGACAAAGAGAGTGTGTCCTGCTCCAGAGAATAATTCCCAGAATCCTTATGAGAAGGTCATGCCCACAAGAAGGGATTACCAGGCTGTGATCTGATTGATAGGCTAGACTCCACTCCTTCATTCTTATTTATCAAGTTGACATGAAATTGTGTAACTATCACAATGCCCTTTTGTCTTTTATTTTGATAAATAGGATTGTTTAACATTAGTTCTTGACTGCTTTCACTCACCAGGACTCCCTATTTTGAGATCTATCACCACATTTTTTCCTTTTGAAAGCCTTATCATTTGAGTTATCATATTTGTTAAATCACTGCATGTGTTACCAGAGATGTTTTTAGGAGTGGAATACATTCATATCCCAGAAGACTCATCATTGGCCATGGCTCTCTGACATGGGATTTAGGTCTAAGTAGGAGATGTGTTGGCAAGGGACAGCTGCATCAACCACGTGGATGGGAAGTACTTACTAGGTTCCTGCAGTGTGCCGTAATGCAGGTGACCATTAAAAACTCTGATATTGGTTGCACCTATGGTTCTAGCTATTGTCCTGTCACAGTTTGATAGCTGGACTCCACTGATCTTAGCCCTGGACTCTCCAGCCAGACTGTCTGGTCTGGAGACCTCTCAGTCTTCCTCCATCTCTTTCCCTCTTTTACTTTAACCAGTACCCATGGGTCAAGAGCAACCAATTCCATTGAATTCACCAATAGAATGCCTGCTGAACTAGAATGCCTTCAGCTTTGACAGCCTGTGCAAGAAGAAACTTCAGTTCTTCTGCAACAATACACAGGCTGAGTATCCCCTGGGAGATCGGCAAAAATCACCTGCTAGTGGAAGCCTAAATTATGATACAACCTTCCATTAGGCCTACTTTGCAGAATAGGGTGGAAAGGAAGGGGTCCAAGGTACCTAATGTTCTAGCTTTTATGTGCTTAAGAGGTCATCTATATATCTGCAAGAGTTGTGTTGAGAAGTGCACACTGGGACAAGAACAAGGCACTAATCAGGGGCTCCCTCCTCTTGAAAGAGTAAATAATAATACTCCATATATAAAGCCCCGGGTATTGATGCATAGTAGTACATTATCAATTGGCTCTCCCTCAGCACCTTGCCTCTCAGAGACCTCAGCACATGCCATCTTGCCATTGCAGGAGATCCCCAATCCAGCTGAGGATGGTATCATGAGAATTTAGTGAGGATGTTTTTCTCAGAGTCATCTCAATTAAGTACAAGCTCCAAGCTTTCTCCAGAATCCTAACTAGTTTATAGAAGTTTGACCATTTGTCTAAAGTTTTTGGATTAACTTGGAAAGAGATGGGACAAGTTGCACTTGGGCAGCAGCTCAGATCTCTGGGGACCAGCTACATGCCCACCAACCTGCTCTCCCTTTGGGGATCATGCCAGTTCCTCTCATGGACACAAGGTGGGATTACCAAACTGTGGAAGAGCCTAAAAGCCAGAACCATATGTGCTTATGTTTAATTGGTAGTCTGAAACTATTCAATAGAAGTCTGTTAATTTTTATAAACTCAAAGTTAGAGAAAGGGAAGAATGGGAACCTGTAGCCTTGAGGAGTAGGTTGAAAGAGGACATCAGGTAGAATACTAACATACATCCTCCTTCAGATGAGGCCCAAATAGTTTTAAACACTCATTTCATCAATGAATCTGCTCCTGATATTTGCAGAAAGCTTAAAAACTGTCACTGCCACTCCAGAAAGGCCCTTCTCCCTGCTGGAGGAAGCTACCAAAGTTTTCCACAATCAGGACATTGAGGTAAGTGGGAAGAAACACTGAACTGTCACTCTAATGTGTGCTGTAGTTGTGGTCCAGGTGGCTTCAAGTGGCCACTCCAGTCACCCCAAGAGGTAACAAGGAATGTTACCAGTGTGGTGAGATGAGATGTATCTAATGGGAATGTCAAGTGTCTGATTACCAACATGGCTCTGCCAACCCTGTCACCTCATGCATCCAGGGTTCCCAACCCTTATGTTATTATTACGCAAGTTCCTTTTGAATTTTCCTACTTTTCAGTTTTGGATTTTAGAGATGCATTTTTTTACTATATTTCTGCATCCAAACTCTCAATTTTTATTTGCATTGAATGGCAGCAGTTTGAAATGGGCCAGATACGACAGCTGGACTGTCTTACTTCAGAGATTTAGAGACAGTCCCCATTTTGGGGGGAAATTACAGATGTTATTAGAAAACCTTAACTTGGTACCATCCAGCACTGTAATATAATATGTAGATTATCTAATGGTTTGCAATAGTACATATGAAAACTCTGTCAGTGACACAAGAATAACATTTGAAACTCTAGTAAAATGTGACTTTAAGGTCGCTAAAGAAACAACCCGGGCTCTCTCCGTTTCTCTGCCACCCCGAGTGTGGTGGTGCTCCGACTTCACCATGTCGTCTCATAAGACTTTCAGGATCAAGAGATTCCTGGCCAAGAAACAGAAGCAGAATTGGCCCATTCCCCAATGGATTCGAATGAAAACCGGTAATAAAATCAGGTACAACTCCAAGAGAAGACATTGGCGAAGAACCAAGCTGGGGCTGTAAGGAGCCCCCTGAAGGGTGGCATGCATGGCCGCATTTTCCCAGGCTCAAATTTTGTCCCCATCTGATGACTTGAACTTCTATTGGCAAATAATCTGGTTTATTCCTTGGTTTTTTGCTTCCTAATCAAGTTTAACAATAAATGATGTAAGGCTGTTGGTGTGAAAAAAAAGAGAGAAAAAACCCGGGGGGTAGCAAGGGGGAACTGATTACAAGGATCTACATATAACCCCCTCCCTGGGGGATGGACAACAGAAAAGTGGGTGAAAGGAGACGTTGGACAGTGTAAGATATGACAAAATAATAACTTCTAAATTATCAAGGGCTCATGGGGGGGGGTGGAACAAAGGGAAAAACTGAGGAGTTGATACCAAGGGCTCAAGTAGAAAGCAAATGTTTTGAGAATGATGATGGCAGCAAATGTACAAATGTGCTTGACACAATGGATTGTGTATGTATGGATTGTGATAAGAGTTTTATGAGTCCCCAATAAAATGATTTAAAAATTTTTTAATTAAAAAAAAAGAAAAGATCCAGCTGTGTTTTCCCAACTGCTACTGTAGCAGTTACCTAATCTCCTGTCAATTTGCGAAGGGGTGGAGCTTAGCCTATCAGGTCGCAGCTTGATGACCTCTTTTGGAGGAAGGAAGAAGATAAATAACCCACTGAAGCCTTACACTCTCTCCCTGTGAGGTATTCCTGACAACAAGCCACATGGAGCTATGTTGATGGAGCCAGAGCCCTGGAGGTGGAGGAGCCACGTGGAGACCCACTCCAGCACTGAGATGCTTCCACAGTCACTGGATCCAGAAGACTTTCAACCCACTGGCCTGTCATCTTCCTGTCTTTGGCTTCTTTACATGTTTTGAGTGAGTCTGAAGAGGAATTTACAGATTGGTATTGGACATATGAGCTAATTATGGACTTGATCTGGGCTGGGCTGGGTTGTTTTTTCAATATCCAATTACTCTTTTATATAAAGCTTTTACTTATACACATATGAAAATGTCTATGAATTTGTTTCTCTATCCAACCTAGACTAACACAGTTACCTACTTAGGAGTGATCATCACTTCAGGACAGAGAAAACTATCTGATGGGAGTATTGTGGTTATTGCCAGCCATTGATGCGCTGGATATGCAGTGGTCTCCCTCTCCCAACTAATAAAGAGTGGTACTCTCCTCTCAATATCCTGACCCAGATGGTGGAACTCATTGCTCTAAATGAGTTTCAAACTCATTGCTACTGAGTCGATTCCAACTCATAGTGACCTTATAGGCAAAGGGAGAACTGCCCCCGGTGGGTTTCTGAAATTGTAACTCTTTAAAGGAATAGAAAATCTTGTCTTTCTCCCACAGAGCACTTGTTGGTTTTGAACTGCTGGCCCTTAAGTTATCAGTCAAATGTGTAACCACTGTACAACCAGGGCTCCTCCCAAAGGAACAATGATGTGTTCTGAAATTCCCATTGTTTTCAAGGTTATTCACAGTTTATTATGGTCCACACAGTTGAATGCTTTGTCATAGTCAATAAAACACAAGTAAAGATCTTTCTGGTATTCTTGGGAATGGGCACAAATATGGATCTTTCCAGGCAGTTGGAGCCCTGGTGATGTAGTGGTTACATGTTTGCCATCCATGGTGGGCAGTTCAAAACCAACAGCATCTCCAAGGACGAAGGACTGGACTTTCTTCTCCCATAAACAGGGATGCTATGAGGCAGCATTGACTAGATGGCAATGAGTTTGGTTTTGGTTTCCCAGTCAGTTGGCCAAATAGCTGTCTGCCAAATTCCCTGGTATAAACCAATGAGTAGTTTAAATGCTTTTAATTCTATCTTATTTATACATAATCCACATTATACAATTCAATAATTCAATCGTGTCAAGAAGAGCTGTATAATCATTACTCCAGTGCTGAACAATTTCAGTGGGTATTCAGTCAATTCCTGAGCCATCATGATAGGAATCCAAGAGTAAGCAAGTGAGAGACAGAGAGAGAGATGGTGGGACAGAGGGAGAAAGATAGTGACAGAGATAGAGATAGAAATATTTTGGCATTACTCTTAATGGAAATAGTTTTTGTTTTTCAATGTAAGAAAGGGAAGATATTTTACAAAGAAATGCATAAGTTGGAGAAGCCACTGAGTGTACTAACGCAGAGAAAGTTGCTCAATTCTTGGCTCGCAGGAAAAATGTGTACTATGAAAACTCCTCCCAGTGGAGCTTTTTTTCCAGGGGATACCCCTCATATTCCATTTTTTGTATTACTATTATAAATGGTGATGTTTTCTTGATGTAAGTTTCAGAACTTTCTTTGTTAGTATACTGGAATTCAATTGATTTTTATATGTTAATCTTGTATCCTGCCACATTCCCTTTTTTTTTTTGTTTCCAATTTTTTTTGTCAAGTATAAGAATTTGTCTAAGAATAAATGTGCTGACCCCTGAGATTTCCCCAAATGTGGGAAACTCAACTGCATAATTTGTGGTAGTGGGGGATTGCGTTTGCACTCTCCCCTTAAAAAAAAAGAGAATAAAATCATATCATCTGAAAAGACGTATTTCACTTTTTTGTTTATTTGGATTCTCTGATTTTTGTTGTTGTCTCTGGCTAAACCTTCCATTAGAAAAACAATCAATGTAAGCCACCAGTTAAACAGAAGATAAGAACTACATAAATCATATCAATCAATGCATGAAAGACACTTGATAAAATCTAACACTCATTCCTGATTACATAAAAACACTCAAGAACACAGGAAAACACAGAGAATGTCTTAACCCAGTGAAGTCCACATATTTAAAATAACATCCAACATCTTCCTCAGGAGAAGAAATGGAAAGAATCCCCCTTGGGCACAAGAACCAGACAATCCACTTATCACGACACCTCTTCAACATTATACTGGAAAGCTTAGCAAATTGACCTCTGGCAACAGTTTTCACTATGTTCTATTTTTAGTATTTTGTATTTTTATTCTCATTTATTTCAAGGAATTAACATTTTAAAATTTTATTTCATCAATTACCCAGTGTTATTTTGTTTTTACATTTTTAATCCATATATCATACAATTCAACAGTTCCATCATTCAATCATATCAAAGAAGAATCATACAATCATTACCACAATCAATTTTAGAATATGCCTTTCTACCCCCATGGTTAGATCACCTTTAAAATGAGATGCGCAATCACAGTAAGTTCTAGTGTACCCTCCGATATCCCACCTTCACTGTGTACCCCTGATATGCCCTCGTCCTCTCTATCTCCCACCCCACACCCATACAGCACCGTTAACCCTTGTGTCAGTTATTATCTCTATGCAGCCACTTCTGTGCCTCACAAACTGGGGAACCCAATAGAAACAGTATAAAACCAAATCAAAATAAAGTCATAAGGATAAAATAATTATAAAGATAAAAATACAAATCATGATAAAGAAAGAAAAGACCACCGTCAATATTTTAAAAGCCTGGGAAGATGTTTTTTGTCATGGAGCATACAAGAAGTACTTCATCTAGAACAAATTCAGGTTGAATAACCCAGTGTTTTTATAGGAGTGGGTTGTTCAATTTTCCTGTGTTTGATTATTCCCCTTACTCTTCCTGTTGTTGATTTCTAATTTTATAGCATTATGGTCTGAGCAAATGAATGATAAAATCTCAATATATTTAAAAGAATGTTAAGACTTGCTTTGTGTCCTAGCATCTGATTTATTTTAGGGAAAACTACATGTGAATTGGAAAAAAATGTATCCTGTGCTTTGTGTTGCTGAATGGAGCGTTCTGTATCTATCTTGGTCAAGTTGCTAAGCAGTATTGTTTAGCTCTTCTGTATCTCGCCCCCCCCCCCATTCGTTCTTCTGTATCTTTTGGTGATATTTCTCTCCAGTCAACCTATGTACTTACTAAATTGTCTATTTCTCTCTTCAGTTTCATAAGAGTTTGATTAACATATTTCAAGGGTCATGTTTATTATGGTTATGTCTTCTTATTCTATTGTCCCTTGAATCATTATGTAATGCCATTCTTTCTCATGATTAATTTTGCCTTAAATACTATTTTATTGGTGATTAATATTTCCATTCTTACTTTTTTGGGGGGTGCCATTAGCTTGATATATTTTCCATCCTTTGATTTTTTAAATCTATTTTTGTCTTTGTGTCTAAGGAATGTGTCTTGTAAGCAGCATATTTATGGGTCTTGTTTTTTTATATAGGGTGTTACTACTTTGATTCTTACATTTAATCCACTGACATTCAGTTGGTTGGTTGGTTGCTGTCATTTTGCTCTGTGCACCTTTTTTGTGGTGTTATTGGTTTCTTTGTTATTCCTATATTTTAGTGCTGAGTTCCTTTTGTTTATGGATTTTCTTATGCTATATTTTGCTGTTTTATTATTTTCTAAAATTGTGTTTTTCTGTTTTGCTATGCCTACATTTTCTTTGATGTTATCTTGTTATTTATTATTTTCTTCTCATATTTAAGGCAGTCTTTCCTGTCTTGTGAACTACTTATTTTTCTTTCTATTTGAATGTTTTGTATATACACTTTCCCTTCATCTTCATTTTCTTTGTATTTATATTTTTGTGGATTGATATATCTCATTCCCAATTGTTCAGGCTTATAACTTTGCTTAATTTTGAATACTGTTTTTAATGGCTTGATTTCTGGGTATTGATGGCTTGTACATTGATTTCAGTTTTTTAATAGATTTTTCATTAAAAATACTTTTATTGGGGCCCTTACATCTCTTATCACAATACATACATTCCTCCAGTCTGTCAAGCACATTTGCACATATGCCGTCACCATTATTTTTTTTTAATCATTTAATTGGGGGCTTGTACAATTCTTGTCACAATCATACATCCATCCATTGTGTCAAGAACATATGTACATTTGTTGTCATCATCATTCTCAAAACATTTGCCTTCTACTTGAACCCTTAATATCTGCTATTCATTTTCCCCCTCCCTCCCCAGTCCCCCTACCTCATGAACCCTTCATCATTAATAAATTATTATTTTGTCATATGTTACACTGTCCGATGTCTCCTCATGCCTTCTTCTCTGCTGTCCATCCCCCAGGGAGGAGGCTATATGTAGATTCTTGTAATCAGTTCCCCCTTTCTAACCCAAATTCTCTCCACCCTCCAGGCATCGCCACTCTCACCACTGGTCCTGAAGGAGTCATCTGTCCTGGATCCCCTGTGTTTCCAGTTGCTATCTGTACCAGTGTACATCCTCTGGTCTAGCCAGATTTGTAAGCCTATCTCTAAGTAGGCTTTACAGTTCTTGGAGAACCTCGGCTGGCCTGTGGTGTTTTTCTCTGCAACAGTAGTGCTGAGGAGGGCACGCGGCTATACCCTCCTTGGTGTAGAGCTCTGTAGCTGGCGGGGAATTACCGTAGGCAGAGAGATTGCTTTGGAGGTTGGGTGGATGTTCCCGCAGTAGCATGGAGCTCCACAAGTGGTGGTCGGGCATTTCCCCCAGTCACTTGCAGGGCCTCAGGATTTAGGCTGGGGATGCCCCCACTTTTTTAGGGAAGAACCTCCTGTTGCTTGGTGTGTGGAAGAGGACTGGTGTGAATTCCCCAGCTGCTTGCAAAGCCAATAAATGCGGGTGGGAGCTTCCCCAGTTGGGACTTCAGAGTATTCCTAGGCAGAGGGGAGTGGCCTGGAGGCCGCTAGTGGCTTGTGACAGGAAAGAGAGTGAAAGGAGAGGAAAAAGAGAAAGAGGACGACAGACTGGGGCAATAATGCCAAGCAAACTGACACCCACTCACACACGCACAACTAAAATGCACAGAGTAAACAAAGGTGAAAACAGTAAAAAAAAAAAAAAAGCAAGAAAAGAAAACGACTAAAAGGGAGAACTAAATCTGTCGAGGCTGTGGCAGAAAATAGAGAACAGCTAGAGGAAGAGGAGGAAAGAAGAAAACGTGAAAGAAGAATGCAATGAAAGGGAAAAAAGAAGAGAAAAGGAAGGGGAAGGAGAGAAAAAGTTTTTAAATAGTTAAAGAAATAGCTGACCCCAGGCTGTGCTGTGTGTAGCACTGACTCGTCCTGTGTGTAGCACTGTCTTAGGGGTCAGGCTGCCCGCTGGGTGGACAGGGTTGCTCTAGACAGAGTGGAGGGGTCTGGGCACCAGCAGTGGCCTGTGATAGGAATGAGAGGAAGCACAGAGAATCATACAAGCAGAGAGAGCAATGAAGAGAGCAAAGACAGAAAGGAAAGAAAAAGAGGACAAAGAGAAAGAAGGGGGAAATCCCAACTGAGTTCACTAAGATTGGTTGTGATGGTAAAGAGGGAAGAGAGCGAGAGGGAGGAAATAAAGAATAAAGGGATAACTGATCCCTGTTTTCTTGAATGTGGGGCCAGAGGGGTTTAGACCCTGCCCCACAATGGCAGGTTGGTGTGCCCCTTTAATGTCGGGACCCAGTGGTGCTGGGCAGAATTGCCCTAGTTGACAAGATCACCTTAGAGGTCTGACGGAGGTTTCCTCAGCAGCACAGCGAGGTGTAGATGTTTGTCTCAGCTGCCTTGTGTGGTGTACAACACTCTCATAGATGGCAGGCTGAAGTTCCTCCTGCTATTTGGGTTGATTTTCCCTAAGCAGAGGGTAGTGACCTGGAAGCCAGTAGTGGCTTATGTTAGGAGAGAGTGGGAGAGAAGAGGAGAAAGAGGGAAAAAAGAAAAAAAAGAGAAAAAAGAAGAGACAAAATCAAACCCCAACACAAACCTGAGCTCGTTGAGGCTGAGTGTGGTGGGAAAGTTAGAAGGGCTAGTGAATAGAGAAGGAATAGTGTAGTAGGTAAGGAGATAACTGAGACTTGATCACCTATTCGTGAGGCTGGAGGAGTTCCAACTCTTCCTCAAGGTAGCGGGCGGCGTACCCATTTGGTGTAGGGTTCCACAGATGCTGTGTGGGATTACTTCAAAGGCAAGATCGCACCCGTGGCCAGGCGTCACTTGGTGCTGGAGTTCGCTGGTGTACCTGCCTTGTGCTGTATGTAGCACTGCGGCAGGGGTGGGGCCCCAGGACAGGCAGGGCCTCCCCAGCTATGTGTAGAATCACTGAGAGGGAAGTTGGGCTTGTTGTCCTATCTCATCTGCTGGTGCTTACTAGATTAGAGGTTTTTATTTTTTTATTACCCTGGCCAGCTATAATAAAATCAAGTGAAATTGTCTCCCACAGTCTCTGGGCTGCAGCTCAGTGCGTTTTAAAGCTGACACTTGCTACAGAGGGTCTTCCTTATGCAAAAAGCCACAAGGCCCTGTAGCTGAGTTCTGGCATTCCTTAGCTAGGTTTCTTCTTATGCTGATTTATGTTCAGGGACTCTGCCTATGTGCTCCTTGGAGCTGAGCAACCAGATTTGGGTATGAGTTTTAAACCAATAATATATAATTCCCCACTTAAAAAATTTTTTTTTAATGCGTGTGATGTATTCCAATTTGGGGGCTGTCAGGCTGACTCCCAGAGGGGGAGATCCAGCTTATCAGGGGGGTTGTTTCCTTCTCGGCCAATTGGAACTAAATTTGTTCCCTGGACTCCCAACTTTCCGCCTATTTTCTCCCACACCACGATCTACTGCAGGTAAAAATCTGCTTTTTCTTCTACTCTAAATTATGGCTACCCGCCACCGCCACTCCCCAGGCCGTGAGCTCAAGGCAGCCAACCACGGGGAGAGCTCTGGCATGGGGTTCCCCACGTGTCTGGGATTCTGTCCCCTCTCTGGCATCCGCCTGCAGAAATCGCTGCTCCCAGCAAGGGCACAGTCCGGCCCCGTAGACTCGCCAAAGCTAGAGCGCTTTAGAGCGTTCTTGGTTTGCTTTGTGAGTGCAAATCCCACACCAAAAAGGGTTCCAGAGAGATGCTGGTACCCTAGTTCTAATTTCAGGAGTCCACCTCCCTGTTTCCTTGGCCTTACCTCCCAATTTTCTGGTCTGGCAGCAGGAGCTCCGGACAGATGAGTCCTATCTGGTCG
Source organism: Tenrec ecaudatus (assembly GCF_050624435.1). Classification (NCBI taxonomy): domain Eukaryota; kingdom Metazoa; phylum Chordata; class Mammalia; order Afrosoricida; family Tenrecidae; genus Tenrec; species Tenrec ecaudatus. The sequence continues at coordinate 81,792,165 of NC_134534.1, forward strand.
CAATTTTTCCCTTTCCTCCGATTATTGTCAAAGCATTCTCTGCTCACTTGAACCCTTAATATCTGCTCACCGTCTCTTCCCCCTGCCTCCCCTGTCCCCCCTGCCTCATGAACACTTGATAAGCCATAGATTATTTTTTCCATATCTTACATCATCCTCCATTGCCCCTCTCCCACTTTTCTGTTATTCATACCCCTGGAGGGGGTTCTAGTTGATCCTTGTGATCAGTTCCCCCACACTCCCCTAATCCTCCTGGTATGTCTACTCTCTTTGTTGCTTTTGAGGGGTTTATCTATCCTGGATTCCATGTGTTGGGGACTCTTATCTGTAGCAGTGTGCTTGTTTTTGTCCAATCCAATTTTTTTTCCAGGTGCACCAGATTCCTCAGGGGAATATCTTTACTATTAACATTTTTTATGGCAGTGAGTGTTTTGTTTTAATATTCTTATTTTTTTCTTTTTTTTCAATAATTTTATTGGGGGCTCGTACAACTCTTATCACAATCTCTATATACATCCATGTATCAAGCACATTGTACATATGTTGCCATCATCATTCTCAAATATTTGCTTTCTACTTGAGCCCTTGGTATCAGCTCCTCATTTAAAAAAATCATTTTATTAGGGGCTCATACAACTCCTAACACAATCCATACATACATCAGTTGTGTAAAGCACATTTGTACATACGTTGCCCTCATCATTCTCAAAACATTTGCTCTCCACCCAAGCCCCTGGCATCAGGTCTTCATTTTTCCCCATCCAATTTGTAAGGTCAAATTGAGGTCATGATAGTGGCGTGAAGGAAGCACCAAAGAACTAGAGGAGACTTGTATGTTTCATCGGTGCTATAGTACAGCCTGACTAGCTCTTCTCTTTCCTGTGACTCTGTTAGGCAGATTGGCAGAGATGGGATGTCCATTGACTCATGCCCAGGAGAGCCATGCAGGGGTGGGCACTAAACCAGGATTGGCCCACTTGGGCCAGGTGATTGCAATTCAGCCAATGGGATTGATCTGGGGTCGTTCATCACGCCTCCCCCGGGGAATCCTTGAAAAGGCAGGAGCCAGGGAGAGAGAGGAGAGATAGAAACGAGAGGAACTAGGAAAGGAACTGGGGAGAGAACGGGAGAAAGAACTTGAGATAGTCTTTTTTTCGGAGGAAACTTGGGAGAGAGATCTTGCGTGACCCTGAGTAGTCTCTGCCAGGGTGCATGGTCGAAAGGAATCCTATGGATGCCACGTAAAACCTGAAGCTTCTTTTAACTCTCATTAAATTCACTTGGATCACGAGCAAGGCTTCAGCATGAATTCTTTCTCGTGCGGAGCCAAGGATCGAGGTGTAAATCTAACCGGGGGAGAGAGATCTTATAACTCCTCTGTGAAGGGATATCCAACTCTCTGCAGATGGGCACTGGTTCTCCACTCCATGCACCACCCTGTCCATTCACCTTGGGTATGGTTTTATTCTGGGTCTTAGATGCCTGATACCTGCCCCCATCAACAACTTTTGATCACACAGGCTGGTGTGTTTATTCCATGTGGGCTTTGTTGCTTCTGAGCTAGATGGCTGCTTGTTTATCCTCAAGCCTTTAAGACCCCAGACACTATATCTTTTGATTGCCAGGCACCATTAGCTTTATTCACCACATTTGCTTATGCACCCATTTTGTATTCAGTGATTGTGTCGGGAAGGTGAGCATCACAGAATGCTGGAGTATTAGAACAAAGTGCTCTTGTGTTAAGTGGGTACTTGAGTCAAGGCCCAATGTTCATCTGCAACCTTAATTCTTAACATATAAGTATGAGTAAATAGTTCTATCCCCCTCTCATACATATATACATATATTTACATATGTACATGCCTGTATTTAGGTCTCTATAAATGTTCTTTCCTCCTGGTTCTTTCCTCTATTTCCTTTTTACTCCCCTATTGTCCCATCATCATGTTCTGCTTTTTTCGGGTTTTGTAATTCCTCGCTGCTACATTGCCCTTGATTGAGCTCCACTAGGTATCCTATGACCTTCCTTCCATTGATTTTAGTTCATTTGTTTTTCCCTTTTCCCTGGGTTGGTACCCCTCCCCTTCCTTTCTTTCTCACCTCCCCTTCTCCCATATCGCCCCAGAACCATTGGTCCCGTTCTTTTCATCTCTGAATTATTTATCCCACCCATCTTATCTAGATAGACATGCAGCTACATTAATAAGTGCAAAATTCAGGCAAAGCCAAATAAAAAAACAAAGGAAGTCAAAACCCAAAATGGAAATGCCTATAAATAGTTCAGCGTCTCTTTGTTGGCCTTTATGAGTGGTTTCTAGTCGAGTCTGAAGGGATCCCACACTCTGCTCCCCATATGTTCCCCATATCCATTTTTGGTATTTCCCGGGGTTTCATTAGTCTGCTCCCCCTGGTTTCAGATTTATGCCTGCTGTTGTTATTAATTCTCTGGCCATAGAACTCACCTTAGTGTTATTTGTAAAGATGGCCTTGTTTGTACAAATTTCTTTAATTCCTCCTCATCTGGAAATACCCATAATTCCACTCATATTTGAGGTATAAATTTTCTTTTTCTATTTCTTTTTTTAGAGGTATAATTTTTCTGGAGATAAACTTGGTTAGCAGTTTTTCTCTCATTATTTTATATTTAGAATCCCACTGTCTTCTCGTGTGCATGGTTTCTGCTGAATAGTCCAAGACTATTCTCATTGTTTTTTTATTTGTATATGACGGTTCGCCCCCATCCCTTCTCTCCCCCATGCTCTCCTTGTCCTTGATAGTGGAAAGTTTGACAACTTGTCATGATGTTTTTATTTCTGCCTTATCGTATTTGGGTGCTCTCTTGGGATTTTCAAGTTATTTTCTCCTTTTTCACTGTTTGAAAAAATTTCTTCTGGGGTTTCTTGTTCTATTTTCCTCTGTGGGTTTTTTCCTACCTTTCCAGAATCCTAACAAGATATGAATTATTCTTCCTGATTATATCTATATAATCCTTAAATTTTCTTCAAATTTTTCAGCTCATTTTATTGTTTATTCTTTTTTGTAAATTAGTTTCAAGAGATTTTCCTTCAAACTCACTAATTTGGCCTTCTTTTGCCTCAATTTTGTTACTCTGTTCTTTTTAGGTGTTGTCCCATTCTGTTATCTTAGTATTCATCTTATGAACTTGCATTTTGTTGTTGTTCTAAGGTTTCTAGGTTTTCAATATTTTCCATTGCTGTCTAGAACTGCTGCATCTGTTGCAAGTTCTTGAACATCATACTCTGAATTCTTTTTCTTGTAGTCACAGAACCTTTCCTTCTTCAGAAAGTTCCTTTAGATTTCCATATTGTTACATTGCTGGAGCCTATCTTGTTTCTGCATATGGACCACCGTTTACTGCTGTCTCCTTAAAATCATGATGCAGCTGTTGGGGTGGGAGACATGCTGGTTCATGTGGGGGTTCATTGGCAAGTGGTTTTGGAGATAGTTGATTTTGTCAGGTGGTTTAGGAAAGAAACCAACTAGACCACAAAACCAGAGATCAAAGAAGCGAGAAAGGAGAGGAAAGAGAAAAAAGAGAAGAAAGGAGAAGAAAAAAGAAAACAACAAAAAGACACTTATAAATGGAGGTACTTTTTACAATGGCTCTATTTACATGGGTTCTTCCTTCATCCCAGGACGATTGTAACTGGTGGAAGCTTGAATGCAAGCATGCAAGCAGCATGTGGCAGCAGTGGAGGGAGTGGTGGTGGTGGAGCATATCTAACCTCCTCTGACAATGAGGCTACTAGCAGCCAGATCGACCTCTCTCCTCCATTTGTCCTTAACTCTTTTGACAATAACTCTACTTTTATACTAGGTAAGATAATTCATTGCTATGGCCACATAAAACTTATAGAATAAACTCGTGTGTATGAGGATTTATTAGGGAAATTAATAGGCTGCTGGACGACAGAATCTAAGAAACTATGGATATGCTTGAAGAAACGTGGGAATTAAAGAACACCTGATTTTGATCAGACAGAACCTTTGTGTGGATCAAGAGGCAGTTGTACAAATTGAACAAGGAAATACTGCATGTTTTAAAACCAGAGAAGGTATGGTAAGCATCTCACCATACTTATGCAATCTTTGTGCTGAGCAAATAGAGAGCTGTACTATATGAAAAAGAACACAGCATCAGGATCAGAGGAAGGCTTATTAGCAACCTTCAGAATGAGATGGCACAACCTTGCTTTCTGAAAGTTGGAGGGGGGGCCTTGAAGCACTTTCTGATGAAGAACAAGAATTTCAGCCTTCAATATGAATTACAACCCAATGTAAAGTAAATAAAAATCCTTACAATCAATAGATACCATGATGAAAGGAGAAAAGATTGAAGGACCTGATGCATAGCACACAGGGTTGCTATGTATTGCAACAATAAGGTCATTGCCCTGAACACAGTGATTGCTCAATAAAGATTGCAAACTTAAAAAAAAAAAAAGATTGCTAACTTCAATTGGATTTTAAAGGAAAAGCCCAGTTTTTCTTTGCTCTTTCATCTTTGTCCACTTGCAACAATCATGCGGTGTGCGTGCTATGGCAAATGGGTGTCTATTATAATTGATCACTTTTCAGTGGCTTGATCCTATTAATGACAGGCTGTTCTCGATGATCACCTTTAAAGTAAAGGTCAAGATGTGTGCTTAAATGTAATCACTTATCATAATGGCTCTGAGGGGACACTATTGCTTGAGATATTCTCTGGGTTTGCTTCAAACCCATCCAGAAGGTCAGTAAGAAACCAATTAGAGTCTGTCTGGTACGGGACACACATCGTCTTTAATTGCCCACACATAGACCAGGGATACTGCTATTAAAATGACAGTCTCAATTTCTTTTCTGAGTCACAGAATGACTCATGAACTTTATTTTTAAGAATTTCCCTCTTTGCAACATTCAGAGAAATTCCAGCAATTACATAAAAGGTAAACCCACAGCCAACCAACTTGAAGACTATTAAACATTATGCTCTCAATTATTTTAGGTTTACATAAAGTTTATCATAATTTAAGTATATTTTGTTAACTCCATCATAAATAATTCACTGGTGACTTTTAAAATCTAGTTGTGAACTTCACCTGCCTCCTTGCAAAAGTAAAAAATGTTACAATATAAAGTTATTTGCCATGCTTTCAACTATTTACTTATAATTAAGCATGCAGAAATACAAATATTATCAATCATTTCAATAAGTTATAAACTAAACGCTAAACTGCTCTTTTGACTGAGTATCCAAATGCAGTCTGCTTTCACCAATCGGCTAATATGAAATTTACAGAATTCTGCAAGTGTGGCTTGCATTGTAGTCTCGGCACCATCCTTGCTGAAGCAAGTGGAGCAAATGTTTGGATGAACTGCATATGCACACAATTTTCACTGCTAAACTCTGTATACATCCAAATAATTTTTATATCAACACTAAACTAAAAATAGCACAAAAGTAATGAGGAAAGCATAGCATGAATGACCATGAAAATGTTAACTTAAATAACAATCTGTTATTGGTTATTGTTGTGTTAGGTATGATAGTGTTGAATTTGGCTCACAGCTATCCCATGTACAATAGAATGAAGCACTCTCTGGTCCTGTGCCATCTTCAAAATTGTTAGATTTGAGCCCACTGTTGAAGCCACTGTGCCAATCTGGCTGAGAACCTTCCTGGTTTTCACGGACATCTATCCATCATGATATCTTTCTCTAGGGACTGGCTCCTCCCAACATCATGGCTAAAGTGATGAGATGTCTCACCATCCTTGCTTCTAATGAACATTCTGGCTGTACCTCCTCCAATACAAATTTGTTTGTTCTGGCCATCCATGGCACATTCAATTTCTTCAGCAACACCACAATCTATCTATCTATCTATTTATTTATTTTAATAAATCATCTTATTGGGCACCCTTACAGCTCCTATTACAATACAGACATAAATTGTACTAAGCACATTTGTACATATGTTGACATCATCATTTTCAAAACATTTTATTTCTATTTGAACCATTGGTATAAGCCCCTCTTTTTTCCCCTCCCTCTCCACCCTCCTATCCTTATGAACCCTTGATAATTTATAAATTATTTTTATTTTCATATTGTACACCATCCAAGGTCTCCCTTCACCCATGTTTCTGTTGTTTGTCCCCCTGGGTAGTGGGGGTTGTGTATATCAATCTTTGTGATCAGATTCCATTTTCTCCCTCTTCTCCCACCTTCCCCCTACCCAGGTTCTAAAGTTATTGAATAGCCTAAGAAGTAAAAAGAGTCTGGTACTGATAAAATGATAGATACATAGACCATTGGAATAGGATAAAAACCCAGAAACAAGAGCATTCACCTCCAGGCAAGTGATTTTCAACAAAGGTGCACAGAACATAAAATGGGAAATGGACAACCTCTTCAAAAAATTATTCTGGAAAAATTGGATCTTCATCTGCGAAGAATGAAACATAACTTATACCTCACCCCATGTACCAAAAATCAACTCAAGATGTATTAGGGTCCTAAATTTAAATTACAGAGTTCTAATGATCATTAGTTAAAAATGTAGGACACACTTAAAGGCCCTATTGCAAGGCATACACAGATTTTTTTGCAAGATTACCAAATATAATACAAGAAGTACAAAATTGATAACTAGGACGGTGTTGGACTGGGTTGACTAAAAAAACAAATCCAATGACACTCACATATGTATAAGAAAGAGCTTTATATCAAAGAGAACTGTATGTAAGGAAAACATCACAGCCCAGTCCAGATCAAGTCCATAAGTCTGATATTAGTCTGTAAGTCCATAAATTACTCTTTAGACTCATGCAGCACATGCAATGACGGTGAATGCAGGAAGATCTGAGTTAAACATGAAGAAATGATCATGATCATAAGTCATTTGGAAACATTGTGGAAAACAATATGATGCCATGTAAAGCAACTGGGAATAGAAATACTATATGACCCAAATACCTCTGCTGGGCTTATATCCTGAAGAAGTAAGAGATAGAACATAAACAAATGTATACCTCCCAAGTTCATTACACCACAGTTCACAACAGCAAGATGCTGAAAACGTTCAAATTCCCATCAGTAAATGAATGGGTAAAGAAACTCCGGTACATACACTCAATGGAATACTATTTACCTGTAAAAAAGTGATGAAACCATAAACCACATCATGGTATGCAAGGATCTGGAAACCGTTATTCTGAGTGAAGTTGGTCAATGACACAAAGGCAGATATTGTATGAGTTCACCACTTATAAAGTTAAGCACCAAGTCAAAGGCAGACTCCTGCTCTCAGGCCATGCAATCTTCTAATCTGGCCTCTTAAGCAATGAGGTGAGGAGCTGTCCTTCCTAGTGCCCATCACAACATAGCACACAGTTATTTGTACATGAGGAGCCCTTGGATTGTAATGGTTCCATTCACACTGTGGCAAGGTCAGCAGTTTGAAACCTCCAGCCGTTCCACGGGAGAAAGATGAGATTCTTTACTCCTGTAAAGAGTTACATCTTAAAAACCACTTTGAGAGAAGAGGCCTCACCTCAACTGGTATAATTTTTTCAAGATCAGAGGTGAGGGAGAATATTAGTCAGTTTCTGCTATATAACATTGCTCTTCTTTTCTTGCCTTCCTTTTTTATCAATCATTTTACTGGGAGCTCCTACAGATATGAGTATTATAACAACCCACGATTCAGATAGATCAAGTATAATTTTACAATTGCTACCACCATCAGTTTCATATAACATATTCTATGGTTACACCAAATCAACAGACACGTCTACAAATATGATTAGTGAGCATTAGGGGAAATTCAAGGTAAGAGGTGGGGTGGGAGTACATGGGGCAGCCTTCCATTGGGAAAAACAACCGTACCTCTATTGACTTAAAGAGCAGAAGACACTTGGCATTATGTTTCTAATTAGATGCTTTCTGACCTACGTTCTAACCAGCTCTTGATGAGTTATCTTCACCTCTACAGACAACTAGGACTTTAGGCTCTATCTTTTTAGAGTTGCACGACATCCTTCATTGGTTAAACCAGAAGGATCCAATTTGGAAACCCCATTAACTAAACTAGACTTTACCTTAAACTTACCTGTAGCAGATTAAAGAACTGAAATATTCCTTTGGACGTAAGGCTGGCATTCCCTAATGTGAGAAGAAATGTACGATCACTATCCCAATGCTATGGAATTGGTAATAGTTAAACTTTGGTTAGCATCTCTTGATTAGAGAATGCCAAATGAATGGTAGCTCAGCACTGCCATATATTTATGTTTTGTGCTCTTTTCTCTCTCTCTCTCTCTCTGTTTTTTTATGACATGTCTTAGTCTAGCAAGCATAATAGTGCCTTTGTACATGTTATTGAGAAATTTTCCCTATCCCCACCCTCATTGGTCATGTAAATAGTTTGCTCACTTAAGCTTTTAAACTGTCCTTATCAATAATTCTTGTATTGTGGTATGAAACTCTGGACCATACAGGTTGGTGGGTGCAAATTCTTGTGGCTCTAATGGTGGTTGACGCATCTCCAGGGCTCTGGCAACCATCAGGGTCAGCCAGCAGGAGGGTGAAGGAAGAAGGAGAGAGGGAGCTACCAGGGTCCTCCTTATAAGAAGGTCATGCCTACAAGGGGGCACTATCAAGCTTTGATCTGATTGACAAGTTGAACACCATTCCTACACTATTATATACCTTCAAGTTGACATGAGATTACATAACTACCACAAGGAGGTAGCATAGGAACAAGAACCAATGGTACTGAAGGAAGAAGTTTAGACTGCATTGAAAGCATTAGCTAAAAACAAGGTTCCAGGAATTGATGGAATAACAATTGTAATGTTTCAACAAGCTGATGAAGCACTAGAAGCACTCATTCATCTATGCCAGGAAATTTGGAAGAGAGCTACTTGACTGATTGACTGGAAGAGATCTATATTTGTACCCATTCCAAAGAAAGGTGACTTATTCAATCTGTACACTGAGCAAATAGAGATGCTGGATTATGTAAAGAAGAATGTGGCATCAGAATTGGAAGAAGGTTCATTAACAACTTGTGATATACAGGTGACACAACCTTCCTCTCCAGCTCTAATTCTGGTACTTGCCTCTTCTCTTTCTTTTCCTTTGTTAAATTTGCCAGTGGTTGTCAATTTTGTTTATCCTTTCAAAGAACCAACGTCTTGTCTTGATTTTTTCCATTGTTTTACAAATTCCTTTATTTCTGCTCTCATCTTTGTGATTTCTTTTCTCCTGTTTATTGAGGGTTTATCTTGTTGTTCTTGTTCTAATTGTTGAAAATATTGTCCTAAGGTGTTGCTTTTGGATTTCCCCTCCTTTTTCATGCGTATCTTGATGGCTATAAATGGTCCTTTGTTAAATGCATTTGTTGTGTTCCAAAGATTTAGGAATGTTGTGTCATCATTCTCATGTATTTCCAGAAGTTTTAAAATTGCTTCCCTTACTTGATCTATTACTCAGTAATTGTATTTATTTTTCTTTTTTAAAAAATCATTTTATTGGGGGCACATATAAGTCTTATCACAATCATACGTGCATCCATTGTGTCAAGCACATTTACACATTTGTTGCCCTTATCATTCTCAAGACATTTACATTCTACTTGAGCCTTTGGTATCAGCTCCTCATTTTTCCTCTCCCTCCTCCCTCATGAACCCTTTATAATTTATAAATTATAATTATTTTGTCATGTCTTACACTGTCCAATGTCTCCCTTCACCTACTTTTCTGTTGTCCATCCCCCAGGGAGGAGGCTATATGTAGGTCTTTTTGATTGGTTCCCCCTTTCTACCCCAACTTCCCCTACCCCTCCTGGTATCACTACTCTCATTATTGGTTCTGAGGGGTTTATCTGTCCCGGATTCCCTGTGTTTCCAGTTTTTACTTAGTCATTTTAAAGTAGTATATTTTTTCAGAAGTGGACAGCCTCTTCCTTCTTAAGAAGTTCTTTATGTATCCTGGGTTTCTTCCCTCTACATATGAAGTTAATAGCTAGACTTTCCCTATCTTTAAAGAATGGAGTTAACATCTGGATATGAATCAATGTATTTATAGATTACTATGGGTAGTATTGATATTTTCAAAATATTATGTATTCTTCTACACGGACAGACCACTTGCCTGTCATTTTGCCATACTGTAGTGGCTCACATGTTAGGGAAATGCTGGAAGCTATGTCACTGTTCTTTTAAATACCATGAAGGTCACTCAAAGTGAACAGGTTTCAGAGAGCTGTCAGACTAAGAACAGACTACAAAGAAGGAACAGGCTGTCCACTTCTGAGTGATGGGAACTGAAAACCTTGCAGATAGCAATGGGATATTGTTGAGTCCTTAAAACCTTATGCGTTTCAGAAGAAAATAGTTAGAGATAGTGACTGAGGAAAAGCTGCCTTCTCAAAGTAGAAATGATCTTGAGGACATTCAGGGAGTAATATCTGCGGGATCTTCGTTTGCTGATGAGGCATGACTCAAAACTGAGAGGAAACAGCTGCAAACATTAATTAATTATCAGAAGTTGGAATGTATAAGGTAAGAATCTAGGAAAATTGGAAATCATCAGTAATGAAATACAATGAATAAAGTTCGATATTTTAGGTGTCAGTGAGCTGAAATGGATAGTGTTGGCATTTTCACAATGGTGTAGCAATTTTGAATCAGAAAAAAAACCATGTGATTTACTATGCTGAGAATGACAGATTCAAGCGGAATGCTGTCATATTCAACATCACAGAGGACATTTCCAGATCTATCTTGAAGTACAATGCCATCTGTGATTAGATAATGTATATCTACACACTAGGAAATCCAGTCAATACAACTATTATTCAAATTTGTGTACCACCATTAATGCTAATGATGCAGAAATTTTAGAATTTTACCAATGTCTTTGATCCAAAATGGACCAAACATGCAATCAAGATGCACTGATCGTCATTCGTGATGGGAATGCAAAGGTGGGAAACCAAGAGGAAGGAACAATAGATGGAAAATATGGTCTTGGTGATAGAAACGAAGCTGGAGATTCCATGATAGAATTTTGCAAGACCAAGGACTTCTTCATCACAAACACCTTTTTTTAACAACACATAAAGCTTCTTCTGAAAATAGCACATGAATTTCTCCAGATGGAATACACAGAAGTCAGATTGACTACATGTGTGGAATGAGACAATGGAGAAGCTTAACTTTAGCAGCTAAAATGAGGTAAGAGGGTGACTTTTGAATAGACCATCAATTGCTCATATGCAGGCTCAGCTTGAATCTTCATAAAATTAAAACACATATGTAAGAGCCAAATTATGACCTTAAAACTATCCCACCTGAATTTTGAGAACATTTCAAGAACAGATTTGCTGCATTGAATACTGACGACAGAGACCCGAGGAGCTGTGGGATGGCATCGAGAATGTCATACGTGAAGAAAGAAAACTGTCATTAAAAAAAACAGCAAAAAAAAACAGCAAAGAAAGATTAAAGTGACTGTCAGAAGAAAATCTGAAACTTGCTCTTCATTGTAGAATAGCTAAGGTAAAAGAAAAAAAAAGAATAGCTAAGGTAAATGGAATACATGAAATAAAAAAGCTGAGCAGAAATTTTCATAGGTAGCTAAAGAAGACAAAATAAAACAATATGTCAAAGCATGCAAACACCATAAGAACACTCAGAATATCTTGTACTATGTGAACTAAAGAAAGAAAATCCAATTTTGAGTGGCAATACTGAAAAATTCTAAAGGCAAAATATTGAACAAAGCAGGAAGCATAAAAATATGGAAAAATACATAATTACTGTCCCCCAAATAACTAGTCTACATTCAACCATTTCAAGGGGTAGTAGATGACAAGAACCAGTGGTACTGAAGGAAAGGAAGAAGTCCAAGATGCATATAAGGCATTTGATAAAAACAAGGCTTTAGAAATTTATCAAATACCATTTGGAAACTTTCAACAAGCTGATAAAGTACTGGAAGTACTTCGCTGGTGCCAAGAAAATTTTAAGACAATTACTTAGCCAACTGGCTGGAAAAGATCTTTAGTTATGATCATGTCAAAGAAACGTAACCCAGCAGAATATGTGAATTATATAACAATCTCATTACTATCATAATGAAGGTAGAATTTTGCAAAAGATTATCTAATAACAGTTGCAGCAGCAGTACACTGTCAGGGAGCTGCCAGAAATCCAGGCCAGATTCAGAAGACAATGTGGAACATGGGATATCATTGCTGATGTTTGCTGGATCTTGGCTGAAAACAGAGACTATCAGGAAGCTGTTCCTGTGTCTAACTGATTATGCAAAGGGATTCGATGATGTGGACCACAACCAGGTATGGAGAGCCTTGAGAAGAATGGGAACTTCAGAACCCTTCATTGTGCTCATGTGGAACCTGTTCATGGAGCAAGAGACAGCTGTGTGAACAGAAAAAAATGACTTCTCTATGGTTTAAGATCAAGGGAGGTAGGTGTGCATCAAGGTTGTGCCCTTTCACAAAACTTATTAAATCTGTATGCTAAACGGATGATCAGAGATGCTGGATTATTTGAAGAAGACTATGGTATCAGGATTGGATGAAGACGTATTAACATCCTATGGTGTGCAGGTGACACAACCTTGCTTGTTGAAAGTGAAGAGGACTTGAAGCGCTTGCTGATGAACAAAGATTGCAGTATGGACTACAACTCAATGTAAAGAAAACAAAAATTCTCATAACTGGACCAACAGGTAACTTCATGATAAACAGAACAAAGACTGGATTTGTCAATGATTTCATCTTGCTTGAATCCAAAATTAATATTCATGGAACCAACAGTCAAGAAATCAAATGACATAATGTATTGGGTAAATTTGCTGTACAAGATTTCTTTGAAGTGTTGAAATCAAGGATGTTACTAAGGTGTGCCTGACTCATGGTGTTTTCAGGGGTCTCATTTGCGTGTGAAAGCTGGACACTGAATAAGGAAGACTACAGAAGAATCGATACATTTGACCTATGGCACTGGTGAAGAATACTGAAGGTGTCATGGACTGTGCAAAGGACAAAGAAATCTGCTTTGGAAGAAGTACTGCCAGCATACTCCTTAGAGGGAAGGATGGCAAGACTTCATCTTACACACTTTGAACATGTTGTTAGGAGAGGTCAGTCATGACACCATGCTTGGTAAAGTAGAGGCACAGTGAAAAAGAGCAAGGCCCTCAATGAAATCGATTGACAGAGTGGCTCAAGCATGGGAACAATGATGAGGATGGTGCAGGACTGGCATTCCACTGTTCCTGGGGTTGCTATGGGTCGGAATCAATTAGATGACACCTAAAAACAACAACATGAAGGGATTGATGTAGATAAGGATGCTATAACATAGGTGGCGAATAAATCAGATGGTTCTTTTGTATCAGAAGAATAGCGCTGGAATAATTTATAAATTATAAAGGGCTTATGAGGGAGGGGGAAAATGAGGAGCTGGTACCAAGGGCTCAAATAGAAAGTAAATGTTTTGAGAATGACGAGGGCAACAAATGTGCAAATGTGCTTGACACAATGGATGGATGTATGGATTGTGATAAAATTGTACGAGCTGATAAGAATTGTATGAGCCCCAATAAATTGTTAAAAAAAAAGAAAACTAACAAAAAAATTCAGAATACAGTTGCAATAAAAAAGAGGCTTGTAACATATAAGCCATATTGATTGAAAGAAAAACAGTTCAATAGTATGTACAGCATTCACTCACTTACTTAGTCAATTAAAGAAATGCTTTTGAGTAAAAAAAAAACAATTGTATGAGCCCCCAATAAAATAATTTAAAACAAACAAGCAACCATCTAAATGAGGTGTCAGTTGAGTCCACATAGAAGAAGCACAATGAGCAAAGATTGTAAATAATAAAAGCCAAGGTCATAGAGAGAACTGTATTAGCTTAAATTCTGAACACCAATGCAGAAGGCTATGGGTGACAGTCAAAGCCCAAAATCTATTTGAGGAAAACCCACTCACATTACACCTTCACTGAATTCCCTCTGACCATTAGCTAGGCATGTGAACAGTCTTGCGCTCAGAAAGTGGGCATTTCAAAGCGGATTGTTGCAGATGTCAAAGTTAACTGAACTACTGTGAGGACATTTCTGACTTATAGAGAGCACGTGAGGGAGTGCTAAACTGTTGCTTTGGGCTTTCTGAGGGTGTGAATCTTAGAGCGAGTGGGTGGCCTCATCTCTTTCCCGGCCAGTAGTTGGTGGGTTTGAGCTGCTAACTTTGTGGTCCAAGGCCCCAGAGGTAGAGTGCTATGCCAGCTCCTACTGCAGTTATTGTTAGGTTAAAATTTAACATCTTTTTCCTTGTGATTCATTCAATTTGTTCTAAGTGTTATTATTTTCTGCTTTCTTTGGGATTGAGATATTTCTGCTGTTTTATTTTGTTCTTGTTGGGGTTTAGTTGGGTCTGATTTTCTTGATATGAAATCCAGGATAGGTAAAACTATAGACTAACTAAATGAATCATTTCTTAGGGCTGTGGCATGGAGTCCCAGTGTCGTCATCGTTGTGAGTTGGGCTGGGATCCACGTGGTCGGCAGTTCAAAACCAAACCATCAGTAGCAATGCGGGAGAAAGACTTCTCACTCCCTTACACACCAGGGGTCGCTATGAGTCAGCCAGTGCTGGATGGCAGTGCGCCAGTGAGTAACTACACACCAAGAGAATATAATGGAGAACACAGAGAAAGGTACATCCACTAATGGAAAGCCAATCTTTGATAAAGGGTCAACATTCCTTAAATGGAGAAGAGATAATTTCATCGACAATTTTTGCTGGAAAAACGATATCTATTTTTAGAAAAAGTGAAACAGGGCCCACATTTCTCCCTATATATAGAAACTAACTCTAGGCTGATAAAACACCTAAATTAAAACCTAAAACTATAAAGACCGTCAAAGAAATATGGAGAAATGTAGTGGCCTTATATCACAAGTACACTATTATACAGAACTAAAGGACACCAGCAGCAGAAATTAAGCTATATGTCCAGGACTTCTTGAAAATTAATTTATGTCCATCAAAATCTTCACCAATGACTATTCCCTTAAGATTTGGGAGGGAAGTTTTCATAACTATGTCTCAGTATGCTTCATTACATGTGTAGATAAATTCACTGCAAATATCCTTGGATATTTACAGATCCCCCTGTCAAACCTATCAGGGGTCTACTACATTTTCCCGCCCACACCTATTCATCCTGCATGTCTATTTAGGCATCATCACATTTGCGATCAAATGGGAAGAATTTAACTAAAACAAAGTCCAGAAGGTTTAGCATTTTCAAACAACACAGAGGAGAGGGGACCATCACTGACCTCTGCAGGCTTGCCTATTGCCACAAGGCAGATGTCAGACCTGCCACCCTCCATCCTTCTTTACCTATCCTGACACCAATTACACTGTATTTCTATTCTGGGTTCTATTATTCACAGTCAAAACTCACAATTATGGGTGTTTATTAGGGAAGTTGTCACAAGTCGGGATCAGTAAACACGAAGTCATTGGTCTATGTCAGCACCTACTCTGGTCTTTAGCCTCTCACCCACGTTGTATCTTGGCTTCTGCCTTGGGCTCGCAATCTTACAGGCTCAGCACTGCTCCTTTGCTCTGTCTTATGGTCTCCTTACATCTGCCTCTTGTCTCAGCCAAGATCTTTGCTCTGTCTCATGATTCTCACGCTGCGTCCTTTGGTGTTTCTGATCTCAGCCTCTGCCACTTCCGGCAGAGATCTCTAATGTGCTCCACTTCTGCCGGTCCAGGGCTTGCTCTTTGTGCTCCTGCTTTTACACAGAGGGATGGCTTTCCTGGAGGTGTGGTGTTTGTCTTTCAGCAGACCATACTCCCAAGGAACACTAGGGGCGGTGGTTCAAGTCACACTTTCTAGTAAAATAGAAAGTTAAAATACATCTATCTACCTTAGTCTTGTAACAGAGAACTCCTTCCAAATCTGGATTAAACGCACAGGGAGTGGCTGGAAGGAATTATGGTAAGGAGAGACCTATTAATCTACTATATCTCAGTTATGAAACAGGAAGAATGGACGACTAGAAATAAGACCTATAGGGAAGGAGTGAAACACGTGTGTATGAATTATGAATGGAAAACTTATATGACCTCTAAAGTTAACAGTAAAAAGTCAAAAATGGGGAAAAAGGATTTCACCAAAATAGTGAAAAGAGAACCCACAAACTGGGCAAAAGTTTTTTGGGTAACAACATAACCAGGCCTAATTTCTATAATTTATGAAAAATGTCATTAAAGTAACACCAAATCAGTTTAATTGAAAAATAAGCAGAGAACACAGAGAGATGATTCAACAAAGAGATTCAGGTGGTGAACAAACACACTAAGTAATGCTCACAGTCATCATCCATTAGAGAGTTGTAAATAAAAACAGCATGAGATCATCTCACCCCAGAATGTATCGCCATCAAATCAAACATTCTGGGGAATGCGTGGAGTTCCTGGAACACTTGTATGCTGCTAGTGGGACTGCTGACTGCCGCAACCACCGTGGAAAATTGTATGATACTTTATTTCAAAATTGGAAATAGCAATTCCAATAATAGGGATATATCCTAAAGCAATGGTTCTCAAGTTTCCCAATGCCGCAACACTTTCACACACTTCCTCATGTTGTGGTGACCCCCAATCATAAAATTATTTTCGTTGCTACTTCATCACTGCAATTTTGCTACTGTTATGAATCATAGTGTAAATATCTGATATGCAGAATGTGCTTTCATTGTTACAAATTGAACATAATTAAACATAATTAAAGCACAGTGATTCATCACAAAACAATATGCAATTATATATTGTGAAATATTTGTGTGTGTTCCGATGGTCTTAGGTGACCCCTGTGAAAGGGTCGTTCGACTCCCAAAGGGGTTGCAACCCACAGGTTGAGAACTGCTGTCCTAAAGAAAAAGGAACCTTGAGGTAAACAGATATGTGCACACCCATGTCCATTAAACCCATCTTCACCATAGGAAGAAAATCTAAGTGGCCATCAATGGATCCATGGATAAACTGTAGTAAATACAGACAATGGAGTACTATGCATTATTAAAGAATAACTGTGTATCAGACAAAGCATTCATAAGAAGGATGAATCTAGGGGATAGTATACTGAGTGCAATTAATCTATGACAAAAGAATAAGTATAGATGAGAAAACTATGACAAAAAGGGGGCCCTGGTGGTGCCGTCGGGTTTACTGTGTCCATTTAAACTCTTTGCTACACTGTAGTTTTTCTTTTATAATCAACTCATTCACTTCTTACTTCTCATCAACTTCTCTGTAAACAACTTACTGTATCTCTTCAAGTTTCTCTTATCTTTCATATTCTGGTGCAATCTGACATTTTATGTTAAGACAGAACTACTATTCAACGCCTCTGAAGATCTGCACCATATTCTAATCTGTGACTTACTGTGACCATCTAGATTCTTTTCTCTTGCTAACTTGTACATTACAAAGTAAGTAATCACCTAATTAATGTGAAAATTCTATCACTTTAACTGGGCATCAGCAAAGGGTGATGTTGTCTCTACAGGGAATTCATACTTATCTTTCTGACCCAAGCAAGCACCAAGTTCCAAGGCGACAGCAGCCACTTGTGAAGAGGGCTAAGATGCAGGTGCCTCTGCCAGCTACGGAAGTTAAATCCATTCTGCTTTTTCTATCAAAGAGGCATTTTAAGCTTTATTTAGGTTGACTCACTAAATAAAGACACTTGTTTTGGTCTCTCCTATATTGGTCTTAATTGCTTCACTGATCCAGCAGTTACTTTGTAGACATAGTCTAGTAAAACTTGCTGCGCTTTCCCAGCAAGTTTGTTTTAGAGAATGACTTAACTCAGTGTGTCTCATAAGGCCTGTATGGGAAATGGGTCTGCTATACAAGAACTCAAATGGTGATGCTTTTGAGGCAGAAAGAGGGGAGGCTTTAATTCTTTAAAAAAAAATTTTTTTTAGGTTTTAATTCTTATAAGAGCAATAGAAAAAGGTGTGAAAATCAACTGAACTCTTAAATTGAATAAGAAATCACTTCCTAAAAGTGAATCAGGGAATTAGGAACAATTACAAACTGATGTGAAAATAAGTAGCCTTTCCAGGTGAAGGGTGGAGAAGGTGTGCGAAGCTTCTTAGCTGGTAGTCTATTAATGTCATCAACATGGAGATGAAAGAAAGTCAAAAGGCCACCAAAATATTTTAGTACCCAACATGTAGCTCCTGTGTCCAGCTAAAAGCAGACAGCTGACTGGCAATGCCCACACATATCCATGGCTCCTTGAGTTTGATATCAACCATATCACTTGGAGTTAAGGAGCCAAGGACCGCATCAGTCCACAGATCCTGTTGCCCCCAAGACTTGCTTGGGACACTCATGACCTCAGTGTCCTGGAGTCCCACAATGGAAGCAGGTGAAGGGAAGTTCCCCTACCATCCCTCTGTCTCAGGGGGAATTCTTCTATGACACCCACGCTGGGCATGTCCAGGCACCCCACAGCCATCGCAGATCATTTAGGGTCATGTCCATGTTGGACAGACAGAGTCCTCACACTGTGGAGACTTAGGGTGATAGAGGCCACAGTAAAAGCTCTAATAATTTTAGCCTTTTGGTTTTCTTTCTTTGCCTCCTCCGAATCTCGGTTGTTGTACACTAAGGTTGCTGCTGTTGGGAGATCATTCGGGTCCTTCCGGGGGTTTGTACAGGAACTAAAACCATGGGATGGACACTCTAGTAAGAACTGGCACAAGGATAGGTTGTTCTTGATGCAATTTTTGCTTTAAGCCTTTACCAACTTGCTCCCAGAGTTCAAGATTTACTGTTTCTTTATCTGGGAACCAAGGACAATGCTGCTGAACACTCAGAAGCCGCTGATAAATGGCTTTCCCATCCACTGTACATTAAACAGCTTTAAGGAGCTGCTGGAGGGTCTTTGAGTAAACCCTTAGAGACATTCTTAATTGCTACCCCTTGCTAGAGAATTCCTTTCTGAACCTCTGATTGTCAATCCTCTTCTCAAAGAGTGAGCAGGGACTATTCCTTACCAGAATTCTCTGGGACCAATGGTCATTGTTTACATGTTCTTTGGGGTTCTCGGTTTCCATGGTCTCAGTTTCAGGAGGTTACCATTTATTGGTAGGACATCAGCATCACCATTTTTTGCACCCTGGCCATCTGGGAGCTACCTTAAAAGCATGGAAGAACTACTCAAGACTCAAGATTGAGTTATGAGGGAAAAGGAGAGGGACCCAAGAGTGGGAAGGCCCTTCTGATGTCTCCACTCAATGCCAGTTTTTATTTCACACCAAAGGAGAAAGTTTGCAAATGGTCAAATACAGGGACAATAGTAGGGCACAGTGAATTCAGATGCAGGAGGTTTTCATGATTCATAATTAAGAAACATTCTCACACTAATAAATATTCTTGTATGATTAACAGACATTCACATATTCTAGCACATTTTAACTTGATGGAGTTTTGTTTTTGTTTTTTTTTTTTTGTCGCCAGCAAGGAATCTCCTTATCACTCAGCATTTGCATCAAATTCCTGGAACCTGCAAACAGTTACACCTCAAAGTTTACTCAAAATCTTTGCACCCAAGCAACCCTTGCAGAGGGAACAGGACAATGCTTCCCTACATCGCTTTATGAGCCAGACATCATTATCACTTGAGATAGAACATTATAAACCATCCCTTGGGGCATAAGGTAATTATATTGATACTGTCATTAATTTAACCAAGGCTAGAGAATTTAAGACACTGTTGAGAAAAGGAAATTATACAAGTATAGACAAACTTCAGACGCCAATACCTGAAGTATCCACTTCCACAGATTAAATTCTTAAGTGAATGGACACTATTTACATAAACCATGGGGGTTGGTTCCACCGCCCCCCCAAACCATTTTATTGGGAGCTAATAAAGATATCACATCTTTCCACATATCAATCACATCAAGCAGTACTGTACAAGTGCTACCACAATCAGTTGCAAACATTCTCTTCCTTCTCGAACTCCTTGACATCATCTTTCCTTTAACCTCTCCCCCACTGGGCCCCCCCTAAAAACAAACAAACAAACAAACAAACAAACCCTTATTCTGCTTGCTGTCTCTATAGGTTCATCAATCCTGGGTTTCATATACTGAAAAACAGGAAAGAATATAACAAAAATTCAAGAGGGCTATCCCCAGTGACAAAATACATAGACATAAACACCAATTTAGAAAAAAAAAAAAAACAAACCAAACAACCCCCCCCCCCCCCCGCGCTGAAAATATTGAAATCCAGATTAGGCCCAAGTGCATCAGAGGGGGGTCAACTGACAAGGTTTTAACCATTGAGGTCAGTTTTATCATTTTGGTCTCCTAACGTCGGGTCTCCAGTGCACTCTTCCCATCCCTCTATTACCATAGAGGGAATTCACTGGAGGCTTATTTCCTGTGTAGATCAACAAATATATATTGGGCTAAACTCTTAAATATTTGTATACAGTGTGAGATTCTTTTCTTGTTTCTATGTATG